>NC_056737.1:1948764268-1948929268 GCF_019279795.1 Protopterus annectens
GTGTATTATTTTTGCATGTGCAAGTCATTACAAAAAAGGCTATCTGCTTGAAAATCTAGATGAGAGCTTACTGCTTGACTCATCCTGAAACCACACTCTTCATTTAAGGAATAGTTTCATGCTGACTTCATGTTACTTGAATTGTGACTGCTCTTTGAATTATTCCTACTAAACCCCTAAAAATAAATGCAGTCATGTTTTAATATTTTACGTCTTTTCTCCAAGGTTATATCCTTGGTGTTTTATAACATGTGACTGTTATGGACCTTTGTGGTGCCATAACATCCTGAAAGTCCTCAAGATCTTCTTCTTGCTACAAATACTTTTTGCATCCTATGAGGTGAGAGACACCCTATTCATTCCTAGACCCTAGAAAAACAACTATTTCCAATTTATTGGTGGTCCATTTGTTTCCCACTTAGGTAAGAGTTTGGTGTGGATGTGAGTCATCATTCCAGTGAAGGCAGCCCCTACCTAACGTCCCTTTCTATGCATGCAGTTGCTGGTTATTACACCCAGTGCTGCTATAGGAGGTACACCTTCCCAAAGGGCAGACCTTTCCCTTCCCAGACCACCTACTGGATTGTGCAGTGTGTAACACATACCTTATTGCTGCCACATGTAAATACATCAGCCATCTGGTTGAGATCAGTGGTGCAGCAGACATAGTACTTCACGCCTTGCAGAATGCGAATTTGGCCTCCTGCTGACCCCCGTCATCTCACTGTGCACACCATTAGCCAAACCTAGATTGCTTGAGTTAAAGTCAGGACTTTATTAAGGTCAATGCATAATTGATCAGAAGCTTTTAGTGAAATAAAATGCTGGGAATATACTGTCTTACGAGGTGTTACCCCAGCAATGCAACTTGCAAATTCATTGGTCAGTCACTTCTTTTACTGTTCATGTTCCACAGAACATCTGACCTCATTGATCATCTGGAAATAGAACTCAGAAAATTAGAAGATGGCTATCACATCAGCCTGAAATGTGCTGATACAGACAACTTGCCCATAACCTGTAAATTTATACAAACCCTTTTGGACTCTCTGCCTCTATCACATACTACAGGATCTCTCAAGCTTCACACTTACCTCATAGGATCTTAGGAGCTTGTTAAGGCATATATAACTACTGCATTATGTTGCAGCAAATCCATTTCCTGTTAATTAACATTGCAGTTGTTTGGAAATTGCTTTAGGTAGCACTGTAATTAAATCAGAATTAAGGAACCGGATATAGCTTTTTCTGTTTTCTAGACTGCTAATCTTGTACTCATATGTAGTGACAGCAGATAGCTACACTGTTTTGTACTATCATTTTACTGCATATACAATGACATCTCAGAATATAACATCACTATACTGTGTAAAGTCAGTATGCAGCAATGTTTTATGAAGGTGCATTATAATCTCATTTGATCTCTGTTGTTAAAAAATGGTGGTACTGCTCCAGTGAACTTACCCAGTTATCAAAATTCTACATGACATTTAAAAGCAAACCATTATCTTATATTAGTACCTTTTTCATTAGACTGCCTAATAAGAATAACTTCCAGGTAACATGGAAATATCAGTCACCTTTCAGTGAATATATTTACATACAATATAATCTATCAGAGATTAAAAAAAAAATCACCTTTGTAGCAAAAGAGTTAACCCAGACACTATACAGTTTCTTGCTTGTGGATTGTACATTTCTTCATTGATGACTATGTTATGTATTTGTGATAAGACTTGGCTTCAAAAATAGTACTATACAAAGTGCCCTTAGAAGTACAGTATAATCAGGAAGGGATTTATTAAAGGCGATAGAAGCATGGCTCATTGAAACATTTCTTATAGCTCCTAAATCATCTAGTAGACTAACAGGCTACTATAAAGAAAAGTTAAACTGATTTGGTGGAATTAATGGCTGGGATTCTTAAAGATATTCTGATTGCAGGGCATATGCTAACACTGTATTCATTTACTTCATTTCAGACTAACTCACCAAAGACTACTCTGTCAACACTACCTAATGGAATATAGCTTGCTCCTAGGATATGTGACCTTGGAATCTGTTATATAAGAAAAGCGATGCAGGAGATCTCTCTATGCACGAATATCTAGAAGGCAATGGCAAATACTTACAAAAGTCAATTGCCCATTTGGTCAGCAGGCCTTGACCAAAAAGGATATAGTATAGCAATTCCTCACTAGACATTGAGGCTTTTCATAGTGTTCATAGAGTGTGGGTAGATACAATGCAACTTTTTATAAGCAGTAAGTGATTTCTTTCTCTCTCTCTCTCTTGTTGAAGTTTTTATTTAAATAGGTATTCTACAGTAGGGGTTTGTTTTTAAATTTCTAACTGTACTTGAACAGTGCAGTGGCACAGCAGGTAACATTGTCACCTTACAGTAAAATGGTCTCTGGTTCTATTCTCAGCTGGGGTGCCTTCTGTGCAGATTCTGCATGTCCTTCCTGTGTTTGCATGGGTTTTTTCTTGGTGCTGTGGTTTCTTCCCATATTCCAAAGAAGTACAGTAGGTGGCTTGGAGACTCTAAACTGACCATAGGTGTGAGTGTGTATGTATATGCAGTACAGAAGAATAGCAGTGGCAGAGCCAGCAACCTGAATGTGTGGACATTGGCTCGAGATGATGGTCATGTGCAGAAAATGGGAAGTTTATTTAGGTTATCATGTAAATTAAGGTTTGCAACTGACAAGTCCCTGAGCACAGAAAAATTAGTAGAGCAAGTATCAGCAGTTTTAAGGGAAATGATCACTGATTTATGGTCTAATTTATTACAGAAGGAAGATTCATGTGGAAGTGTGCAAGAAGTATTCATGTTTATTAAGTCAAGATCCCATTGTGACCCCTGATATAAGCAGTAAGATGGATAGCTATTTTTTAAAATGGAGTTAATATTTATGTCAAGAAAGAGCTGGATAAGCCGACCATTGGTATTGCAGGTCAGCCAGTCTGTTGATGGATAGATGAATTCCTTCAATAGAAAGCTATGAGTGTAACAGAGATTTCATCTAAGGTGTTACGATATCTGTCATGCTCAGAAGGGAATATTAAAGGTGCTCTATAGCTAGTTATGAGGTGGTAATTAATCTTGCTTAGAGTGATTTGGACATATATGAGTTCATATTTAGTGCCCTGAGGAATGTGTAGCTACAGTCTCTACATATCCTATAAATGTGCCTCATCCGCTGGTATTCAGTCTTCAGTATCAGTGTTTGCCTAGCAGCTGCTGAGCAGCATGACTATTTACAATCGAAATGTCAAATGCAATACATGTCATGAATAGGAAATCAAGGAAATGATGGTTTGAACAACATAGTCACTGGAATAATGTAGCAACACTCTATACAATGTACAAAGCCTTTTACAAAGGCTGCATACTATACTTTCAACACTAGCAGTAAAGGAACTTAACAATAATGAAGACGGGAACCAAGCTGAATACTTTACACTTACGTTATGAATTATTATTTTTTGTGGTAAAAACTGTAGCCTACTATCACCATTTGCAGACATCTCCACTAATGACTTTAATGATGTATGAAATCATATATAATATATTATATCATATCAGCTTATTGTACAGTGGCAGCCAGATGGGAATTACTACATTTCCACATTGTATGGGCTTACCATATATGCAGTTCTGTGCGCTTACTGCATCCGTTTTGAAATATATATATTTTTTTGCAAACATTTGTTTCACTTGGGATACCTCATGCAGTACTATACCTGTCTATAATACCAGATATATGCTTGTTTTAGAAATGCTGACAATTATATTTGGAAAAAAAGACCTTAGGAATATTCGCTTACTCTGATTTGAAAGAAACAATATATGTAATGCTTTGCAGCTGTAGCTAAACTAAACTAGTTGTTTTCTGCAGGTCTAAACCAGTATTAAGCACTTCAATTTAAGTTGCCATTTGAAAAACAGTCATGCTGCTGTAATTCAACATGGAGAGCAGGCAGATAATATAGAATTTGTGTAAAACATAATTAAGCAAACATTAATAAGGACATCCTCTTAAAAATTAATTAAAAAGAAATAATGTTACCAAGGAGCAGCACCGTAGGTAGAGGTATACAGAGCTACTATATAAAACACAATTAAGCAAACAATAATAATAACTTCAAGTTAAATCTTGGAGTGTAAACAGTTATGTTACCATAGTGTGACACCGCAGATAGAAACACAAGTGTATATGTAAAGCATAGTTAAGCAGATAATAAGTTTTAAATGTTAGGATGTTACTAGAAAGGTATATTTTATAATTGTTCACATTAAGCAGATACGTGCAAAAAGACAAAACACACAATGGGCAGGATTCACAAACATGATCCTCTTTGAGGAAGAGTAATAGGCTAGAGGAAGGCCTACTCCTGGTTTACAGAAAATTCACAGTGGCACATAGTGGATGTGTAACCATGCGTAGCTATCCCCAATGTTGCATGATAAGTTATGCAAATGAACAATATCAACTGAATATGAGCTTGTGCTAAATTCTCAGTGCACTGTATGAAATGACAGAACCATCTCTGCATACGAGTTACTACTCTGATGATCCAGAGCAATAGAACCCAACAAATGGACGTATTTGCATGTCACATGACAGACGATACTGGTCATATTATTACTCAAGCCTTGTATCACAGAGAATCACCACTGGGTTTCCTCCGTTTCCCTTGATTCTTGTCTTTGGCTTACAGTTTTATTTAACTCAAATGTTACATTACTTTTGACTTGAGCTGACGTTTCTCAAAACTAGCCACAGTAATTGTTTTAAATTGGATAGTCATATGTGGAAGTAGTGATGCAGGAAGCTAGGGCTTCATTTTAGCATTCCTCTAGTTCCTCTAATGGCTAATGTGATGCATAATATTCATGTAAATTAATAAACATTTGCAAGACTTTGCAAGTTGTGTCATATAAATGTTTCACAAAGGAAAAAAAAAAACAGCTAAGTCATGCTCTATTTATAAATGTTAGTGCAGGGGATATTTTCTAGAGATAAATATACTCCCAATATGAGAAAATGCATTTAAGATGCAGCTGTCCTTTGACTGTGCAGAAATAAGTGATCCTGAACATACACAATTTGTCATCAGAGACAGAGAGAAAAAGAATGAGTCAGAAATGATGACTACGTGTAGCTCAGATTACCTTCAGCTGGCAGACATCTATGTCCCTAAAAATATCTGAGTTAGGTTTTCTACATTTCCTTCAAGTCCTATTCCCAAGTTGTCATGTCAGGGACAATACCAGGACAATCTTTTAGTGCTACAGCAGGAAGAATGATGTTTGGAGTGCCTAGGTTTTGCTCCTGTCCTTTGCCTAGAACCATTCCTCCTAAAACATCTAAGTTATATACCAGTTTATCTGAGCTCTAGTTTAGGGAGCACTTTAATGCACTCTTTTCTCCCCCTAGTCTTCTATTGTACATTTTCTCGAAGTTAGAGTACCTTTGGGTAAATTCTAGCATTTCTGGGGAAGGCAGTTTTTGTAACCAAAGTTTATCAGTCTAAACCATATCCCTGATTAATAAATTAGAGACTATATTATGTTTTCTAGGACAGGCTTGAAGATTAGATATAAAAAGCATTACACTGAATTTAGAATTCAGATACATAAACCCTGAGACAGAAATTTAGGCTGACAACTAATACAATATAGAAAATAATACAATATAGCAAAATACTTGGGTTATGCATTGTAGTGCTTATAAAGCAAATTAAGTTAGACTAGAAATATTAGCATTAATCAAATCAAGATGTAACGTGGAGGTTAGACATACAATTTTTCTACATTTGAAAATGCTAATAAAGAAAAGTTGTCCTATATATTTTGTGGAAAGTTAAAAGCTGTTATATTTGAGATGTTTAAATGGAGAAAACAATTGTAAAAATAATCAGACATGCTGAAGAACAGTAATGCATTAAATCGTTCAAAATTATTAGAATGCTCAAATACCTTTCCATATCTAGTGATATCTGGATTTCTGCTTAATGGCATTTGTGTGTGTGTGTGTGTATGTGTGTGTGCGTGTGTGTGTTTGTGTGTTTGTGTGTGTGCGTGTGCGCATGCATGCACCATTGTTCATGTCTCAGCCACGGTGCTGGAATATTACATTTCTTAGCATGAATTTGCACATTTTTCATGATGTCTTGTAAAAGTAAGAAATGCAAATATATTTGCACATATATTTCAGTTTACCATCAAGAGTTTGTTGCTGGTGGCCTATTTATCTATGTGGGACATTTTTGCATGTGTCTTAACTTAGTCCAGTCATCCCTGAGATAAAAAAGAACATCTGCGTTTTAAAAGACCTATGTTTAAGTCATCAGCCAGTTCCTACTTATTGTACATTCTTAGTATATAATTAATAATAGTGACAATACAGTTTAATTTTCTATGTACATATACTTACTTACAGACCTTGAAAATGTACTTGTCTTACTCTTGTTTTTTTCTTAGATCGCCTTGTTATTCATTTCCAAATCTTAGTTGCTGTCAGGTTTAAACAAAATTATTTATGCACAGTTTTGACATGTTTATTATTTCTGTGAAATAATGTTATGTACTGTGTCTCTGAAAATAGATTATGAGCTAGAATGTCTAAATAAAATATAAATTAAATCGCACCTGGTAGTTAAACTAGCAAAGCATGTTGGTACAAAAATGTTTTAAGCAGAATGCCTACTGGCAATATAAAGTGGGTTGTCTGTATATAGTAAGGCACGTAATCTGCCAGCATAGACAGAAACAGTCAGGAATTTTCACTTGGAAGTTTCAAACTCTGACAGCTGAACAATATTTTTGAACATAAATAAATAAAGGATCTTTTAAATACAAATAAGTAGACAGATCCTTACAAATTGGACAGCAGTTAATGTTATACAGAGCTGCTTAAACTTTAAGCAGTGTGTCCTGCCAGTCTTCATTTTCACGTGCTTTCTTAGAAGGATTGCAGGTTTACAGTTTATGTCTGCTGATTAATGCATTTTTTTCAATGATGAAAACTTACTGTTATCACAGTCGTTTTGTGTTATGCAAAAAATGTCAATTTTGGGCTTCAAGAACAATGCCATGACAAACATTATGCGCTGGCATACAACCAGAAATTTTTATTTTTTACTCATAACTCACATTGTTGACCCCATCATCCAGTATCATTTTAAGAAATGTAGTCAACCCACAAAATACTGTCCGTATACATTTCAAAAAGCAAGACATTTCAGTTGTTGCCACTTGTAATCATAAAATAGCTATTTTTAGGGATGCATTCATGTCAGGTAAGCATGCTTTGCATAGCTATGTGAAACACGGACACAGTAGTTTAGACAGTTCAAAACATGCAGAGCTCTTTAAGCCATACATTTTCTTAGAGCAGCTCATTAAAAAAGAACTTATTTGAGTACATTGAGTATGCCTAGTTACACCCTTGATTATATGATGCTTAATAGTGGATTCCAGGTGAAGGTTGTATTGTACAATACAGAGATATGTTTTGTTTATCTACACTCTCGGCTCATCACCAACAATTTACTTACAACTTTGGTATGTTATCAGAGCCGGTAAAATTCTTGTGATCCTACGACATACATGGTACTCACCGAAAACTGAAGCAAAAATTCAAACAATGTACACACAAGAAAACACAGACACATGCATCCCCTCAATAACTTTGGCCACCCATCCATGTAAAAACAGAATTCTTCCCTGACTCTATGCAAACAAAAACCTTGACAACTGGATGGGAAATCATACATTTACTCTAGGTCTGACTCCCATGTCTCTTATGGACAAAGGTTGTCAATAAGAAAAGTATTGTCCTAATTAACATCCCCACTACAAATTCTTAACTACTTGCTGACTAACATACACCCATGATACTTGGGAACCAAATGGTTTAGAGAGTAAGGTTAGGCTTTTAAGAATCCTAGGGGTTATTTGCCAAGTAACAACGTATGAACCTATAAACCTTCAACAACTGTCCAAAACCCACTTAATTAAAGAAGTAAAATATACTAAAACAATTTACCATTCACTACAATGTAAAAATATAACTTCATTTACTTGCTTATACAAAACAAACACACACACATACACACACACACACACACACACACACACACACACACCTCAAAACAACTGTCTACCTTAAAGTCCCTAAAAATTAAATTTGCTCATATTGAGTGAAAAAAAAATGAAAATAAAAGTATAGATTAATGCCAGCTGCACCTGACCAATCAGAGAATAGTATTACTATCAAAATAGCCCAGATTCCACCATTCTAAACTAAAAGTAATATACTTAAAATGCAACTAAAGTATAAATCTAACAATTCCAAACACAACTTTCACTATGATGCCAAACTAAAAAAGATAAAAAGCTTATGAGAACTTTATTCAGTAGAAAGTTACACTTAGCCAATTGAAGTCAGTGGGAAATACTATCCTAGGACAAAAATATGTTAAACAGGAGAAATAGGTAAATAGAATGTATGATAGTTTTGTTGGTGTGATACATGAAATGCTTTATACTGTTGGATAAGGTAACTTAATTCATAATCTTTGGCTTTGCCAATCATCATGAAACTCCTTTTAAAACATAAAAATCACCATGTGTTCTACAATTATTATTCCAATAGATACAAATAAAAGGGTGTGATAAAAAGTTTAGTTGAGATAAAGTGCAGATACTTTTATCAGCTCTGTACCCATGTAATCAAATACTTATCACCCACCTACCTACAATAATAAAAATTTATCAGTACTGTCATCAAGTATTCAATCATTATGACTAAGCAGCATTCACTCAAAATAAGAAAAAAAAAATACTATGCATGCCAAAAATATGCACAAATCCAAGAAAACCAGTGATGTTCACATAAATTAAACCTTTAGAAACAAAAGAACAAACAAATGCATAAATAAATCATAACAGAAAACAAAAACAACAACCAGCCAATCACACATGACATTACTGGTAAAACTAGATTTAACACAAAAATCTACACTATGTAGCAGTAAAATAATTGAAACACATAACTAACCCATACAACTAGAAAAGTATAAGACTAACCATTACCAGATGATTTGAACCTTACCATAAAATGAAAAAATTACTAAAAACACATGCCCCCGGATTTACTATCCCTCCGTGCAGGACTAGCTTAGTCCTGCACAGTGGCGGCTGTTTAGGAGCAGGACAGCAGCACGCCATGCATAGTAATGAGGCGCACTGCCTGAGCTGCTAGGGTTACATGGAGCATGTAAGAGTGCAGGGGGCATGTCTGAGAGCAGAGCTCTGAGAATATACATGCCCCCGCCATGAAGAACAGCAGAAAGGGGTATGAAATGAGCAAGACTGCTCATAGGTGACCGCATATCCCCATCAACAGTCCCCCTTGTGTACAACAGCAACAGTATATATAAATAAAATGAAGAAACCCTGTATTTTTTTTTAAATCTGATTAAAGCTAACCATAGGTGCGTGGGTGTGCCCATCGCCTAGCTACGGTTAATGCAACTTAAATGGCTGAAGAGGATAACAAGGAAGATATATGCAAATGGAGCAGTATAGCAATAGTGTAATGGGCAGAGCATTCGCCTTATTAACAGGCATCCTTGGTTCAAGTCTCACTGCAGCACATTCCATTTCCCATGGCAAAGCATGTTTATGAGTACTATTTATGTTGCATAACCCACTAAATAACATATTTTCATGAACTGGAGTACTGTAGTAAATGCACATGTGAGATGTCAGTGTCATAATGAATAAGGCACAAGTAAGCAGGTTTAAGCACAAATAAGCAGTAGTAAGCGTATTTAAGCACTAGTAAGCGGGCTTAAGCCCGTTTGTGCGGCAGTAAGCAATGCCTACATTGGTTAAACAATTGTAAAAGCTAACTCTCTGTAAGCAGATGTAACAGCAGGTTAGCAGTGTTTACCGTCATGCAAACCCACTTACAAATGCTCAAAAGTGCCTTAATCACTCTGTATCCCACGACCCTTGTTCTGCCCATCAACAAAATAAACAGCCATGTAGGTCTTGAACCTGGGACCTTATACACCATAGTCACAGTACTTAACCACCAAGATATCACGGAAGCAAAGAAGAATGAGGTATCAGCAAACAGGTCCTCACCATAGTAAAACAAAACTGAACTTGTGAAAGGAATCAGTATACAGTCATATGTTCCATAGCCCACTATATAGCATAAATATGTGAACTGGAGTACAGCAGTAAGCCCAGAAGTGAGGTGTAATTATAACAGAGTGTTGACTTCCACAATGAAAGACAAGGACCCCATAGAGTGTACATACACATTAATCATGGATACCAGGCATACATATAAGGTGTAATGCCAAAAAGGAATTATAATGCAAAGTCTAATGTAAGCAACGCTAAGCATTGCACAGGGCAGCTTAGGAGGTGTAAGCAATGCGTAGTGCAGCAAACTCATTGTGCCCAGTGGTATACCCCTTTAAACAATGCCACCCATAGTTAAGCAGGTTTGCCCATAGCTTAGCCTTTTCAAAGTTGGCCAATCAAGGAAAATTGTGGGAAATCAGCCCTACTTAAACCCAAGAGGCGGGAATACATCTCATAACTGGTTGCAGCTTTCCCTTGAGGCACTATGGCAGTAAGGGGAGAAGGTGTGTGCTTTCGGGCGCAGCGCTGGTGCATCCAGGAGTCCAAGGTCTCGGTAGGACTCCTTGTCAAAGACCATAATCAGAGACTGCTGCAGGGCCAGTACCTGGGCTCCCAATATAAGGCGGGGGTCTGGCATACCCCAAACTGGTGAGCCATCAGGCACCGCTATACCGACCTGAAGCGGCGTAAGGGGGACCTCTTGGAGGAGTGGCTCCAAGAGGCTAGAGTGGCAAGGGATGTTCCAGTTGTGTGTATCACCTCAGTATGTGTGTAATAATTGCCACCTCAGGTATATCATGGATATGTATGGCTAAATATTCCTCTTATGTCCCCCACAGCTGCAGTGGAGTGGGTCGAGAACCAGGAGGCCCACATCAGTCACCTGGCAAGGTTGTGATGCGAGGCAGGTCAGTAATATGCATTTACTGTCATAGGAAATAAAACTAAGAGTAGTAGTAAATTAATTGCCTGTACAAAACCTGTATTGTTCAAGGCAAGTACTGCATACACTAGAGAATATGGCAGGAAGAGTCTCATATTGTTTGTATGTCAATAAAATTGTAATAGCCTGATAAAACAGGTCTAACTGCTGGACTGCATGTGTATATTCTGGTATCATATGGTAATGTAGATTTGGAGTCATGTAATAGTACTGTTGTAGTAAGCACTCTGTTACCCACACCGTGCACCATAAATTGAATGTGTAGGAATGCCTGTATATGACAGGTGTAATCCCCAGAGGCCATTTAGTACAACTGAGAGACACATAGACAGTAAACAGGGAAAATGCAGACAACAAAAACTGAATAGCACATGCAACTGAGATGTGAACTTTTGTTTTTTAGCACACACAGCCACGGTTTGAATCCTGCCAGTGGTAGTAGTCTGCATACAGAATCATACCCCACAGCTGTACAAATATGCCCAGAATGTCCAGTAAAGTGGCCCATATCTGTTGCCTATCAACCTGTCCCCCTGGGAAATCAGTGGGATGATCCCAGACATATGAGCAGCAAACAGGAAATACACACATCTATGAGAACAAAGCTGGCACACTAGCAACTCCCCAATACCTTATGTGAGTAAGAAGCCACATATGTCCCATTTACACCCCAGCTTGTCAAGCTGTGGTCAGAGTGTGTACAGTAACAGAGTGAGATGTATGTGCAGAATAGTAATGTGGAATCTGGTACTGTATGTGGGAACATTCAGGTAGTGCTAATAAACATTCCTCCCACAGGTCTGTCAGATACCAACACTGTGCCCAGAAATACAAGAATGATATGCAGTTGCTCTGAATAATGAGGTATTACACATGACTGTTGCCCACACTGTTCTACAACATATAACTGTCTAGGAAATCTGTATAAGAGTGTTGTAATACAAGGTCAGAATGCAAAAGCACAGGGAATTAAAAAGACAGAAAGAAGATAGGAAATACACAGCAATATCTATATAGCAGACACAACTGTGATGGACAGTGTTTACATTGTAGCAGACACAGCCATAGTCTGAATCCTGGGAGTGGAATTAGGCTGCATACAAAATCATACCCCACAACTGTACAGATGAGGCCAGAATGTCCAGTATATGTGCCCATATCTGCTACCTGTCCCCCTGGTAAGTCTGTGGGATGATCCCAGATGTTTAGCCAGCAAACAGGGAATACAAGTGATTGTCAAACATCTACGAGAACACATCTGCTACTGTACCAACCCCCAAAATTGTTAGGAGAGTAATATTTAAAGTATGTCCTATCTGCACTCCCATGTTGTCAAGTTGTGACCAGAGTGTGTACATTAACAGAGTGAGATGTATGTGCATAATACTGATGTGTAATCAGGAACTTTGTGTGGCAACAGTCAGGTAGTGCTAAAAAACATTGCTCCCACAGGTACCTTGGATACAAACACTGTGCTGAGGAATACAGACCATTATAACCTGTACTGGTACTGTTCACTCTGATATTGTAGGGAATTGTGAGTGTTGCAGTTTCTCTGAATAATAAAGTATCACTGGTCACTGTCACCCACACTGTGCTACATAATATAACTGTGTAGGAAAGCATGTATGTGTGTGTGTCAGGTCACTAAAGGTGGAAGAGGGCAATATTCTAGATATGTCCTGGCACACCAGCATGTGGTCAACACATGGCCAGAGTCTGTGCAGAAAGAGTTGGATAGCTATGTGCAAAACATCAACCCAGAATCTGGGAGTATGTGTAGAAATAGTTAGTTAGTGTTAACAAACAGTCCCTCCACAGGTATACCAGGTAAGAGGTGTATACTGCAGGTAAAACTGGTTCATGTGTAATGATGACGACAGCCATATCACTGTCCAAACTAAGGCTATAGGGTAGTGTAGTAAGACTTGTAAGGTACAGATTACAGCACTGATTAGTAAAGTAATGTGGACTACAGGAATATACTAGTTGTTAATTGACATCTCCCCCCCCACCATATCTCCATCAATAAGCAACATACCCACCCCAACTGGTATGTAATGACTCTGATAATGTCCAATTGTTTGATAAATATTTTAATGGTTCCCATGCATATGCTATATTGAATTATTCCAACATTGGTGGCATGGTGCCATCAGTGTACCTGCATGCTGTTCTTATTACCACTGTGGTCCCATATAGGCATGTGTTCTGCTTGCCATGCAACTGTTCCGTATCTGGTGCCTGGGTTAATGGAAATATCTATGCATGCTGTTATACCTAACCCTGGAATGTGTTGACCATTACTAACCCACATATGATGATGAAATCTAAACACTATAGCATGCTTGGGAAGGCCGGTCCCAGTGGACCCACCTGTCCCACCTCAGCTGGCCATTGCAATGGGCACTAGCATGTCTGGAGCCCAACCCGGGACCTCCCTGTCCATTGGTTCTGTACCACCATCAGGTGAAACCACCTCAGGGGATGGGGCTCACCCCCCCGGGAGTGGGTGCGGACAGGCACCTGTCACCCATCGCCAGGTCGGGGCCATGGTGTGTAGACAGATTGACCAGCAGTTTGGTGATCTTCTACGCCAGATCGAGGGCCACATGTCACAATTAGAGAGTCAGCCTGGCTCTGTGACAGCCCCCAGCACAGCCACCTTCGGGGCTATGAAGGTGCAGTGGTGACTGCCCATGGGTGGGGACCTCAGTCCCACTGTTACCACTAGGGGGCTTGTGGGCTTCCGATATCCCAGCACCCCTCCCCATCAAGGTGTTTACCCCTCACATGTGTCATATACTGCCCCTGTATGCATCTCGTTTGTCTTGTCTGTTAACCTACCCAATCTACCTCCCCAAATATACCTACTACCCCTCCCCAACATCCATCCCACTCTCACCTGAAAAAAAAAAGGGCAATTTGTTCCCACAAAAAAATCTCGCCCCATACATAGTTGTCCATTTTGCACACATGTCCACTGGCACATGTAATCCGGTCTAATTGGCATCACAACTTATTTTTGTTGTCCTCACCCCCTCCCAGGGTTTTGAGTGTCCAAATATACCCCCAAATTCAGTGTATATGCACAGCTGTTGCTGTAGAAGAAATGAGCAGCTATGGACCTTCCCTACACCCTTCCTGCACATCCCTGGCTATTTTCCCTACTGTCTTCCTCTCTTTCTGCCCTTTTTTCACCACTTTCCTATCAACCCCTTTTTCTTTTCTTTTAAAGAAATTAGCATGGGGTAAGTGGGAGTAAGCGCTTTTAAGCAACAGTAAGTGGGTTGAAGCAAGTTTGAGAAGAGGTAAGCAATGCCTACACAGGTTAAGCAATTTAGAAGCTAACTGAGTATAAGAAACTGTACCCGGAAGTTAGCAGTGCTTACCTCTGTGCAAACCCACACAAACCTGCTTACAACTTCTTTAAAGTGGCTTAATCACTCTGTATCCAATGGCCCGTGTTCTGCCCAGCAACAAAATAAACAGCCTCTGCAAGGTTCAAACCCAGGACCCTGGACACCATAGCCAAAGTGATTTACCACTAAACCATGTCAGATACGCATAACCCTGATGTTTTCAAAAACATATCATCCAGCCCAGTCATTCAAAAGTACAGAGAATGTATTCCAACATTTACATGTATGTGTGTGTGTAAATATATTAATAACTAAACAGATACAGCATATCTATATATGTGTATATATATATATATATATATATATATATATATATATATATATATATATATATATATATATATATATATATATATATATATATATAAATATATATATATGTATATATATATATATATATATATATATATATATATATATATATATGAACATATATACATGCAAATGCCTACATCGACACATATATATGTCTACACCTATATGTCTACATATACACTGCAATTTACATATATGTAAGCAGATATATAGCTATGTAGGTATATATGGACATAGTTATATATATTTGTAAGCATATATATATATATATATATATATATATATATAAATAATATATATATATATATATATATATAATATATATATATATATATATATATATATATATATATATATATATATATATATATATATATATATATATATAGGTATATATATGGCCATACATCTGTAGATAATGGTAGATTAACTAAAACATATATGTCCACATCCGTTAATGGGGTTGATAGGCCCCAAACATTATACGTTTTGTACGAATAGATATACCTCCCACCACAGCCAAACATGTCTGCCCTGCAATACACTACCAAGTGTTGCAGATCCCATAACCAAGACCTGACACGACATGGGAACAAGATGCTAACAGTACTATGTCCCATCTGTATGATGTCAGGCTGGTATTGGTAACATATCATGCAGTACAGTCTGGCTCCCATAGGAAATATAAAATGTGGAAGCTATCAACATCCTCAGGATACATATACACAGACACTTATATGCAGATACAGATATATATATATATGTATATATATATATATATATATATATATATATATATATATATATATATAACTACACATATACATGCAGAGATATGTACAGAAAGATACATATGTAGAAAGTGCACACAATATGGAACAGCCACTATGCCTACAATTAACACCTTAACAACTGGACACTGCATGGGCCACCCATACAAATGACAATCATTGCCTGCAACATATACCCACAGAGAGTTCATAGGATAAAACACCACACACAGGTTTGCAGAAATGGAAAACCTTTATTTGTGTACTATTACAGTTTTATATGCCATATCATATAGCTGTTCAGACACTGACATCCATATAAACAGAGTAATGCAACTGTGAAACAGTTATGCTAATACAGTAGTCTGGAAAGGTTCACAACTGTTGCCGTCCAGGCCAAGCCCTTCAAATTGTAAATAGTAAAGACAGACTGGGCCACAGGATACCAAACAATCAACAGTAAGTAATGCAGGTGTATAGTTCAGTAGCCTCTATCTACACTCTGTACAAAATCACTAGGTGGTAAAGACTTCAGTTGACCAAATGTGATGTAACTGTCACATAACAAGGCATAACTGACACCATCACAAGCACACTGACAAACAGGACAGTCTGTATGGCAGGAGGCAGTAGGCCTGCATTAATCCAATTTATGTAAGTAATGAAAATATAGGTGAATTGTATGGTACCGTACATCCAGATACCTTAAGGCAGCTCACCCCTGATACCCCCACATTTTGTAACAGCCTAGGTTATTTATGGTGCATCCTCCCTAGACTCAGTAATACAGGGCCATATACCACTGTTACATACACTGGCCTCTAGAGTGCATGAGGGCACAAATGTATTGTGTAGGTGAAGCCGGCACATATATGGCCCCAGCCCCACCGTATGTGTGGGGGATACAACAGCAGTGGACTGATGGCAGCAATGGCAGTGGGATATACTCACAGCCCACTACAGAACAACCCCTAACAGCATGTCATATGTGCAACCTTGGTATGTAGGTAGACAACAGAGGCTGGAACACAGGCCCATATGTGGAAAACTATTGCCATACACTAAGCAAGTTGCTGGTGTTGCAGGATAGTCTGCAACATACTCTTAGCCAGGGAATTGAGGTTAGAAACAGAAAATGGATGTAGCCATGTACTGATACCACTCAACACATACACTGCCAGTGAAATATCTGATACAGGACCTGTGTTGTGGTCAGACAAAACATGATAGGCACACCTCTGGCCACCAAGAGGATAGGCCCACAGTTGAGAGCTATGCAGGCAGACTGCATTCCAAGGTAAACTAGCATGTACACACACACCCTGTAACACCAGGACATACAAAGTGTAACCCGACTCTACTCACACTCCTTCTGTAGTTCTGGAACCTCCTATAAATATGTAGCTGGCCTGAGTGTGCCAGTTCTCATGTAAGAGGTATTGCTACCTGCTGTCTGTAACACTGATGCCCACACACATGAAGGACGTCCATCACACAGGAAAGGTAAAGGGACCATGTCCACATGATGTAGGGATTTATAGTAGGCGGTTGCCATGACAGTGGTAATTGTAAGTACTACACAGCAAGCTGCATGCAGTTAGCAAGTGGAGGACACTGATTGGTGCAGAGGCCATCACCTGATCATATGCATCACCTACTAAAGCCAGGCTGCAATCTATTTAAAGCAGCTCAATCCATTTACTGGAGAGACCCGGAGAGTGAGTGTGAGAGAGAGAGAGAGAGAGAGAGAGAGAGAGAGAGAGAGAGAGAGAGAAAAGAAAGACAAATCTCTTCACAATAAAAGCCTAGGTCAAAGGCATTTAGCCAGCTGTCATTCAACAAGACATCATTAACAACAGATATGTGAAGTATATATACATGTAATAGAATGTAGTACCTGGTCCATAATAATGGGATAGATGATGTGGAATGATTTATATATGCCATTAAGTGTTGTTATGATGGTGTTCAACTGAACAACTGCTATGGACAATAGTGTCTGTTCCTGTGGGTAGTGGGCCATAGCCATCAACTATGTAGGTCAGCACTGACAGACAAGATGTAAGCCATCATAGTGTGTGTTGTGTAATGGGAAGTATGTTTATTATGTGGCCAATAGCTGGTGGTGGAAGTAATGCTATTATGATGGACATGTGGGAGCCACGGACCACCACTGGCAGGATACTCAGGTTAATCTGTAATGCAGCATGCTGGAATGCCATAGGTGTGCAATCGGGTCCTACATATACCGCCCTTATGTCAGGCCATGTTCATATGTGGCACCTGTCTGTGTTGTAGCAAGGCAGAACAGTGCAGCTGTACAGGAAGGTGTCGTGAGATTGTGGAGCTAATGTCTGAATGTACCACACATATAGGTATGCATATGTGTACATATGTCACATATATAATATATAAAGATATATATGTATATCAGCATGCATATCCAGAAATATACATATACTCATGTGTAGACATATGTATGTGCACATGTATACATCACATACTACTACACATATATAGATATATACCTATATGCACATGTCTATATATATACAAATACACACGCAAACATATATGTATGTAAAGACATGTCCCCTATATTACTACCATAGTGATGCGTGCTATGTGCGAGGCACCAGCACACATAGCAATACGCACAGATATCTACAGCTGGCAGTGTGTGCAACATGGATGGGTATGTCACATGTTAGTCCTTTGTTAGGACCACATTGCCCCTATCTGTGAAGTATGCAATGGGAATATGGGGAAGTATGGCAGGTACACAAGTGGAGGTGGACAGGACTGGTAGATATAGAGGACAGTCTACAGGGGTGGTATGTGACACATGTGGTGGGTAAACACTGTGGATGGTGTGTATGGTCTATGATGTGGATGCCCCATGGGCCCCAATATGGACACAATGGGAACAAGCCTCCCACCCACTTCTTCTTACAACAGCAGTCCACGTCCTGAAGGTGCTTGGTCTTATAGGCTGAGCAGGAGGAGCATGTTGGCCCTGTGAATTTGTACTGGGTGCCTCAGACAGATGTAGCACATCCCACATGTGTCTGTGGAGCCCGGTATGGAACAGACCCTAGATCTGACCTCAGGGGACAGGAACATGTCTGTGTGTGCCCTGGGGGGGGAAACATCCCCTGGGTGGTTCCACCTGATGGTATTGCTGGAACAGTACATGAGGAGGCTCCAGGTTGGGGCACACATGTGATGTGGCCAGGTATCATGGACAGATGGGTTTGGAGAGGTAGATCTGCTGGCCAATACAACATATACATGTTATTGTGTCACTGTTATAGAACATATATTGGTAGTAATAGTCTACACAATCCTGGTACATGTCCAACAAGATGCATAGATATCCCCAATAACACAGAATGTCAGATGTGCAGCAATCTCAGAGCAGCCATACCACTGGCATATATGGAACCATAGTGGCCCTGACAATGGCATGCAGGTGAATAATCAGAAACAGGCCAGCAATGATAGTGTCCACACAGGGGACATGGTTACAATCACATAGCAGAAAGTGTGGTACAATACAATATCTGTCCAACCAGTAGGTAAGATGTAGCCATACCTAATGAGTTGTGTGTACGGTTTGTTGAAGCAGATATGGTGGGGGGTGACAGAGATGTGTATTATGAACTGTGGTAACCTTGCTGTATGAGTTGCTTAGACCTGCTTCCATCATTATGTCTTTCACCCAAGATAGCACATGCACAGTTGCCCACCTATTCCCATGTGGAAAATAAAATATTGATATCACACTTGATCTAGCACTATCCATTACTGTTTGGCAGGGCCACACATGAGCAGCAGGAGTGGACGGCCTTGTGGAATGACCTAGTCCACAGGGTCAATGATGTCAGACTGCACAACCGCAGTTATGAGCAGGTCTGGCATCATTGTACTGACCTGCTTCGCAATGCCCATCGGCGTGCTGCTGCAGTCCAAGGGGATCACCTCACCACAGGGGCTGTCTGCCATTCATCCCCCCCGACATGTGTGGAGGAGCTCTTGGCCAGCCTCATGGCACCTGCCATTCCGGACATCCATTAACCACTGGACTCCTTTGTGGAGGTGGGTTTCACCCACACACCAGCCAGGGATCAAGCAGGTAAGGACACAGGGCCCATGAGTAGACCACTGTTGTGTATACATCTGCTTTGGTACAGGTAGATCATGCATATCTGACATGTCAGAGATATAGTGTGTTGCTGCATTGTAGTGATAAACAGATGTCCAGATGTGGTAGTATAGTGGGAATGTACCATTGATGTATTGTAATACTGTACCCACCCTGTAGCACTGCCACAGGTGTGGTCACTGACATTGCACCTCTCACCCTCTTATGTAGGTCCCTCTGGGATACCACCAAGGCAGCAGCCTGTAGCTGGTGAATATGTTTTATGTAGATGCTTGCCAACACATTGGGCATGTAATGGTGATGGTAAATTCCATGCAGACATCTAACACACTTACCCTGAATGCATGATGTACATGTGCATGTATTGTTGCTGTGAAATGTACTGTCTCACAGGGGTGATTATGATGGGGTAGTGGAAGGGTATGTCAGACACTTGTATGATAACTAACATCCTGTAATTGTGGAATGTGTCCACAGGGAGTAACATACTGGTGGTAGACATGGCCTACAGTAGGGACATGTTCGGAACAACACCCATATACAGTGCAACACCAGTGTATATACCCGTAGGACAATGGGAACTGCTGCAGAGATACACTATGGCATAAGACATTACAGTAGTCCACATTATCAGCTGGGTCTAGGCTGCAACATACGGTGTTCAGTGTATGGGACACTGCAACGTGACACACATGTAGGGCGTACTTGTCATCCATCTGCATTAAGGCTGAAGGATGTTGGTTTCAGCATGACACACCAGTGCACTGCAGCAGGGATCCTAAGGATGCTAGGAATGGCTCTATCTGCACATAGTCAGGTTCAGGACCTGTGGCAGCAAGAAACCTAGCCACACAGCAATAGTGACGGCAGTGTGTGAACACCGTGGGATGTGCACATGAGTAGACCTTGCAATCATGCAGAATAGGGGGACATGTGTAGAGCAGACTGAACATACACTGGCAAATGCAGATGGCCCACACTGATATATCCCTGCCAGGAGCAGTGACTGCTGTAGTACACACAAGCGATGTGATAAACCGGCATGATAAGGGGGTTCACACATATGCCGACACTGTGTGCATGAATTGCTGTCAGCAGCTGCACACCTTACACAACCTGTAGACACTGCATGTGAAAGTACAGGATATATGTCACATATCAGGCTGCTAAGATATGCGGTGATTTGGTCCCATGGCAGATCAAGGTTGTGTGTATCTAATCAATAAAGGAGTGTACACCCCCCCATAGCCATGGTATGCTCTGATGGTTATCAGTGTAAGAGTATTGTTGTGGTCATACATGGTCTGTTGATGTTGACAGCTGTAAATCAGGCATCAGGCATTCACCAATGATAGCTGTTCACATATCATCCCAGGTATGTGTTGCTGAAAAACATAGGGGCTGTGAGAAGTAAAGCTGACATAACTAACAGTACTACACATTCTACAATGGGTTGTACAACTGTGAGTTGTGGTGCACAGTACATGGCAGGGTGCAGAGCAGGTGCAATAGCAGGGGATGTAATGCTTTGCAGCTGTAGCTAAACTAAACAAGTTGTTTTCTGCAGGTCTAAACCAGTATTAAGCACTTCAATTTAAGTTGCCATTTGAAAAACAGTCATGCTGCTGTAATTCAACATGGAGAGCAGGCAGATAATATAGAATTTGTGTAAAACATAATTAAGCAAACATTAATAAGGACATCCTCTTAAAAATTAATTAAAAAGAAATAATGTTACCAAGGAGCAGCACCGTAGGTAGAGGTATACAGAGCTACTATGTAAAACACAATTAAGCAAACAATAATAATAATTTCAAGTTAAATCTTGGAGTGTAAACAGTTATGTTACCATAGTGTGACACCGCAGATAGAAACACAAGTGTATATGTAAAGCATAGTTAAGCAGATAATAAGTTTTAAATGTTAGGATGTTACTAGAAAGGTATATTTTATAATTGTTCACATTAAGCAGATACGTGCAAAAAGACAAAACACACAATGGGCAGGATTCACAAACATGATCCTCTTTGAGGAAGAGTAATAGGCTAGAGGAAGGCCTACTCCTGGTTTACAGAAAATTCACAGTGGCACATAGTGGATGTGTAACCATGCGTAGCTATCCCCAATGTTGCATGATAAGTTATGCAAATGAACAATATCAACTGAATATGAGCTTGTGCTAAATTCTCAGTGCACTGTATGAAATGACAGAACCATCTCTGCATAGTTACTACTCTGATGATCCAGAGCAATAGAACCCAACAAATGGACGTATTTGCATGTCACATGACAGACGATACTGGTCATATTATTACTCAAGCCTTGTATCACAGAGAATCACCACTGAGTTTCCTCCATTTCCCTTGATTCTTGTCTTTGGCTTACAGTTTTATTTAACTCAAATGTTACATTACTTTTGACTTGAGCTGACGTTTCTCAGAAACTATACAGTAATTGTTTTTAAAATTGGATAGTCATATGTGGAAGTAGTGATGGTGGAAGCCCCTAGGGCTTCATTTAGCATTCCTCTAGTTCCTCTAATGGCTAATGCTTGATACATAATATTCATGTAAATTAAACCAAGCATTTTTGAAGACTTTTTAGGTTGTGTCATATAAATGTTTCACAAAGGAAAAAAAAAACAGCTAAGTCATACTCTGTTATAGTATTAGTGCAGGGGGATATTTTCTAGAGATAAATATACTCCCAATATGAAAAATGCATTTAAGATGCAGCTGTCCTTGAAATAAGTGATCCTGAACATACACAATTTGTCATCAGAGACGTAGAGAAAGAGGTAGGTCAGAAATGATGACTACGTAGCTCAGATTACCTTCAGCTGGCGAACATCTGTAATACAATATCTGAGTTAGGTTTCACATTTCCTTCAAGTCCTATTCCAAGTTGTCGTAATCAGGGACAATACCAGAACCAATCTTTTTAGTGCTACAGCAGGAAGAATGATGTTTGAATTTTAAGTTTGCTCACATCCTTTGCCTAGACCATTCCACTCTAAAACATCGGTTATATAGGTTTTACATCTGAGCTTTCTGGTTTAGGGGAGCACTTTGTGCACTCTTTTCTCCCCCTAGTCTTCCTGTTGTACATTTTTTTCTCGAGTTAGAGTACCTTTTGGGTAAATTAGCATTTCTGGGAAGGCAGTTTGTGACCAAGTTTATCAATTCTATTATATCCCTGATTAATAAATTAGAACTATATTATGTTTTTCCTAGGACAGGCTTGAAGGGATTCAGATATAAAAAGCATTTACACTGAATTTAGAATTCAGATACATAAACCCTGAGACCAAGAAATTTAGGCTGACAACTAATACAATATAGAAAATAATACAATATAGCAAAATACTTGGAGTTATGCATTTGTAGTGCTTATAAAAGCAAAATTAAGTTAGACTAGAAATATTAGCATTAATCAAGTCAAAGATGTAACGATGGAGGGTTAGACATAAATTTTTCTACATTTGAAAATGCTAATAAAAGAAAGTTTATCCCTATATATTTTGTGGGAAAGTTAAAAGCTGTTATATTTGAGAGATGTTTAAATGGAGAAAACAATTGTAAAAATAATCAGACATGCTGAAGAACAGTAATGCACATTAAATCTTTCTCACAAAGATTATTAGAATGCTCAAATACCTTTCCATATCTAAGGCGATATCTGGATTTCTGCTTAATGGCATTTACGTGTGTGTGTGTGTATGTGTGTGTCGTGTGTGTGTGTTTGTGTGTTTGTGTGTGTAGCGTGTGCGCATGCATGCACCATTGTTCATGTCTCCAGCCACGGTGCTGGAATGTGCCACATTTCTTAGCATGAATTTGCACATTTTTTCACATGATGTGCTTGTAAAAGTAAGTAAATGCAAATATATTTGCACATATATTTCAGTTTACCATCAAGAGTTTGTTGCTGGTGGCCTATGCATCTATGTGGGACATTTTTGCGTATTAATGTCTTAACTTAGTCCCAGTCATCTCTGAGATAAAAAAGAACATCCTGCGTTTTAAAAGAGACCTATGTTTTAAGTCATCAATGCCAGTTCCACTACTTATTGTACATTCTTAATATATAATTAATAATAGTGACAGTACAGTTTAATTTTCTATGTAGATATACTTACTTACAGACCTTGAAAATGTACTTGTCTTACTCTTGTTTTTTTCTTAGATGCCTTGTTATTTCATTTCCAAATCTTAGTTTGCTGTAAAGGTTTAAACAAAATTATTACATGCACAGTTTTGCTTTTATGTTTTATTATTTCTGTGAAATAATGTTACATGTACTGTTGTCTCTGAAAATAGCTTATGAAAAGGCTAGAATGTCTAAATAAAAATATAAATTAAATCGCACCTGAGTAGCTAAGCTAGCAAAGCATGTTGGTACAAAATGTTTTAAGCAGAATGCACCTACTGGCAAAATATAAAGTGTCAGGTTGTCTGTATATAGTAAGACACGTGAAATCTGCCAGCATAGACAGAAACAGTTCAGGAATTTTCACTTAAGAGTTTCAAACTCTGACAGCTGAACAATATTTTTTGAAGACATAAATAAATAAAGGATCTTTTTAAATACAAATAGAGTAGACAGATCCTTACTAAAATTGGACGAAAGCGAGTTAATGTTATACTAGGGCTGCTTAAACTTTAAGCAGATGTGTCTACCGCCAGTGCTTTCATTTTCACGATGCTTTCTTAGAAGGATTGCCCAGGTTTACAGTTTATGTCCGCTATTGATTAATGCATTTTTTCAATGATGAAAAACTTTCTACTGTTATCACAGTGCGTTTTTGTGTTATGCAAAAAATGTCAATTTTGGAAACTTCCAAGAACAATGCCATGACAAACATTATGTGCTGGCATACAACCAGAAATTTTATTTTTTACTCATAACTCACATTTGTTGACCCCATATCCAGTATCATTTTTTAGAAATGTAGTCAACCCACAAAATACTGTCCGTATACATTTCAAAAAGCAAGACATTTCAGTTGTTATTTGCCACTTGTAATCATAAAATAGCTATTTTTAGGGATGCATTCATGTCAGGTAAGCATGCTTTGCATAGCTATGTGAAACACGGACACAGTAGTTTAGACAGTTCAAAACATGCAGAGCTCTTTAAGCCATACATTTTCTTAGAGCAGCTCATTAAAAAAGAACTTATTTGAGTACATTGAGTATGCCTAGTTACACCCTTGATTATATGATGCTTAACAGTGGATTCCAGGTGAAGGCTGTCTTGTACAATACAAAGATATGTTTTGTTTATCTACACTCTCGGCTCATCACCAACAATTTACTTACAACTTTGGTATGTTATCAGAGCCGGTAAAATTCTTTAATGATCTCGACATACATGGTACTCACGAAAACTGAGCAAAAATTCAAACAATGTACACACAAGAAAACACAGACACATGCATCCCCTCAATAACTTTGGCCACCATCCATGCCCCAACAAAAACAGAATTCTTCCCTGACTCTATGCAAACAAAAACCTTGACAACTGGATGGGAAATCATAAATTTACTCTAGGTCTGACTCCCATGTCCCTTATGGACAGAGGTTGTCAATAAGAAAAGTATTGTCCTAATTAACATCCCCACTACAAATTCTTAACTACCTGCTGACTAACATACCCCCATGATACTTGGGAACCAAATGGTTTAGAGAGTAAGGTTAGGCTTTTAAGAATCCTAGGGGTCATTTGCCAAGTAACAACGTATGAATCTATAAACCTTCAACAACTGTCCAAAACCCACTTAATTAAAGAAGTAAAATATACTAAAACAATTTACCATTCACTACAATGTAAAAATGTAACTTCATTTACTTGCTTATACAAAACAAACACACACACACACACACACACACACACACACACCTCAAAACAACTGTCTACCTTAAAGTCCCTAAAAATTAAATTTGCTCATATTGAGTGAAAAAAACTGAAAATAAAAGTATAGATTAATGCCAGCTGCACCTGACCACTCAGTAAATAGTATTACTATCAAAATAGCCCAGATTCCACCATTCTAAACTAAATGTAATCTACTTAAAATGCAACTAAAGTATAAATCTAACAATTCCCAACACAACTTTCACTATAATGCCAAACTAAAAAAGATAAAATGTTTCTGAGAACTTTATTCAGTAGAAAGTTACACTTAGCCAACTGAAGTCAGTGGGAAATACTATCCTAGGACAAAAATATGTTAAATAGGAGAAATAGGTAAATAGAATGTATGATAGTTTTGTTGGTGTGATACATGAAATGCTTTATACTGTTGGATAAGGTAACTTAATTCATAATCTTTGGCTTTGCCAATCATCACGAAACTCCTTTTAAAACATAAAAATCACCATGTGTTCTACAATTATTATTCCAATAGATACAAATAAAAGGGTGTGATAAAAAGTTTAGTTGAGATAAAGTGCAGATACTTTTATCAGCTCTGTACCCATGTAATCGAATACTTATCACCCACCTACCTACAATAATAAAAATTTATCAGTACTGTCATCAACTATTCAATCATTGTGACTAAGCAGCATTCACTCAAAATAAGAAAAAAAAAATACTATGCATGCCAAAAATATGCACAAATCCAAGAAAACCAGTGATGTTCACATAAATTAAACCTTTAGAAACAAAAGAACAAACAAATACATAAATAAATCATAACAGAAAACAAAAACAACAACCAGCCAATCACACATGACATTACTGGTAAAACTAGATTTAACACAAAAATCTACACTATGTAGCAGTAAAATAATTGAAACACATAACTAACCCATACAACTAGAAAAGTGTAAGACTAACCATTACCAGATGATTTGAACCATACCATAAAATGAAAAAAAAATACTAAAAACACATGCCCCCGGATTTACTATCCCTCACAGTGGCGGCCGTTTAGGAGCAGGACGGCAGCACGCCATGCATAGTAATGAGGCGTGCTGCCTGAGCTGTTAGGATTACATGGAGCATGTAAGAGTGCAGGGGGCATGTCTGAGAGCAGAGCTCTGAGAATATACATGCCCCTGCCATGAAGAACAGCAGAAAGGGGTATGAAATGAGCAAGACTGCTCATAGGTGACCACATATCCCCATCAACAGTCCCCCTTGTGTACACCAGCAACAGTATATATAAATAAAATGAAGAAACCCTTTATTTTTTTTTTAAATCTGATTAAAGCTAACCATAGGTGCGTGGGTGTGCCCATCGCTTAGCTATGGTTAATGCAACTTAAATGGCTGAAGAGGATAACAAGGAAGATATATGCAAATGGAGCAGTATAGCAATAGTGTAATGGGCAGAGCATTCGCCTTATGAACAGGCATCCTTGGTTCAAGTCTCACTGCAGCACATTCCATTTCCCATGGCAAAGCATATTTATGAGTAATATTTATGTTGCATAACCCACTAAATAACATATTTCCATGAACTGGAGTACTGTAGTAAATGCACATGTGAGATGTCAGTGTCATAATGAATAAGGCACATGTAAGCAGGTTTAAGCACAAATAAGCAGTAGTAAGCATATTTAAGCACTAGTAAGTGGGCTTAAGCCCGTTTGTGTGGCAGTAAGCAATGCCTACACTGGTTAAACAATTGTAAAAGCTAACTCTCTGTAAGCAGATGTAACAGCAGATTAGCAGTGTTTACCGTCATGCAAACCAGCTTACAAATGCTCAAAAGTGCCTTAATCACTCTGTATCCCACGACCCTTGTTCTGCCCATCAACAAAATAAACAGCCATGTAGGTCTTGAATCCAGGACCTTATACACCATAGTCACAGTACTTAACCACCAGGCTACCACAGAAGCAAAGAAGAATGAGGTATCAGCAAACAAGTCCTCACCATAGTAAAACAAAACTGAACTTGTGAAAGGAATCAGTATACAGTCATATGTTCCATAGCCCACTACATAGCATAAATATGTGAACTGGAGTACAGCAGTAAGCCCAGAAGTGAGGTGTAATTATAACAGAGTGTTGACTTCCACAATGAAACACAAGGACCCCATAGAGTGTACGTACACATTAATCATGGATACCAGGCATACATATAAGGTGTAATGCCAAAAAGGAATTATAATGCAAAGGCTAATGTAAGCAACGCTAAGCATTGCACAGGGCAGCTTAGGAGGTGTAAGCAATGCGTAGTGCAGCAAACTCATTGAGCCCAGTGGTATACCTTTAAACAATGCCACCCATAGTTAAAGCAGGTTTGCCCATAGCTTAGCCTTTTCAAAAGTTGGCCAATCAAGGAAAATTGTGGGAAATCAGCCCTACTTAAACCCAAGAGGCGGGAATACATCTCATAACTGGTTGTAGCTTCCCCTTGCAGGCACTATGGCAGTAAGGGGAGAAGGTGTGCTTTGGGCGCGCTGGTGCATCCAGGGTCAAGGTCGGTGGACTCCTTGTCAAAGACCATAATCAGAGACTGCTGCAGGGCCAGTACCTGGGCTCCCAATATAAGGCGGGGGTCTGGCATACCCCAAACTGGTGAGCCATCAGGCACCGCTATACCGACCTGAAGCAGTGAGGGGACCTCTTGGAGGGGTGACTCAAGAGGCTAGAGTGTGAGGGATGTTCCAGTTGTGTGTATCACCTCAGTATGTGTGTAATAATTGCCACCTCAGGTATATCATGGATATGTATGGCTAAATATTCCTCTTATGTCCCCACAGCTGCAGTGGAGTGGGTTACAGAACCAGGAGGCCCACATCAGTCACCTGGAGGTTGTGATGCGAGGCAGGTCAGTAATATGCATTTACTGTCATAGGAAATAAAACTAAGAGTAGTAGTAAATTAATTGCCTGTACAAAACCTGTTGTTCAACGCAAGTACTGCATACACTAGAGAATATGGCAGGAAGAGTCTCATATTAATTGTATGTGAATAAAATTGTAATAGCCTGATAAAACAGGTCTAACTGCTGGACTGCATGTGTATATTCTGGCATCATATGGTAATGTAGATTTACAATCATGTAATAGTACTGTTGTAGTAAGCACTCTGCTACCCACACCGTGCACCGTAAATTGAATGTGTAGGAATGCCTGTATATGACAGGTGTAATCCCCAGAGGCCATTTAGTACAACTGAGACACACATAGACAGTAAACAGGGAAAATGCAGACAACAAAAACTGAATAGCACATGCAACTGAGATGTGGACTGTTGTTTTTTTAGAACACACAGCCACAGTTTGAATCCTGTCAGTGGTAGTAGTCTGCATACAGAATCATACCCCCAACTGTCCCGAATGTCCAGTAAAGTGGCCCATATCTGTTGCCTATTACCTGTCACCCTGGGAAATCAGTGAGATGATCCCAGACATATAGGCAGCAAACGGAAATACACACATCTATGAGAACAAAGCTGGCACACTAGCAACTCCCCAATACCTTATGTGAGTAAGAAGCCACGTATGTCCCATTTACACCCCAACTTGTCAAGCTGTGGTCAGAGTGTACAGTAACAAAGTGAGATGTGCATAATAGTAATGTGGAATCTGGTACTGTGTGTGGGAACATTCAGGTAGTGCTAATAAACATTCCTCCCACAGGTCTGTCAGATACCAACACTGTGCCCAGAAATACAAGAATGATATGCAGTTGCTCTGAATAATGAGGTATTACATGACTGTTGCCCACACTGTTCTACAACATATAACTGTCTAGAAATCTGTATAAGAGTGTTGTAATACAAAGGTCAGAATACAAAAGCACAGGGAATTAAAAGACAGAAAGCAGATAGGAGATATACAGCAATATCTATATAGCAGACACAACTGTGATGGGCAGTGTTTACATTGTAGCAGACACAGCCATGGTCTGAATCCAGGGAGTGGAATTAGGCTGCATACAGAATCATACCCCACAACTGTACAGATGAGGCCAGAATGTCCAGTATATGTGCCCATATCTGCTACCTGTCCCCCTGGTAAGTCTGTGGGATGATCCCAGATGTTTAGCCAGCAAACAGGGAATACAAGTGATTGTCAAACATCTACGAGAACACATCTGCCACTGTACCAACCCCCAAAACTGTTAGGAGAGTAATATTTAAAGTATGTCCTATCTACACTCCCATGTTGTCAAGTTGTGACCAGAGTGTGTAGATTAACAGAGTGAGATGTATGTGCATAATACTGATGTGTAATCAGGAACTTTGTGTGGCAACAGTCAGGTAGTGCTAAAAAACATTGCTCCCACAGGTACGTTGGATACGAACACTGTGCTGAGGAATACAGACCATTATAACCTGTACTGGTACTGTTCACTCTGATATTGTAGGGAATTGTGAGTGTTGCAGTTTCTCTGAATAATAAAGTATCACTGGTCACTGTCACCCACACTGTGCTACATAATATAACTGTGTAGGAAAGCATGTATGTGTGTGTCAGGTCACTAAAGGTGGAAGAGGGCAATATTCTAGATATGTCCTGGCACACCAGCATGTGGTCAACACATGGCCAGAGTCTGTGCAGAAAGAGTTGGATAGCTATGTGCAAAACATCAACCCAGAATCTGGGAGTATGTGTAGAAATAGTTAGTTAGTGTTAACAAACAGTCCCTCCACAGGTATACCAGGTAAGAGGTGTATACTGCAGGTAAAACTGGTTCATGTGTAATGATGGCGACAGCCATATCACTGTCAAACTAAGGCTATAGGGTAGTGTAGTAAGACTTGTAAGGTACAGATTACAGCACTGATTAGTAAAGTAATGTGGACTACAGGAATATACTAGTTGTTAATTGACATCTCCCCCCCCACCATATCTCCATCAATAAGCAACATACCCACCCCAACTGGTATGTAATGACTCTGATAATGTCAATTGTTTGATAAATATTTTAATGGTTCCCATGCATATGCTATTGAATTATTCCAACATTGGTGGCATGGTGCCATCAGTGTACCTGCATGCTGTTCTTATTACCACTGTGGTCCCATATAGGCATGTGTTCTGCTTGCCATGCAACTGTTCCGTATCTGGTGCCTGGGTTAATGGAAATATCTATGCATGCTGTTATACCTAACCCTGGAATGTGTTGACCATTACTAACCCACATATGATGATGAAATCTAAACACTATAGCATGCTTGGGAAGGCGGTCCCAGTGGACCCACCTGTCCCACCTCAGCTGGCCATTGTAATGGGCACTAGCATGTCTGGAGCCCAACCAGGGACCTCCTGTCCATTGGTTCTCTACCACCATCAGGTGAAACCACCTCAGGGATGGGGCTCACCCCGGAGTGGGTGCGGACAGGCGCCTGTCACCCATCGCCAGGTCGGGGCCATGGTGTGTGAACAGATTGACCAGCAGTTTGGTGATCTTCTACGCCAGATCGAGGCCACATGTCACAATTAGAGAGTCAGCCTGGCTCTGTGACAGCCCCAGCACAGCCATCCTCAGGGCTATGAAGGTGCAGTGGTGACTGGTCATGGGTGGGGACCTGAGTCCCACTGTTACCACTAGGGGGCTTGTGGGCTTCCGATATCCCAGCACCCCTCCCATCAGATGTTTACCCTCACATGTGTCATATACTGCCCCTGTATGCATCTGTTTGTCTTGTCTGTTAACCTACCCAATCTACCTCCCCAAATATACCTACTACCCCTCCCCAACATCCATCCCACTCTCACCTGAAAAAGGGCAATTTGTTCCTACAAAAATCTCGCCCCATACATAGTTGTCCATTTGCACACATGTCCACTGGCACATGTAATCCGGTCTAATTGGCATCAAAACTTATTTTTGTTGTCCTCACCCCCACCCAGGGGTTTCAGTGTTCAAATCTACCCCCAAATTCAGTGTATATGCACAGCTGTTGCTGTAGAAGAAATGAGCAGCTATGGACCATCCCTACACCCTTCCTGCACATCCCTGGCTATTTTCCCTACTGTCTTCCCTCTCTTTCTGCCCTTTTTCACCACTTTCCTATCAACCCTTTTTCTTTTCTTTTAAAGAAATTAGCATGGGAGTGAAAGTGGGAGTAGGCGCTTTTAAGCAACAGTAAGTGGGTTGAAGCAAGTTTGAGGAAGGGTAAGCAATGCCTACACAGGTTAAGCAATTTAGAAGCTAACTGAGTATAAGAAACTGTACCCGGCCGTTAGCAGTGCTTACCTCTGTGCAAACCCACACAAACCTGCTTACAACTTCTTTAAAGTGAAGCTAATCACTCTGTATCCAATGGCCCGTGTTCTGCCCAGCAACAAAATAAACAGCCTCTGCAAGGTTCAAACCCAGGACCCTGCACACCATAGCCAAAGTGATTTATCAGTAAGCCATATCAGATCGCGCCAACCCTGATGTTTTCAAAAACATATCATCCAGCCCAGTCATTCAAAATTACAGAGAATGTATTCCAACATTTACATGTATGTGTGTGTGTAAATATATTAATAACTAAACAGATACAACATATCTATATATTTGTATATATATATATATATATATATATATATATATATATATATATATATATATATATATATATAATATATATATATATGTATATGTATATATATATATATATATATATATATATATATATATATATATGAACATATATACATGCAAATGCCTACATCCACACATATATATGTCTACACCTATATGTCTACATATACACTGCAATTTACATATATGTAAGCAGATATATAGCTATGTAGGTATAGGTATATATGGACATAGTTATATATATATATATATATATATGTATATATATATATATATATATATATATATATATATATATATATATATATATATATATATATATATATATATATATATATATATATATATATATATATATATATATATATATATTACATACATCTGTAGATAATGGTAGATTAACTAAAACATATATGTCCACATCCGTTAATGGGGTTGATAGGCCCCAAACATTATACGTTTTGTACGAATAGATATACCTCCCACCACAGCCAAACATGTCTGCCCTGCAATATACTACCAAGTGTTGCAGATCCCATAACCAAGACCTGACACGACATGGGAACAAGATGCTAACAGTACTATGTCCCATCTGTATGATGTCAGGCTGGTATTGGTAACATATCATGCAGTACAGTCTGGCTCCCATAGGAAATATAGAATGTGGAAGCTATCAACATCCTCAGGATACATATACACAGACACTTATATGCAGATACAGATATATATATATATGTATATATATATATATATATATATATATATATATATATATATATATATAAAACTACACATATACATGCAGAGATATGTACAGAAAGATACATATGTAGAAAGTGCACACAATATGGAACAGCCACTATGCCTACAATTAACACCTTAACAACTGGACACTGCATGGGCCACCCATACAAATGACAATCATTGCCTGCAACATATACCCACAGAGTTCATAGGATAAAACACCACACACAGGTTTGCAGAAATGGAAAACCTTTATTTGTGTACTATTACAGTTTTATATGCCATATCATATAGCTGTTCAGACACTGACATCCATATAAACAGAGTAATGCAACTGTGAAACAGTTATGCTAATACAGTAGTCTGGAAAGGTTCACAACTGTTGCCGTCCAGGCCAAGCCCTTCAAATTGTAAATAGTAAAGACAGACTGGGCCACAGGATACCAAACAATCAACAGTAAGTAATGCAGGTGTATAGTTCAGTAGCCTCTATCTACACTCTGTACAAAATCACTAGGTGGTAAAGACTTCAGTTGACCAAATGTGATGTAACTGTCACATAACAAGGCATAACTGACACCATCACAAGCACACTGACAAACAGGACAGTCTGTATGGCAGGAGGCAGTAGGCCTGCATTAATCCAATTTATGTAAGTAATGAAAATATAGGTGAATTGTATGGTACCGTACATCCAGATACCTTAAGGCAGCTCACCCTAATACCCCCACATTTTGTAACAGCCTAGGTTATTTATGGTGCATCCTCCCTAGACTCAGTAATACAGGGCCATATACCACTGTTACATACACTGGCCTCTAGAGTGCATGAGGGCACACATGTATTGTGTAGGTGAGGGCGGCAGATATATGGCCCCAGCCCCACCGTATGTGTGGGGATACAGCAACAGTGGACTGATGGCAGCAATGGCAGTGGGATATACTCACAGCCCACTACAGAACAACCCCTAACAGCATGTCATATGTGCAACCTTCGTATGTAGGTAGACAACAGAGGCTGGAACACAGGCCCATATGTGGAAAACTATTGCCATACACTAAGCAAGTTGCTGGTGTTGCAGGATAGTCTGCAACATACTCTTAGCCAGGGAATTGAGGTTAGAAACAGAAAATGGATGTAGCCATGTACTGATACCACTCAACACACACACTGCCAGTGAAATATCTGATACAGGACCTGTGTTGTGGTCAGACAAAACATGATAGGCACACCTCTGGCCACCAAGAGGATAGGCCCACAGTTGAGAGCTATGCAGGCAGACTGCATTCCAAGGTAAACTAGCATGTACACACACACCCTGTAACACCAGGACATACAAAGTGTAACCCGACTCTACTCACACTCCTTCTGTAGTTCTGGAACCTCCTATAAATATGTAGCTGGCCTGAGTGTGCCAGTTCTCATGTAAGAGGTATTGCTACCTGCTGTCTGTAACACTGATGCCCACACACATGAAGGACGTCCATCACACAGGAAAGGTAAAGGGACCATGTCCACATGATGTAGGAATTTACAGTAGGCGGTTGCCATGACAGTGGTAATTGTAAGTACTACACAGCAAGCTGCATGCAGTTAGCAAGTGGAGGACACTGATTGGTGCAGAGGCCATCACCTGATCACATGCATCACCTACTAAAGCCAGGCTGCAATCTATTTAAAGCAGCTCAATCCATTTACTGGAGAGACCCGGAGAGTGAGTGTGAGAGAGAGAGAGAGAGAGAGAGAGAGAGAGAGAGAGAGAAAAGAAAGACAAATCTCTTCACAATAAAAGCCTAGGTCAAAGGCATTTAGCCAGCTGTCATTCAACAAGACATCATTAACAACAGATATGTGAAGTATATATACATGTAATAGAATGTAGTACCTGGTCCATAATAATGGGATAGATGATGTGGAATGATTTATATGTGCCATTAAGTGTTGTTATGATGGTGTTCAACTGAACAACTGCTATGGACAATAGTGTCTGTTCCTGTGGGTAGTGGGCCATAGCCATCAACTATGTAGGTCAGCACTGACAGACAAGATGTAAGCCATCATAGTGTGTGGTGTGTAATGGGAAGTATGTTTATTATGTGGCCAATAGCTGGTGGTGGAAGTAATGCTATTATGATGGACATGTGGGAGCCACGGACCACCACTGGCAGGATACTCAGGTTAATCTGTAATGCAGCATGCTGGAATGCCATAGGTGTGCAATCGGGTCCTACATATACCGCCCTTATGTCAGGCCATGTTCATATGTGGCACCTGTCTGTGTTGTAGCAAGGCAGAACAGTGCAGCTGTACAGGAAGGTGTCGTGAGATTGTGGAGCTAATGTCTGAATGTACCACACATATAGGTATGCATATGTGTACATATGTCACATATATAATATATAAAGATATATATGTATATCAGCATGCATGTCCAGAAATATACATATACCCATGTGTAGACATATGTATGTGCACATGTATACATCACATACTACTACACATATATAGATATATACCTATATGCACATGTCTATATATATACAAATACACACGCAAACATATATGTATGTAAAGACATGTCCCTATATTACTACCATAGTGATCGTGCTATGTGCGAGGCACCAGCACACATAACAATACGCACAGATATCTACAGCTGGCAGTGTGTGCAACATGGATGGGTATGTCACATGTTAGTCCTTTGTTAGGACCACATTGCCCCTATCTGTGAAGTATGCAATGGGAATATGGGGAAGTATGGCAGGTACACAAGTGGAGGTGGACAGGACTGGTAGATATAGAGGACAGTCTACAGGGGTGGTATGTGACACATGTGGTGGGTAAACACTGTGGATGGTGTGTGTGGTCTATGATGTGGATGCCCCATGGGCCCCAATATGGACACAATGGGAACAAGCCTCCCACCCACTTCTTCTTACAACAGCAGTCCACGTCCTGAAGGTGCTTGGTCTTATAGGCTGAGCAGGAGGAGCATGTTGGCCCTGTGAATTTGTACTGGGTGCCTCAGACAGATGTAGCACATCCCACATGTGTCTGTGGAGCCCGGTATGGAACAGACCCTAGATCTGACCTCAGGGGACAGGAACATGTCTGTGTGTGCCCTGGGGGGGGGGGAACATCCCCTGGGTGGTTCCACCTGATGGTATTGCTGGAACAGTACATGAGGAGGCTCCAGGTTGGGGCACACATGTGATGTGGCCAGGTATCATGGACAGATGGGTTTGGAGAGGTAGATCTGCTGGCCAATACAACATATACATGTTATTGTGTCACTGTTATAGAACATATATTGGTAGTAATAGTCTACACAATCCTGGTACATGTCCAACAAGATGCATAGATATCCCCAATAACATAGAATGTCAGATGTGCAGCAATCTCAGAGCAGCCATACCACTGGCATATATGGAACCATAGTGGCCCTGACAATGGCATGCAGGTGAATAGTCAGTAACAGGCCAGCAATGATAGTGTCCACACATGGGGAAATGGCTATAATCACATAGCAGAAAGTGAGGTACAATACAATATCTGTCCAACTGGTAGGTAAGATGCAGCCATACCTAATGAGTTGTGTGTCAGTTTGTTGAAGCAGATATGGTGGGGGTGACAGAGATGTGTATTATGAACTGTGGCAACCTTGCTGCATGAGTTGCTTAGACCTGTTTCCATCATTATGTCTTTCAGCCAAGATGGCACATGCACGGTTGCCCACCTATTCCCATGTGGAAAATAAAATATTGATATCACACTTGATCTAGCACTATCCATTACTGTTTGGCAGGGCCACATGAGCAGCAGGAGTGGACGGCCTTGTGGAATGACCTAGTCCACAGGGTCAATGATGTCAGACTGCACAACCGCAGTTATGAGCAGGTCTGGCATCATTGTACTGACCTGCTTCGCAATGCCCATCGGCGTGCTGCTGCAGTCCAAGGGATCACCTCACCACAGGGGCTGTCTGCCATTCATCCCCCCCGACATGTGTGGAGGAGCTCTTGGCCAGCCTCATGGCACCTGCCATTCCGGACATCCATTAACCACTGGACTCCTTTGTGGAGGTGGGTTTCACCCACACACCAGCCAGGGATCAAGCAGGTAAGGACACAGGGCCCATGAGTAGACCACTGTTGTGTATACATCTGCATTGGTACAGGTAGATCATGCATATCTGACATGTCAGAGATATAGTGTGTTGCTGCATTGTAGTGATAAACAGATGTCCAGATGTGGTAGTATAGTGGGAATGTACCATTGATGTATTGTAATACTGTACCCACCCTGTATCACTGCCACAGGTGTGGTCACTGACATTGCACCTCTCACCCTCTTATGTAGGTCCCTCTGGGATACCACCAAGGCAGCAGCCTGTAGCTGGTGAATATGTTTTATGTAGATGCTTGCCAACACATTGGGCATGTAATGGTGATGGTAAATTCCATGCAGACATCTAACACACTTACCCTGAATGCATGATGTACATGTGCATGTATTGTTGCTGTGAAATGTACTGTCTCACAGGGGTGACTATGATGGGGTAGTGGAAGGGTATGTCAGACACTTGTATGATAACTAACATCCTGTAATTGTGGAATGTGTCCACAGGGAGTAACATACTGGTGGTAGACATGGCCTACAGTAGGGACATGTTCGGAACAACACCCATATACAGTGCAACACCAGTGTATATACCCGTAGGACAATGGGAACTGCTGCAGAGATACACTATGGCATAAGACATTACAGTAGTCCACATTATCAGCTGGGTCTAGGCTGCAACATACGGTGTTCAGTGTATGGGACACTGCAACGTGACACACATGTAGGGCGTACTTGTCATCCATCTGCATTAAGGCTGAAGGATGTTGGTTTCAGCATGACACACCAGTGCACTGCAGCAGGGATTCTAAGGATGCTAGGAATGGCTCTATCTGCACATAGTCAGGTTCAGGACCTGTGGCAGCAAGAACCCTAGGCACACAGCAATAGTGACGGCAGTGTGTGAACACCATGGGATGTGCACATGAGTAGACCTTGCAATCATGCAGAATAGGGGGACATGTGTAGAGCAGACTGAACATACACTGGCAAATGCAGATGGCCCACACTGATATATCCCTGCCAGGAGCAGTGACTGCTGTAGTACACTGGCGATGTGATAAACCGGCATGATAAGGGGGTTCACACATATGCCGACACTGTGTGTATGAATTGCTGTCAGCAGCTGCACACCTTACACAACCTGTAGACACTGCATGTGAAAGTACAGGACATATGTCACATATCAGGCTGCTAAGATATGTGGTGATTTGGTCCCATGGTAGATCAAGGTTGTGTGTATCTAATCAATAAAGTAGTGTACACCCCCCATAGCCATGGTATGCTCTGATGGTTATCAGTGTAAGAGTATTGTTGTGGTCATACATGGTCTGTTGATGTTGACAGCTGTAAATCAGGCATCAGGCATTCACCAATGATAGCTGTTCACATATCATCCCAGGTATGTGTTGCTGAAAAACATAGGGGCTGTGAGAAGTAAAGCTGACATAACTAACAGTACTACACATTCTACAATGGGTTGTACAACTGTGAGTTGTGGTGCACAGTACATGGCAGGGTGCAGAGCAGGTGCATAGCAATACTGTATACATGGGTGCATTGGTATCCAGGGGAAGGAGTATCACCTAGTGACACAGCACATGCATCACATGCATGTATACTGTTGTTAGCATGGATTGACTATAGCTGAACTGCATGCTGATCTGTAACATATGTTCTGCATGTTGGCAGATGGGTAATAGGAGGACTATGTGTACTATCATTGTGCAACCTCAACTGTGTGTGTGTGTGTGTGTGTGTGTGTGTGTGTGGGGGGGGGTTGAAGCTGTGGATGACAACAGTTTGGATACTCAGCTATTTTCAGTTCATCATATTCTAGTGAAGTTTACATCCTGTCAGCTTCACTTTTTAAGCGATTAATAAATACAGTCCTCGAACACTGAGACAGCCTTTATTGTACCAGAACTGTGCGTTGTGTGGATGCATTATAGCTGTTAGTAACACTGTTTGATTGCAGTCCCTATAATGTTATCCATTTCTGTAGTAGGTGGACATGTGTCAGCACGAGGATGGTCTGCAGTCATATTCCACAATGGGGTATGTCACTGTGATGTCACCATGGCTGTGACATATCTGGGGTATGGTCTGACACATTTCACAGGTTACTAAACTGGTTATTGCCTGTGTGTATACCCTGCAACCTGATGTAGACCCATCCACATACACGCACACTGTTACTTGGAAACACTGGGACTAGACCCCTACCTAGCTATGTTGTGATACTGATGTGTGTGGCGTACATTGCACACACCGCACAGCATTTTGAGTGAGGTGTGTTCAGGGTTACATGGTACATGCAGAACATCCCCCCGACATGTACAGTATGCTAATGGGTAATGTAATGGGTGTATTTGGACAATACATAGTGTGACATACCATTGTATACACATTTACCGACACATAACAGCCAGACACACATCTGAGATACCAGGGCCTATTGCTGCTAACTAACTTGACCGTGTCTCCAATGTGTTACATGTAGGCTGCACACAGCACATGCATAACTAGCTTGGAGTTTGGTAGCAGTTACCTTGTTGGTGACAGTGGTAACCATAACATGGTACATGGGACATATACTGGGTGTACCTTGGTGTAATTACAGTGTACACAGCACCCACATCCCCCACTGGATATTGTACTCCCTGAAACACATGATGACACTCTGCCATACCCACCATCACACATTGGCCGCGACTGTGAAACAACCCATAATATACCTCAACATTGGTACTACAGGGATATGCATCTCATGCACAAGCCACACACGTAGTAGGGTGTTGCATTGTCATGCCTCACCTATGGGCAGCAATAACACTATCTGTACTACTGTGTGGCAATGGGTATTGCAATTGGGGGTCTATATTAAAACATCGAATGTTCAAAATTTTGAGTGTTCTAATATCGAACCCTATGAATCGAAAATTTAAAACATCAAACATACAGAACAGCAAATTTTTTTCTAGGGAAAAAAATTGCTGTTCCAAAACACATACACACAACACAAACACACCAAGCAAACAGCAATCCACACACATGCACCTAAACTCTTACACCTAACCCTACACTGAACTATACATACACCACTAACTATCCACTTACCTTAACCCAAACCCTAACCCTAAGGTCCGTCACTATTGCACAGTCACCTCACCCACGCCCTAACCCTAACAAACCTACCCCGCCCTAACCCTCACATCCACACAATCGCGCACTTACCTGACCCACTCCCTAACCCTAACTCACCTAACCCACCCTAACCCTCACGTCCACACAATCACACACTCACCTGAACCTGACCCGTAACTTTCCAACACAGCACTGACAATACTGAAGCAACAGAAACGGACAACTAAATTCTTTCCCTAGGAAAAAATTTGGTTTTCTTTTTCTTCGATATTTTCAGCATTCGCTGAAAATGGGTCGTTATTAGAACACTCAAAATTGTGAACATTCGGTGTTTTAATATAGACCCTTAATAGGAGTATGTGGCCTTGGAATGCTGTACCCTACAGATATATTGACATGCACAACTACACACACATGCCAGAACACAATGGGTATCCCATGCCTATCACCCCATTTATAAACCACTGTTGTGCTGGTACTGCAAGGCTTGTGTAGCCATTATGGGGGCAAGCTTAACAGGGTACATGTAATGTCCCATACAGCAGCAGCCACAACTGACTATGGCAATGGGAGTTATGTTGGTTGAGAAGGCCCTCAAGGAATTTTCATGTACAGGTGTGCTAACACACAGACACTGCTATACTCAGTCATGCACACGAACACATGTGTCAGTACAGGTGTACATCGCTGCAGGTGGTCATAGCTGTGTACCTAGGTATTGTCCAAGGGGAGATGGGTTGTGTAGGGGTTGTGTGTACAGTGTTATCCTGCTACCTGCCAGGTGGCAGCGGTTAATTAACTGGCAGGCACTACTGTTGTGACCCTCAGGGTGAGAATGACATCCATCAGCCAATACTCCAGGTACCTTCTCCACATGGCCACTGAGATGGTCAAGGTGACATGCATGCAACATGCATTACAACACATGGTTAGTGTCTGTGATGGAGACCTGTACCCAATCATGTTCTGTTGACTGTATTAGTGTAGTGGATGTACCTCTGGCATGTGGTGCGTACAGGTTGACATCTCCTATATGTGCTACTTCTTACACAGCTGGGCAGACATGTCAGTGTCAATCAAGCTGAGGTTGCCTGTACATATCCCAGCTGGATACTTGCTACCTGTACATCTGTACAGGGACTGACAGTCAGCAGCTTGGCAAGTAGCTTGCAGTAGCATGAGTGCATTGACAGATGTCTGACAACAATCTGTATGTCATAACTACATGTCGGATGCCCTCACTAACATGTGCTGTAGAGACGGTAGTCTGCAGTTACATTCCTCATGATGGATCATTACCCAGTAAGGTGTATATGCTGTGACACAGCTCACACACCAGCGATACAACATGGAAGCCTCGGTGTCCAGCCATGCTCACAGGTGTGCGTGTTGTCAGTACTACATTAAGCACTCTCTCTGGCCTGGGTTAGCACTGTCAACAGTAGTACTGCCATGATACACTACATTCCAGTGTGACAGCACATACCCTGGGCTGCTACACCTGTATGTAACACATTCACACAGATAACGGTGCTGTACAGGCCTCATATATGTCTGTATCCCACACATGACACTCACTCCCCTTTCTACTGTAATGACAGCACACAGGTGCATGTATTGTACATGGCATTACATACACTTATTAGAGGTTATCAGACTGGGTTGTGTGTCCTGGTTACTAGGGATAAGCTATGCTTAGCAAGTATCAACATTGCTGCAATATTACAGCTAAGCTGATTTGCACACTGCTAAGCTAAGCCTACATGGTGTAAGTGCCCGTACGTTTACCCATAGCTTAGTAAAGCTTAGCTTCATGCAACCTTTGCACAAACGCGCTTAAAACTGCTCAAAGCTACCTTAACCACTCTGTATCCGACAGCCCTTGTTCTGCCCAGCAACAAAATGAACAGCCCTTGCAGGTCTTGAACCCAGGGCTCTTTACACTGAAGTCACAGCACTTAACCACTACATCATGACCACTGTGAAGACTGCTGTTGTTTTACCAATATAGCTGTCAATACACATATTGAGTAGTATTGGACATTTGCCTGTAGTTCCTAAATTGTGTTGTCCTTGTTATTAATATGACTGTTGCATCACATATGTTGTTTTATCATAATGTGCACATAGCAGATACATAAGGTGAGATACATGTGAGAGGGTGTACACAACTGTGATGTTTACTCATGACAGGAATATGGTCGTATACATATAATAGGTCTATATATGTCTACACGTACATGCACATGTATACTTATACATATGTCTGTATACACATCTATATAATGCTACATATATATGGCCATGTGTACATCTCTTTGTATGTACATATATATATATATATATATATATATATATATATATATATATATATATATATATATATATATATATATATATATATATACTTCTCCCCACCAAAAGGGAAAATATCTATCTCAGCAGAGTGCTGCCCCCCTGACATCTCAGATGCTCAGGTAAGAGCCACCCTCTCCAAAGCAAAAAACACAGCATCAATGGGACAAAACGGTGTCCCGGACTGCGTCCTACATGAACTCCAAGAAGAGCTAAACCAAAACATAAAACTACTGTTCAATCTTAGCCTTACTACAGGATATGTACCCAAAGAGTGGCGTACAGCAACAGTGGTCTCTCTCCACAAAGGTGGTCCATCAATGGATCCTGGAAACTATTGCCCCATAAGCCTGACTAGCTTGGTCTGCAAAGCTATAGAAAGGATCATCATGGACCTCATAAATAAAGATATTGGGGACCTACAGACACTGGATTCTACTCAGTTCAGCTTTGTTAAGGGCAGATCCTGCCTCTTAAACCTGGTCGATTTCTTTGAAACAGTCACCAAGGCCATTGACAAGGGGAAGGTGGTCCACACAGCCTACCTGGACCTCGCAAAAGCCTTCGATACAATACCCCCACTCGGGCATTATAGATAAGCCCACCAGCTTAAATATAAACCCCTATGTCACTAGATGGGTTGCAAACTGGCTCAAGGACAGAACCCACATAGTTAGAATTGCTGGAGCTATGTTAGACTCCAAACCAGTTACAAGTGGCATCCCACAAGGCTCAGTCCTGAGACCTCTCTTGTTCGGTATATATTTCTCGGAGGTACAGGCCAACACGGAAGGACTGTGGCTGATTAAGTTCGCAGATGACTGCAAACTAGGTGCCATAATTGACTCTCCAGCCGACACAAGCATCCTACAAAAGGGCCTCATAGAAACAGACAACTGGTGCCAGAGCCATGGCCTCAAGCTAAACGCCAAAAAGTGCATAGTCATCCCCTTTGGCAAAAACAAAGTGCCCACAAATTACCACATAGGTGGTAATCCATTAAGTACGGAAGAAGTAATTAGGGACCTTGGGACCCAAGTTGATAGCAATCTCTCATTTGAAAACCAAGTGGCCAAAGTGGTTAGAAAAACATTTTATATAGCCCACCTAATCATGAAGGGATTCACATCTAGATCAGGGGAGGTCATTGTGCCTCTTTACTCATCCCTCATCAGGCCCATAATTGAGTACAATGCCCCTTTTTGGATGTACCTTACCAGACACCTGCAGCAACTGGAAAGACCCCAAAAGTACCTCACCAAGAGGATCAAAGGGCTCAAACAGATGCCATATGCTGCCCGGTTAAAGAAACTCCAGCTCTACTCAGTGGCATACCGCCTGCTCAGAGGCGATCTGTGCCTGAAGTATAAAGCCATGTCCAACCCAGATTTAATGGACATGCTGCACCTCAGAAAATCCAAATCCCATTGAGCTACGTGCTCGAGAGACTTGAACCTCAGCACTGAAATAAATAGGACATGGTGGAGGGACAGATTCATAACCCAGAGGCTCCCTTCACTCTGAAATAAAATCCCAGTCCAGGTTAGGTGGAGTCCCTCATTGACTCTCTTCAAGAGGAATCTTGATGAGTGGATGGGAGATCGTAGGTTTACCCTGGGTATCACTTCTGTGTCACTGTTAGACAGAGGCACAGTATATTAACCTCGAAAAAGGGCATAGCAAAATTAATTTAAAATGGGTAGCAAAAGCCAAACACACACTGGCTAGGCTTATAAATGCCCTAGGGCAGATAGTCTAGTATGAACCTATGAACCTATGAACGTATATATTTATATATCTATATATATATATATATATATATATTTATATATATATATATATATATATATATATATATATATATATATAGATATATATATGTATATATATATATATATATATATATATATATATATATATATATATATACATATATGTACATATAGATACATGTCTATATAGCTATATATGTATGCACATCTTATGTGTACAGATATGCCTAGTTATGTTGGTATATATGTAGATATCTATAACTATATGTGCATACATATCTATTCTGATATACCTACTACTCTCAATATATATGTAGATATTCATACGTATATGTGCATATGTATCAATATCTGTATATGTGCAGACATATATGGCTCTGTATATGTATATATCTGGGTGTGTATATGTATATCTATGTACATATACATACCCATCTATATATATGTTGATATTTATATGTGTATATATCTATATAGAGATCTGGATAATTATAGATACAAATATTTTCACCATATGTCCTGAACGTGGAGTGTAGCCCTACCTCAGCTGCTATAGTCCCAACTTCATAGTGCAAGGGGATGTCAGGTATATATAGCAGGTATAGTAGCAGACTATTGCTACTGTAATACGGATTGTCTTCACTGACATGGTGTGTGTGGTAGGTCACATATGCTTTTCACATGTGCGCCATTGGCTACTGATACACATCCTAAGGACATCATAGTACAGTACCACTGCTAGCACATAATGTTCCTGTGGACTACAGCAGAGATATTGGCCAACATATGTGGACATTCTGACCCAGTCTGGACAGTCGAGAGGTATACACAGAACCCTTAGTGCAAAACATGTGGAAAAATCCTGACAATGTGGATGTTAACAGCCATGTAGATGGGTATAACACGTAATGACTGGTATACATTTGTCCCCATAGGTTATGCATTCACACACCCTTGTCTGTCCTGACACATAATAACCACTAGTACAGCGGTGTCATGGCCACATACCACCCACTAGATTCTGGCATACATCTGGGCAACATCCCACTGTTCTCTCTGACATACATGACTGTTAAGGGAGGCCTGGCAGCAGTACATCTGGCAAGTATCTGGATATGACATCTCACTGGGTAAGTACACTAAGCTGCTAGGCATGCAACAAAGCACTGTGCAGACTACAGGCAGACTGGCTCAACACTGGCCTACATTTCCTATGGGGAATGCACATATACCTGCATATATAGCAGGCTCTACAGGCATGTTACAGCACAGGGTAAGATACACCTGTGTGAAAGTGCATAACCACAACCAATGTGAACACAGCCACAGACACATATGATAACCTAGCATAATATTACAGTATACGAACTATCTGTTCAACACCATCCCCATATGTGCCACTCACACACTAAACCTACATATACTGGGCCACTACACAGTGTGGTCCAATGCCTGTCTGTGGTATGGGACATGTGTGTGTTTATGGCACTACAAACATGTAAGCCGATACGGTAACATACAGTGGAGCAGCATGTAACATCAGATAGGATGGGACCAAGAACATTGACATCTTCCACAGTCTGTACACAGGCCTAAGTACATATTAACAATACACACACTGTCAACATTCACCATATGTATTCAGACCTCAGTACTGTACACACAACCAGATAATGTCCAGGTTATGTCATCAAATATAACCCCTACCGTATATAACTTGTGTAGTAGTCTGACATCTCACTGGCTTGTTATCACATATGATGTCACTAAATATGGTGTACAGCACATATGCACCTCTTAATGCATGACATATGTACAAAGGTTGACAAAGTTGTGGCTGCAAGCACATACACAGGGCCAATATTGACATGTTGCTGTGATAACCTCATACATTTACTGCTGTAACAGGGTTTGTTGCAACATATGTCCTATGAGGGACATGAAGTCAATAACTGTCACAGCTTTCACCATCTACAGATTGCAATCCTCACACTACCTTCTGCAGTTCAAAGATAGATGCACTGTGGGTAACACATGAAACCAAAGGTACCACACACTGCCCAGTCTGCAGATGACCCTACAGATGGGGATTTCTCATAAACATAGCACTGACATGGCAGGTATTAAAACATGCAGGACAGCCATATCCACACACACCTTGTTAAACCAACATTACTTCAAATGCAGTATAGCAGCACTTACAGTCTGTAGTCAGATCAGGCACATCCCCCTCCTGTGTGTTGCCCTGTTTCCACAGTGTATGTTGTTAGAGTTAATCCCCAATCCATCTGAGATGCTGTTTGCCAAACAACAGATTGAGTTCCTGCTCACAGTGAATGAAAAGGCCCAACACCAACATGATGAGGCCCAACACCAACATGATGTTCCTAGATAGTGGAGTGTGTTTCCATGCAATTAGCTATGGGAATGTTAACACAACTGTTCCACATACAATCCATTAAGGAGGGCTGCAATTCATGCAGAGGCCATCAGCTGATCATGAGCATCACTTATTATACACATGCTGCTGTCTAAGCAAAGCAGGTGTAGGTCTCCATATCCACCAGAGAGGGAGTGAGAGAGTCAGACAGAGGCAAAAACAAGTCAGGGAGGGGAGGGAGAGTAAAACCTAAGTATGTTTGTGTCACACACCTACCAGCACAGGGTATCAAACCCCTGACGACTATGTAGTGCTTTCACATTTCTATGCAGTTATTGGATGCACCACATAGGTTACATGTTGAGGAGCCCTCAGCACGTATATGCGATGGTGAGTGACATCTGCAACAGGGACATGGTAGCTATACAGTAGGTGTAGTACACATGCCTGTCCGCATGAATAGATGTCAGTGTCAACACAGCCACACTCTCACAGGAATGCGCACACATTGACATACTTGGCAGGGCCAGGAATAAAACTCATCATTAGTGAGATTGCCACAACACATTACTGTGCAGGTATCACATGCACCACAGGGGTCATACAGAGGTAATATGGGCAAAGGATATGGGGAGGTCTCTGACATCACACAGCATGCTTCTGTATGCCAATGGGGGTTGTAGTGAGTGTGAATGTGATCATACGCATCATACAACACACACACACACACACACACACACACACACACACACACACACACACACACACACACACACACACACACACACACACACACACTGCAAGTATTGACATGTATGGGTGCATTGCTTTACAGATGTGTGGTGGTCGACTGTGCCAGACAGCTATACAAGGCTAGGTGATGGGTATACCTTGGCATCAGGCAACATGACAATGGTCTGCATTGTGGCTCAGGGGTGTAGTTTCTGGATTTGACCACACAGGTGGGTATTGTATTCACCATCCAGTCCCCTGGGTGACTACTGCATGTGGCCAATGCTGTGCATTGCTTGCCATGTATGTGTTCCTTAGTCCATGACATGGACAGTGTCTGTGATGTGCACACCTCCCACATGCATGTACAGTGACATGAAGAACTGTACATGGGGTGTCTGGCCCATTTTGTGTGCACAGATTATCATCAGACGTGCCAGTCCTGGCCTCATGTGGAAGGAACTGGTAATGGACAGCAGGTGTACCCTGCACCTACATTGATAGCTTGCTAATGGCATTCCCTGGTGTCAGTGGCATCTGTCCATACAGGGCATGTTTTCAGGCATAGTATGTACTTTGTGGGTCACATTTGATGGCACCACAGGTGTTGCAGGTGTCCAGTGGGGAACATGGGGAAGGTGCTGTGTCTGCATGTACATGCCTATTGGACACATGGACAGGGTGCCATGCCCTCTGCAATCCAATCACTCCATAGTAACTATCAGTGGGCAATATGCAGTGTACTACCAACATAGTGGCTTTTGCCTAGGCAAATGTGTGTTTGTGTGTGTGTGTGTGTGTGTGTGTGTGTGTGTGTGTGTGTGTGTGTGTGTGTATGAGACATAGGTTGAGAGTGGTCTCTGGGTAATACTGGGGTTGCTAACTTTGTTTGCCTGGCCTTGATGTCACATGTATGGGTATGGATTTGCACCCCAGCCTCTCGACTATTTCACATCTGTTATCCCTGTATGGTGGACATTCTGATATATACTAGGGCCACCATATAAGAAATTTGCAAAACCCGCTACACATTGGGCCCAGTTGTTACACACTCACAACCACCTCCACACAGGATATGAGTTACAAACACACACACACACACACACACACACACACACACACACACACACACACACACACACACACACCTGTCATGTCTGGGATTATAACTCCTACCTAACTAGTTTATTGCAGTACAGCACTACACAGTTATAGCACATGCCACGGAGATTACTGGAGTACTTCTTCCCCAAAGGTGTATTTCCCATTGGATGACATCAGCAGGATTGCCAAAGTAGGGCATTCAAATTGTAGTGAGTGTGGCTAGGCTAAAATGCATTGCTCCCTACACAGACATTCACACACACAAAACATCCACAACCCATATGTGTGAGTATAGAACCTCTAACAGAGATCTATATCACAGTACAGCATGAAGCTATTATTGGACGGACCATGGGGATTACTGGAGAACTCCTTCCCCAAAGGTGTATTTCACATTGGATTACATCAGCAGGATTGACAAAGTAGGACATTCGAATTGTAGTGAGTGTGGCTAGGCTAAATGCATTGCTCTCTACACAGACATTGAAACACACACACAAAACATCCACAACCGACATGTGTGGGCATAGAACCTCTAACAGAAGTCTATATCACACTACAGCATGAAGCTGTTATAGGATGCACCATGAGGATTACTGGAGAACTCTTTCCCCAAAGGTGTATTTCACAGTGAATGACATCAGCAGGATTGCCAAAGCAGGGCATTTGAAATGTACTGAGTGTGACTAGCCTAAAATGCATTGCTCCTCTTGCAGACATTGAAGCACATACAAAACATCCAGAACTGCCATGGGTGGAATAGAACCTACCAGAGTTATATACCACACTACAGCAGTACACAGTTAAGGCACGCTACGGAGATTACTAGGCTACATCCTTCCCAGGGATGTATTTCTAGGTGGATGACATCAGCAGCCTTGCCAAAGTAGAGCATTCAAACTGTATGGCGTGTGACTACCCTAAAGAGCATTGCTCTCTACAAGACAGACACACACACAAACACTTTCCAAGTCTGGGATTAGAACTCCTATCTAATTTATCATACTACAGCAGTACACAGTTATAGGAAGCACTACAGAGATTACTGAGCTATAACCTTCCCAGAGGTGTATTTCTAGGTTGTTGACATCATCAGCCTTGCCAAAGTAGAGCATTTGAATTGTAGGGAGTGTGATTACCCTAAAAAGCATTGCTCTACACAGACAGAGTCAGACAGACACACACACATATGCACACTTGCCAAATCTGTGATTAAAAATCCTACCTAATTAATTTATCTCACTACAGCAGTATGCAGTTATAGGATGGAGCACTGGAGATTACTGGGCTGCAACCTTCCCAGAGGTATATTTCCTGACTATTTCAGCAGCCCTGCCAAAATAGGGCATTTGAATTGTAGGGAGTGTGACTACCCTACAAATCATTGCTCTCTACACAGACAGACACACAGACACACACACACTTGCCAAGTCTGGGATTAGAACTCCTACATAACTATTCTATCACACTACAGCAGTGCACAGTTATGGCACGTGGTATGGAAATTACTGGGCTACAGCCTTCCCATAGATGTATTTCTAGGTGGATGACATCAGCAGCCTTACTAAAGTAGAGCATTTCTATTGTAGGGAGTGTGACTACCCTAAAAAGCATTGCTTTCAACACAGACAAAGAAGGCAGACACACACACACACACACACACACACACACACACACACACACACACACACACACACACACACACACACACACACACACAGTTGCCATGTTTGGGATTGGAACTCCTACCTAACTAGTTTATCACACTACAGCAGTATGCAGTTATAGGAAACGCCATGTAGATTACTGTGCTGCAGCTCTTCCAAAGGTGTATTTCAGAGTGGATGACCTCAGCAGGCTTTGTCGTGGTAGGGCTATGGGGAGGGCAGTGTGTGTGTGTATGGGCCATAACCCATTCACCTAGAGGTTGACACGCCACATGCAGGCACACACAGGGTCATATTTCACAGGTATGTGTATACAGCTGCTAGATGACTACTTCCTTGTACAGTCATGTTGCACAGCTAGCACGTCCAACACATAGTCTGTAATGCTGAAAGATACTGGTGGCTAGTATCTACAGTGAGTGACATCTGAACCTCAAGTGGTTGGGGCCCTTTGGCTGTTTGCTGGTTGGGACTGGCCTGGATGGTTCCTTGTCACAGTCACCCTCCTCCACACATCTATGTCTATCTTTGGCTTATTATAGTATGTTGTCCTTAGATATTTGTCTGTATTCCTATCAAGTGTGTGTGCAAAGCATGTGTGGTACATACTGAGGAGTGTCTGCACTAACATCTGCAACTGCCAGATATAGATTCATAGATTCATAGATTCATAGATTGGTACTAGGCTAACTGCCCTTTTGGGCCATTTGGAAGCCTAGCCAATTACCCCATGTGAATCAAACCCTGCACCTTGTGTCTTTAAGGTAAACACCTTAACCATTATGTCATCTTGTCTGGTCCACTGGTGTTTGCAGACATGGCCTTTATGTGTTTAAGTGTGTAAACATGCCCAGTTTGACCTTTCAGTATGTTGTTGACTGACATTGCCTTCATTTCTCTAAGTGTGTGAGCATGCCCAGTATGCCCATCTGTACTGAATGTGCAGATCGAGTCCAGGTAGTTTGTACTGCAGTGCTGACCTTTGTGTTGTACACATACAGGTAGCATGCTGTTTCTGCAGAGTATCCGTTGATCATTTGGCATTGACTGTTACTACATTTCTGCATAGGATGGGGGGCAACTGACTATTTCTATATTTCTACACAGGATTGGGGGCATACCTGACTGTGCCAGACAGCTATACAAGGCTAGGTGATGGGTATACCTTGGCATCAGGCAACATGACAATGGTCTGCATTGTGGCTCAGGGGTGTAGTTTCTGGATTTGACCACACAGGTGGGTATTGTATTCACCATCCAGTCCCCTGGGTGACTACTGCATGTGGCCAATGCTGTGCATTGCTTGCCATGTATGTGTTCCTTAGTCCATGACATGGACGGTGTCTGTGATGTGCACACCTCCCACATGCATGTACAGTGACATGAAGAACTGTACATGGGGTGTCTGTCCCATTTTGTGTGCACAGATTATCATCAGACGTGCCAGTCCTGGCCTCATGTGGAAGGAACTGGTAATGGACAGCAGGTGTACCCTGCACCTACATTGATAGCATGCTAAAGGCATTCCCTGGTGTCAGTGGCATCTGTCCATACAGGGTATGTTTTCAGGCATGGTATGTACTTTGTGGGTCACATTTGATGGCACCACAGGTGTTGCAGGTGTCCAGTGGGGAACATGGGGAAGGTGCTGTGTCTGCATGTACATGCCTATTGGACACATGGACAGGGTGCCATGCCCTCTGCAATCCAATCACTCCATAGTAACTATCAGTGGGCAATATGCAGTGTACTACCAACATAGTGGCTTTTGCCTAGGCAAGTGTGTCTTTGTGTGTGTGTGTGTGTGTGTGTGTGTGTGTGTGTGTGTGTGTGTGTGTGTGTGTCTATGAGACATAGGTTGAGAGTGGTCTCTGGGTAATACTGGGGTTGCTAACTTTGTTTGCCTGGCCTTGCTGTCACATGTATGGGTATGGATTTGCACCCCAGCCTCTCGACTATTTCACATCTGTTATCCCTGTATGGTGGACATTCTGATATATACTAGGGCCACCATATAAGAAATTTGCAAAACCCGCTACACATTGGGCCCAGTTGTTACACACTCACAACCACCTCCACACAGGATATGAGTTACAAACACACACACACACACACACACACACACACACACACACACACACACACACACACACACACACACACACACACACACACACACCTGTCATGTCTGGGATTATAACTCCTACCTAACTAGTTTATTGCAGTACAGCACTACACAGTTATAGCACATGCCATGGAGATTACTGGAGTACTTCTTCCCCAAAGGTGTATTTCCCATTGGATGACATCAGCAGGATTGTCAAAGTAGGGCATTCAAATTGTAGTGAGTGTGGCTAGGCTAAAATGCATTGCTCCCTACACAGACATTCACACACACAAAACATCCACAACCCACATGTGCGAGTATAGAACCTCTAACAGAGATCTATATCACAGTACAGCATGAAGCTATTATTGGACGGACCATGGGGATTACTGGAGAACTCCTTCCCCAAAGGTGTATTTCACATTGGATTACATCAGCAGGATTGACAAAGTAGGACATTTGAATTGTAGTGAGTGTGGCTAGGCTAAAATGCATTGCTCTCTACACAGACATTGAAACACACACAAAACATCCACAACCGACATGTGTGGGCATAGAACCTCTAACAGAAGTCTATATCACACTACAGCATGAAGCTGTTATAGGATGCACCATGAGGATTACTGGAGAACTCTTTCCCCAAAGGTGTATTTCACAGTGAATGACATCAGCAGGATTGCCAAAGCAGGGCATTTGAAATGTACTGAGTGTGACTAGCCTAAAATGCATTGCGCCCTGCGCAGACATTGAAGCACACACAAAACATCCAGAACTGCCATGGGTGGGAATAGAACCCTACCAGAGTTATATACCACACTACAGCAGTACACAGTTAAGGCACGCGCTACGGAGATTACTAGGCTACATCCTTCCCAGAGATGTATTTCTAGGTGGATGACATCAGCAGCCTTGCCAAAGTAGAGCATTCAAACTGTATGGCGTGTGACTACCCTAAAGAGCATTGCTCTCTACAAGACAGACACACACACAAACACTTTCCAAGTCTGGGATTAGAACTCCTATCTAATTTATCATACTACAGCAGTACACAGTTATAGGAAGCACTACAGAGATTACTGAGCTATAACCTTCCCAGAGGTGTATTTCTAGGTTGTTGACATCAGCAGCCTTGCCAAAGTAGAGCATTTGAATTGTAGGGAGTGTGATTACCCTAAAAAGCATTGCTCTACACAGACAGAGTCAGACAGACACACACACATACGCACACTTGCCAAATCTGTGATTAAAAATCCTACCTAATTAATTTATCTCACTACAGCAGTATGCAGTTATAGGATGGGCTACGGAGATTACTGGGCTGCAACCTTCCCAGAGGTATATTTCCTGACTATTTCAGCAGCCCTGCCAAAGTAGGGCATTTGAATTGTAGGGAGTGTGACTACCCTACAAATCATTGCTCTCTACACAGACAGACACACAGACACACACACACTTGCCAAGTCTGGGATTAGAACTCCTACATAACTATTCTATCACACTACAGCAGTGCACAGTTATGGCACGTGGTATGGAAATTACTGGGCTACAGCCTTCCCATAGATGTATTTCTAGGTGGATGACATCAGCAGCCTTACTAAAGTAGAGCATTTCTATTGTAGGGAGTGTGACTACCCTAAAAAGCATTGCTTTCAACACAGACAAAGAAGGCAGACACACACAAACACACACACACACACACACACACACACACACACACACACACACACACACACACACACACACACACACACACACACAGTTGCCATGTTTGGGATTGGAACTCCTACCTAACTAGTTTATCACACTACAGCAGTATGCAGTTATGGGAAACGCCATGGAGATTACTGTGCTGCAGCTCTTCCAAAGGTGTATTTCACAGTGGATGACCTCAGCAGGCTTTGTCGTGGTAGGGCTATGGGGAGGGCAGTGTGTGTGTATGGGCCATAACCCATTCACCTAGAGGTTGACACGCCACATGCGGGCACACACAGGGTCATATTTCACAGGTATGTGTATACAGCTGCTAGATGACTACTTCCTTGTACAGTCATGTTGCACAGCTAGCACGTGCACCATATAGTCTGTAATGCTGACAGATACAGGTGACTAGTATCTGCACTGAGTGACATCTGAACCTCAAGTGGTTGGGGCCCTTTGGCTGTTTGCTGGGTGGGACTGGCCTGGATGGCTCCTTGTCACAGTCACCCTCTTCCACACATCTATGTACGTCTACCTTTGGCTTATTATAGTGTGTTGTCCTTACATATATGTCTGTATTCCTATCCACTGTGTGTGCAAGGCATGAGTGGTGCATACAAAGGAGTGTCTGCACTAACATCTGCAACTGCCAGATATAGATTCATAGATTCATAGATTCATAGATTAGTACTAGGCTAACTGCCCTTTTTGGGCCATTTGAAGCCTAGCCAATTACCCCATGTGGGAATCAAACCCTGCACCTTGTGTCTTTAAGGTAAACACCTTAACCATTATGTCATCTTGTCTGGTCCACTGGTGTTTGCAGACATGGCCTTTATGTGTTTAAGTGTGTGAACATGCCCAGTTTGACCTTTCAGTATGTTGTTGACTGACATTGCCTTCATTTCTCTAAGTGTGTGAGCATGCCCAGTATGCCCATCTGTACTGAATGTGCAGATCGAGTCCAGGTAGTTTGTACTGCAGTGCTGACCTTTGTGTTGTACACATACAGGTAGCATGCTGTTTCTGCAGAGTATCCGTTGATCATTTGGCATTGACTGTTACTACATTTCTGCATAGGATGGGGGGCACAACTGACTATTTCTATATTTCTACACAGGATTGGGGGGGCATACCTGACTGTTACTACATTTCTACGTATGATGGGGGGGCACACCTGATTATTTCTACTTTTCTACACAGGATTGAGGGGGCACACCTGACTGTTATTACATTATTACATAGGATGGGGGCACACCTGACTATTTCTACATTTCTACACAGGATTGGGGAGGCACACTTGACTGTTATTACATTACTACGTAGGATGAGGGGGCACACCTGACTATTTCTACATTTCTACACAGGACTGGGGGGCACACCTGACTGTTATTACATTACTACATAGGAATGAGGTGGGGCACACCTGACTATTTCTACATTTCTACACAGGATTGGGGGGGCACACCTGACTGTTATTACATTACTATGTAGGATGGGAAGGTCACACCTGACACTCATGCTGACTAAAGGCATACCATTGTATTACAGATCTTAGCTTTGGTTGCCCTACATATTAGTGTCTGACTTCCTACCCTTCAGAACTAACATACCACTGCATGACCTGCTGTAGTCTGTCTATGTAGGCCTGGGGGGGGGGTTACCCATAGCCATTATTCAGAGGCCATAGCATAGGCTCTGTTTGGGTTTTTCTACACCTGTCCTGCTGGCTGAGACTGTTGTTGGGTATGTGAACCTCTCTGACTGGCATGTGTGAGTTATATGGACACAGATGTCACCCAGCACATTTCCTGCAGTGTGTTTTGTCACCCTGTGTAGTGCTGGCTACTATGGTGACTCTAGTATGTGTTACAGATGTCATGGTGCCATTATAGTTGTCTACTTTCTGCTGCCATAACATTCAGGCACCCAATTCCCTTGCATGCTCACATCCATACCATAGATACAGGTAATGACACATTCTACTCCATTTGGCAATTGGTAGGTTGATTGACTTACCTTTTGGGTGTGCCAGACTTGTGGATGGTGCTGGAGGGCTGCCTATGTTGGATGCACATAGTACACTCCCTATACATGGTTGAGCACAGGTAGTGTCATGTTTGGCATCCCTTTTACTGTATGTGCATGAGTGTATTGCATAGTGGCACTATTAGGGAAAGACTTTTTTAAGGGTTAGTAGCAAGGACAGTATTGGTGTCATTCCCTGGGTCCCTACTGTGTCAGTGTATGTGCTATGCATTGTCTCTTTGCCGTGACCTCAGCATACTGGGCACGCCTCCATCTGCCTACTGGGGCAGGCTCAGGTTGTTCCTCCTCCGAGTCACTCTGTGCCTGTGCAGGCCTTGGCATTGGTGGGGGTTGTGTGGCCCTGCCCCATGCTGTTCCTGCTGCAGCTGTTTCCACAGGATCATATTGTGTAGCATAGCACATACCATAACAATTTGGGTACATGTAGCTGGTGCATACTGCAAGGCTCCAACGGATGTGTCCAGACACAGGAACCGTCACCTGAGCATCCCAAACACATGCTCTATTATAAGTCTGGTCTGTGTATGTGCCTCATTATGACATTCTTGTTCAGTTGTGTGTGCATTTCTGATGGGTGTCATCAGCCATGGCTCAAGTGTGTAACCAGCATCCCCCACTAGGTGACTGTAGGGGATGTCCCCATTGGCAAATCTCGGTACAGCTGTGTCAGATGCCAAATGTGGGAATCGTGATAGCTTGCAGGGCAGCCAGCACACACATTCATTATAATGTCCTGGGTATCACAGACGACCTGGCAGTTGATGGAGGTGATGCCCCTGCCGTTGATGTAGGCCCTACCCTGATCACCGGCTGGTGTTTTTATGCATATGTGGGTGCAGTCTATAGCACCCACTACCTCATTGCATTCTGCTATTTGGTGGAAGAGATGCATATTGCTGGCCAACACCTCATGGGTGATGAGGAAATATACGTGCTCACTGGCATGTGCTGACATGGCATCCAGGAACTGGTGGAATACTCTAGATGCTGATACCTGTGAGATTCCCATGATATCCCCAGTTGAGCTTTGGGAGCTACCTGTGGCTAGTATTCCTAGGCATACACATACCTTGGTATCCACTGGGATGGGTTCCCCTCGGTCAGTTTGGTTTGTCAGGCATGGCCGGCATAGCTCAACAATTTGCTGTAGAAGGTCCCTCTCCATCCTATAGTGCTCCACTATCTACACCTCATGTAGCCCCTGGTAGGTTACCCTGGGTCTGTACACTCTTCTCCATCTCCTCACTATGGGTTGATCGGCAGCATTCACATCCTCATCACCCTCAGCCTCTTACACATGTTGTTCTATGTTGCCTGCAGCAGCCCCTCTCATTTTGTAGGTTTGTTTGCTAAATGTTCCCCACTTGTACACACCGGTGGTGTAGAGTATGGGAAAAACCAGAGGGGAAGGTGTTTGCATAGTTTATAGTGGTGTTCTGGGCTGGGCTGGTCTGCTGCCTGTGTAACTGGCTGATTTTGATACATTTCACCTGGCAGCTATGCTAGTTCTCCTTGATTACCTTCCTACTGCTGTTTTCCCTTCCCATTGCCTTCCTGTTTAAACCCGGGGATGCACCATGCAAACAGAGTGCTCAAATGTGCACAGTGCTGCTATTTCCTGGTTTAACTTTTTTTTAAAACCTTTAAAACCCAGTGCGCGGCATGCACACCCACTTAGGCAATGTAAAGAGTGCTAGGCAGATTCAGACACACCCCCTAGCTTAGTTTTGCTAAGCTAGGAGCAAACCCGGGCCACAGGGCTCCAATCCGCTTACAGTATGCCTGACACCCCCCATGATGTCAGCTAACTCCTAGGCTTGCACCAAGCTATTCCTACTCTTAGACTGTTGGGACCTGACTAGCATGCTGAGGAAAACTGGGATTCACTATCATTACCCTAATTTGCATAGGATTGCCTGCTAATGCATAGTTACATGTCTCACACTGAGCCTCCCCACTTAGCAACCACTACTCAGTGGCCATGTTGTCTTCTGCCTGCCATTGACTTGCATGGTAAAATAGTGATTTTAGTTAGAATGCTTAATTTAGGTTTGTTTTGTTATTTTCCCCTGATCCCGTTTGCGTGCCGCTGCCCTACGCTCAAACAGCCGAGAGTGATTAAAAAAAAATAAAAGTTGATTTTTTTTTGGCTGTTTGCAATGCCAATGGCCTTATACATGGCCATTGGCATGATTCCTGAGTGATATGCAGCCTTTATTTGGAGCTGTCACATCTCTGTTTTGGATTTTGCAGAAATGTACTGGATTGCTAACCGAGTACATTTCTGCAGATGGAACTAGTCCTGCACGGCCGGTTGCAAGCTTCCTGGATCGCAAATTCACATCATTTGCATGGATTTCTCCTGCAAATGGGGTGATTTGCATACAGGGGCTTAGTCCATGCAGGACTAGTGCAAGAGCACTCGTGCACGCTCCTGTAAGCTGTTCTTGCATCGCACGGCAGACATATTGCCTGCTGGAGCTCCTGCACTAATCCTGCATGCCATGCAGGGCATAGAGAATCCGGGGATGGTTTGAATCCATGAGACAAACCAGTCATAAAAAAATCTTCATAAATTATACAAAGCTCTATTTAATAAACAAAAACGGCAATTATCAAATCCTACTTGGAATAAAGAACCTGGTAATGGTATGTTTGTATGATAAATCAGATATGTTGCACCTAGGATTAGAGAACATGTTTCATTAGTTATAATATACCACTCATTTCAAAACATTTAAACTAATTTTTCATTAAAATATTTAATTTGTCTCAGTGCAGTGAATCCTACATTCCACCACTCTCTCTTTTTGTGTGTGTGTGTGTGTGTGTGTGTGTGTGTGTGTGTGTGTGTGTGTGTGTGTGTGTGTGTGTATGTATGTGTGTGTGCTTGTGTATTTATCTCTGTGTGTGCTTGTATATTTATCTGTTTGAGTGCATGAGTGTATTGCATAGTGGCACTATTAGGGAAAGACTTTTTTAAGGGTTAGTAGCAAGGACAGTATCGGTATTAGGGAAGGCATGCATGAGTAAGATGAGGCAGATGTTGTATAATCAGATGTATATAGTAATTTTCTGCATCGAAATATGGGGAACTTTTGTGCTCTGAAAAATGTATTAGTTCTGGTTTAAGCACTTGGGCTTCAGGCCAGTTATTTTATGTTAAGAAGGATTGCGGTCTGCACTCTTGTGGGAGGAGAGGCTGGACTCTGCCCTTCTGAGCAGGGAATTTCTGGTTAGAGGCTTATAGTGCCTGCATATTCTAACTGTTTCTTACTGAAATTGGTGCACCTTGTTTGCTGTAGCATAGACTAGATCCAGGCCTGCTGAATCTAGCTTTATTTGTATGCTTGTTGTTTGTTTATTTCCCTGAAACGCTAATTCCACCTAAAACGCGGCCTTTTAGCACTTCTGTGGATCCCTAGTGATATCTGCATTGCTTACTGTACTTATTTCCTTGTTTCACTTGAAAGAAAGTTACAGTTTGTCGTTTTTGCATTTAAGTTACCTGTAACACATTGCATTTAAGTTACCTGGCACTTGCTCACTAAAGCAATTATATAAGTCAGCTCTAAAAAATTAAAAGCACTACACCCTCACAAACTCCCCTTGAGTACCTTGTTCCCCATTGGCCCTTTTTTCAGTTATAAAGGAATTCCCAGTACTATTCTAGCATGTCCAAAGGTCAGTTGTCAATCTCCTCTCCGGTCCAGCTGGTGAATCTGGGAATCTTGAGGCAATGTTACAACTGCCTCATGTACACAGACAACCCTCTCCCCCTCCCAACAAATTCCAACACATGTAAGAGATGCAACCATATAGCCAAACTGGAGGCTAAACTCTCTCAACTCAGTACTGGCATAACCAGTCAGGAGGAGAAGGAAACCACACTCACTACAATTCCAGTCTCACATAGACCTACCACAACAACAAACCAAACACATAAACACACAAAAACATACTCAGAGGCTCTAAATAAAAATCTGCCTAAGCAGCAGAGACCTCCAAAGCAGACACCCAAGCAACCGCTACCCCAAAACAAAACACATACAATACATATCTCACAAACCAGTGTGCCGAACAGTCACAGCCCTTAAGGCTAAACAACACACCTGATGCACTTGTAATAGGTGACTCTATCGTCAGGCACACTGACGTCCCGCTCACCAGGCTGAACAAGGAGAAGGTCATGGTGAGCTGCCTGTCAGGCGCTAGGATCCGCCACATAACACAAGCACTCAGGTCACTCCAAGGCAAGTACAAATATGACTCAGTCATTGTCCATGCTGGTGTGAATGACCTGAGATGTACCTCCCTGGACTACATGAAAAGAGACATAGAGGAGCTCTCTGAGCATGTAGCCCAGGCCGGTATGACCCTGACCTTGAGTAGCATCTTACTCGCACCAAGAATGATGCCATAATATGAAGACAAGATGATCAATTTCAACAATTGGCTTAAGTGTTGGTGTCATTCAAAGGGGATCCAATGCCTGTCAGCCTGGGATGACATGCTCGACAAGCCACGATGCTTCGCTAGGGACGGCTTGCACCTGTCACCCCTGGGCTTTTGGATATTGGCAAAGGCTCTTGCTACCCCCATAGTGCCTTTTTAGGCAAGGCTCAAAAGACAAACCCACCTCCATAGGTATCACAAGGGATAAGAAACTAAGAGTAATGCTACTCAATGCCAGAAGTCTAAACCTCAAGATGCACGCACTCAAAACTCTCCTTAGCATGGAGAACATCGATATCTGTGCAGTAACAGAAACCTGGTTCAAGGCTCCGAGCACCCCAGCACTACCAGGTTATACCTCATACCATGCTTTTCGGCCCCAAAACTTGGACCGAACCACAAAAGGAGGGGGAGTATCAATATTCGTCAAAGATACCCACACCTCCAGGTTGGTGGCACAGCACGAAGCATCAGAGACTATCCATGTGCAACTAACTGTGGGTAAAACTGCCTTCCAATTTATAGCCTGCTACAGACCACCCTCCCAAACACAGGAACCCCACTTGGCCTTCCTGAGAATACTGGAAAATATGAAGGTCTCTCCAAACACCATTGTATTGGGCGACTTCAACTACCCAAACATAGACTGGGAGCATTACTCTAGCTCCAACACCCTAGCCCAAAGGTTCCTAGAATTTATAAACTCAAATGCTATGGAACAACTTGTTACCACTCCCACAAGAGGGAAAACATACTGGACCTGATCATCACCAACATGGGGACACTATGCTCCAGACCAGAAGTGTATCCCTCACTGGTAAGATCAGACCATAAACTAATCTCACTGGATATTCACATCCCGACCCCACCCCCTGCCCAGAAAACCACAGTGAAAAACTTCTCTAAAGCAAATTTCACATGCCTCAAAACTGAGGCGAAATCCTTCAAAGCCCCTGGGCCTGTGGAAAATACGGCCCAGACCACAGAATCCTTTATAAACACATTCTATGAACACCTTCAGGAATGCATGGATCATGCAATCCCAAATAAAACCAAGACCCAATCCTCCAAAGGCAGACGTCCTGTCTGGTGGACCCCAGCCATAAACAAACTATACAATAGAAGGAGGAAGCTACTACATGATAGAGCAAAATCCCAAAAAGGGAAGGCATCTCTGATCAGTATTAGCAAAAAACTACAGGCACTCATAAAATCGTCTAAGGCCAGCTTCGAGAGAAAAATTGCACAGGACACTAAGGATAATCACAAGGCTTTCTTTAATTATGTTAGGAACCTGGGTGGGAATTCTCAGATATGCTCAGAATTAGTCCAAAATGACAAAAAATACACTGAGCCCACAGACATTGCCAACATCCTAGCTGACAGGTTCAGTGCAAACTTCTCCCCCCTCTCCCCACCAAAAGGGCAAATATCTATCCCAACAGAGTGCTACCCCCCTGACATCTCAGATGCTCAGGTAAGAGCCACCCTCTCCAAAGCAAAAAACACAGCATCAATGGGAACAGATGGTGTCCCGGCTGTCCTACATGAACTCCAAGAAGAGCTAAACCCAAACATAAAACTACTGTTCAATCTTAGCCTTACTACAGGATATGTACCCAAAGAGTGGCGTACAGCAACAGTGGTCCCTCTCCACAAAGGTGGTGCTTCAACGGATCCTGGAAACTATTGCCCCATAAGCCTGACTAGGTTGGTCTGCAAAGCTATGGAAAGGATCATCATGGACCTCATAAATAAAGATATTGGGGACCTACAGACATTGGATCCTACCCAGTTTGGCTTTGTTAAGGGCAGATCCTGCCTCTTAAACCTGGTTGATTTCTTTGAAACAGTCACCAAGGCCATTGACGAGGGGAAGGTGGTCCACACAGCCTACCTGGACCTCGCAAAAGCCTTCGATACAATACCCCACTCGGGCATTATAGATAAGCTCACCAGCTTAAATATAAACCCCTATGTCACTAGATGGGTTGCAAACTGGCTCAAGGACAGAACCCACATGGTTAGAATTGCTGGAGCCATGTCAGACTCCAAACCAGTTACAAGTGGCGTCCCACAAGGCTCAGTCCTGGGACCTCTCTTGTTTGGTATATATTTCTTGGTGGTACAGGCCAACATGGAAGGACTGTGGCTGACCAAGTTCACAGATGACTGCAAACTGGGTGCCATAATCGACTCTCCAGCCGACACAAGCATCCTCCAAAAGGGCCTCATAGAAACAGACAACTGGTGCCAGAGCCATGGCCTCAAGCTAAACGCCAAAAAGTGTATAGTCATCCCCTTTGGCAAAAATAAAGTGCCCACAAATTACCACATAGGTGGTAATCCATTAAGTACAGAAGAAGTCATTAGGAACCTGGGTACCCAAGTTGATAGCAATCTCTCATTTGATAACCACGTGGCTAAAGTGGTTAGAAAAACATTTTATATAGCCCACCTAATCATGAAGGGATTCACATCTAGATCAGGGGAGGTCATCATACCTCTTTACTCATCCCTCATCAGGCCCATAATTGAGTACAATGCCCCTTTTGGGATGTACCTTACCAGACACCTGCAGCAGCTGGAAAGACCCCAAAAGTACCTCACCAAGAGGATCAAAGGGCTCAAACAGATGCCATATGCTGCCTGGTTAAAGAAACTCCAGCTCTACTCAGTGGCATACCGCCTGCTCAGAGGCGATCTGTGCCTGACATATAAAGCCATGTCCAACCCAGAATTAATGGACATGCTGCACCTCAGAAAATCCAAATCCCATCGAGCTACGTGCTCGAGAGACTTGAACCTCAGCACTGAAATAAATAGGACATGCTGGAGGGACAGATTCATAACCCAGAGGCTCCCTTAACTCTGGAATAAAATCACAGTCCAGGTTAAGCAGAGTCCCACATTGACTCTCTTCAAGAGGAATCTTGATGAGTGGATGGGAGATCGTAGGTTTACCCCGGCTATCACTTCTGTGCCACTGTTAGACAGAGGCACAGTATACTAACCTCAAAAAAAGGCATAGCAAAATTAATTTAAAATGGGTGGCGAAAGCCAAACACACTCTTGCTAGGCTTATAAATGTCCTAGGGCAGATAGCCTAGTATGAACTTATGAACCTATGAACCTATGAACATCTGGTACAGTTTCTTTACATTTGGAGTACGAGTGTGTATAACATGTAGTACGCTGGTTTCATGTCCTTTTGTTCAACCTGAACAGTCAATATTAAGTGTCAGCATCACAACATCTCATGTTTGACTCTTATGTTACACATTGAGAATTCCCTGCTCCTTTTTACTATCAACCAAAGGGTGTGTCATACTCTTCATATTCTGTGGTAATTCCATGTTATTGACAAGGATCTGTTCAATGCTCAACCTCCTGCACAGTTCTCTCATTCTCACCATCAAACATGATTATCATTAATTACGTACCTTCCTTTGGTCAGGTCTGTGAAGCTCAAGGCCTGGTTCCTGGCCCTGTATGTGAAATTGAAACAAAGAAATGCCAGTGAGGATGGTTTATACCAGTTTACCTTCATATCGTCAATCACACATGATCGACTGGCTACTTAATCAAACCATTTCCGCGAAACCAAAGCGCAAAAGTTTAAAAAATGTCAAAATAATGTCGAATTTCAACATTTCCGGCCGCGCCACACCTCCACACCAGTGCTACCATGGGTCAAAAAGGGGTGAGGTTTTGCCGTACGGTTAGCAACAGGACACTGCTGTAAATAAGTTAAAATCAATAAAATTTAATCAAGCTAAAAACACACAAAGTAAGCGCTTTCGGGATTCACCCTTCATCAGACAAGGATACATTCAACGGACTTCATTTTTAAAAGATACAACAACCAATAGCAACTAGTGAAAAACCCGCCTATTCAAAAGGGTGGGTTTCACAGGTATTACATCATTTAATCCCGGTTCCCTGTGTGCCATTAATTCAATAATCCATCTGGATTCAGCCAATGCTGTCTGATGTTTAACATCCCCCCCCGTATTATTCAACTTAATGTTGACAATGACTCTAAACTTAAAACTATGTGTGGGATGTCCACTGATGTGCCTACACAGGGCATTACTCAAATCACTATTCCTAATACTACTCAAGTGTTGTAAAATCCTCACTTTGAACATGTTATTGGTCATCCCAACATAGAAACAGGGGCAAAGGATACATTCTGCCAGATACACTATATTGTTGGTCCTACAAGTAGCCTTCCCTTTCAAATGAAACACCTTCCTTGTCACCGGGTGTATGAATGTAACTTCCTTATTGATATGCTCACAGGCCTTGCATATCCCACAGGGAAGTGTGCCTGCCACAGTTTTAAAGGACCTAATATTGGCATTAGACCTTTCGCTGCACAACAAGTCCTTGAGATTTCTATTCCTCCTATAACGAAAGCTGGGATTATTGTCAACTATGCCCCTAAGACCAACATCACTAGTTAAGATGTTCCAATTATTTTGTACAATCTTACAGACATCACTGATATTGCTACCATAGGTAAACATAAGTTTTGGACCCCCTTGTGTATGGCTATAGCTGCTATTACCTATTGCTTCTTCTCCCTGGGACCTTCTTAACCATGGTCTATATCTGGTCCGTCTACATTTTATACTGCTATCAATAACCCTATGAACCATATCCTCTCCATAGCCTCTTTCTTTGAAACAATGGCCAAGTTTATCCAATTCTTCCTCGAATTGGGTATCAACCACACTCACCCTAGAAACCCGACTCACCTGCCCTCTAACAATGTTGGGAAACACATAGCGAGGGTGCATGCTATCAAATGATAGCAAGGTATTTTTCCAGCACTCCTTCCTGTGGAGACTGGAAGTAAAACCTTCATGTGTCTGTTCCACACAAACATCCAAAAATTCTATGTGTGTGTAGGAGGTATTGGCTGTGAATTTCAAAAATGTGGTCGTGGAGTGAATGTAAGATAGAAAACAATCAAACAAACTACAGTCACCATTCCACAAAATAAATATGTCATCTACAAAACGTGTGTACATGACAATGTGGCCATTCCATTCATCATTACTTAATATTTTAGATGTTTTCCAGTTCGAAAGAACCAAATTTGCATATGTATTCGCACAGGGGGTACCCATGGCCACCCCCTGTGCTTGCCTATACAGTGAACCAGCCCCTATAAAGACATTATTCTCCAAAACTAGAGTCAACAAGTCCTTCACTAACTGTACCCTGTCCATGGTGACACCTAAACCTTCAAGTAGTTCTCCCACAGATGTTATGCCATAATCATTATTGATAACAGTAAACAGACTGTTTACATCTAGGGTAACCATCAGCAACTTGTCTATACCTATTGGTTTAGTGACTTCACCCAACATTTTCAAAAAATGTCCTGTGTCTATAAGGATATTATTCATCTGCCCTATATATGGTTTGAGTGCGGCTTCCAACCAAATGGAGATATTTTCAGTGACCCAACCCCTGCCTGACACTATGGGTCTCAGGGGTGGGTCACTCAAGGATTTGTGTATCTTGGGCAAAGCCTTGAATATGGGTGTAACTGGTTTTTCCACCCATAAAAATTTGTGTGTATCTGGTGTAATTTTCATGTCATTAAGTAATGACCCTAACCGCTGGTGTACCTTATCAATAATGAGTCTTACCCCTAAGGGATTAATCTCTACATATGTATTATCAACCATTAACATTTCTCTTATCTTATTGTTGTACCAAGCAGTGTCTAAGGCGACAACTGCTCCTCCCTTGTCAGCCATTTTAATGGTTAGATCACTATTGTCTATTAAATGTTGTAATGATGGTAATTTTAGCAAATATTATAATTTAACTACAGCGCAGAAGATGGCATTACAACATTTAATAGACAATAGAAAAACCAGTTACACCCATATTCAAGGCTTTGCCCAAGATACACAAATCCTTGAGTGACCCTCCCCTGAGACCCATAGTGTCAGGCAGGGGTTGGGTCACTGAAAATATCTCCATTTGGTTGGAAGCCGCACTCAAACTATATATAGGGCAGATGAATAATATCCTTATAGACACAGGACATTTTTTGAAAATGTTGGGTGAAGTCACTAAACCAATAGGTATAGACAAGTTGCTGATGGTTACCCTAGATGTAAACAGTCTGTTTACTGTTATCAATAATGATTATGGCATAACATCTGTGTGAGAGCTACTTGAAGGTTTAGGTGTCACCATGGACAGGGTACAGTTAGTGAAGGACTTGTTGACTCTAGTTTTGGAGAATAATGTCTTTATAGGGGCTGGTTCACTGTATAGGCAAGCACAGGGGGTGGCCATGGGTACCCCCTGTGCGAATACATATGCAAATTTGGTTCTTTCGAACTGGGAAACATCTAAAATATTAAGTAATGATGAATGGAATGGCCACATTGTCATGTACACACGTTTTGTAGATGACATATTTATTTTGTGGAATGGTGACTGTAGTTCGTTTGATTGTTTTCCATCTTACATTCACTCCACGACCACATTTTTGAAATTCACAGCCAATACCTCCTACACACACATAGAATTTTTGGATGTTTGTGTGGAACAGACACATGAAGGTTTTATTTCCAGTCTCCACAGGAAGGAGTGCTGGAAAAATACCTTGCTATCATTTGATAGCATGCACCTTCGCTATATGTTTCCCAACATTGTTAGAGGGCAGGTGAGTCGGGTTTCTAGGGTGAGTGTGGTTGATACCCAATTCGAGGAAGAATTGGATAAACTTGGCCATTGTTTCAAAGAAAGAGGCTATGGAGAGGATATGGTTCATAGGGTTATTGATAGCAGTATAAAATGTAGACGGACCAGATATAGACCATGGTTAAGAAGGTCCCAGGGAGAAGAAGCAATAGGTAATAGCAGTTATAGCCATACACAAGGGGGTCCAAAACTTATGTTTACCTATGGTAGCAATATCAGTGATGTCTGTAAGATTGTACAAAATAATTGGAACATCTTAACTAGTGATGTTGGTCTTAGGGGCATAGTTGACAATAATCCCAGCTTTCGTTATAGGAGGAATAGAAATCTCAAGGACTTGTGCAGCGAAAGGTCTAATGCCAATATTAGGTCCTTTAAAACTGTGGCAGGCACACTTCCCTGTGGGATATGCAAGGCCTGTGAGCATATCAATAAGGAAGTTACATTCATACACCCGGTGACAAGGAAGGTGTTTCATTTGAAAGGGAAGGCTACTTGTAGGACCAACAATATAGTGTATCTGGCAGAATGTATCCTTTGCCCCTGTTTCTATGTTGGGATGACCAACAACATGTTCAAAGTGAGGATTTTACAACACTTGAGTAGTATTAGGAATAGTGATTTGAGTAATGCCCTGTGTAGGCACATCAGTGGACATCCCACACATAGTTTTAAGTTTAGAGTCATTGTCAACATTAAGTTGAATAATACGGGGGGGGATGTTAAACATCAGACAGCATTGGCTGAATCCAGATGGATTATTGAATTAATGGCACACAGGGAACCGGGATTAAATGATGTAATACCTGTGAAACCCACCCTTTTGAATAGGCGGGTTTTTCACTAGTTGCTATTGGTTGTTGTATCTTTTAAAAATGAAGTCCGTTGAATGTATCCTTGTCTGATGAAGGGTGAATCCCGAAAGCGCTTACTTTTTGTGTTTTTAGCTTGATTAAATTTTATTGATTTTAACTTATTTACAGCAGTGTCCTGTTGCTTTTCCTTTGGATTTGTTTGTGCATTGAAGTTTGGCAGGACTTTGGCATAGCGTACGGATTTTTTCTGTCTTCATTTTGCCGTACGGTTATGTGGAATTCGACGTTGGAGACGTTCACCCTGCGGTATTCGTGGAAGCCGTTTCGTCCATATTGGGATCGCCAATATGAAGGTAAACCATTTATACCTCCCATTCTGCTTTAACTCCCCCTCACACAAAGCTAGATCCTCTTATCTTGTGTCTTTGTATATCTAGACAGAATATTTTTCCCTCTTTTGATTAACTAAGGTAGACAAACTTGATTGCTGAATCATCACGTCTTTTTCTAATTCAACTGCTAGCATCACTTAGTTTGTAGTTAACATAGATAACTAAAACTCTGACTTGGTAATGGCCTGCGTCTTGTATGAAGAGTACAGGATTTGAATTATTCCACCTTCATTTCCCTACTGTGGACTCTGAGCAAGTCACTTAACCAGGTAGTATTTTGGGGCAACTAGAAATTTAGGCTATGCTACTTAATGTTTTCCCAAGATTGTATGCCCATTAAGAACATATGAACTTATGTATTTCAGCAGTCTTTCTTCTAACTTGTTACTATACTTAAATAATTTATCTATCTCAACATTGCTGTTACATAAGGTTCCCAAGTTGTGCTTAACGCAGTTTTAAACTCAAGTTACATGCTTACCTAAACACACATTTATAAGTAACTACTCTACTCACCCCTTAATCATTAACTTTCACAATAGACTTTAAATTTTAATTTTATTTAAGATCTGCAACTCTCTGTAAATCAAATCAAGTTTTACTTCACACTGGACAAAATGGAATGGCCTACTTGTCTCCCCTCCATTGCCAGCCTCATAACATTAGGTATCTTAAAGCAATTAACAAATGCATTATGCTCATAGATAATGAGCTCTGATTACAATTAACTGTATTTGTGAATATATATATATATATATATATATATATATATATATATATATATATAATGTAAAAGTATTTAAGAGATATGGAGGTCTCACTTACACACACACACACACACACACACACACACACACACACACACACACACAAAAAAAAAACAGACTGCGAGTTTCACTCTAAGGTACTGTAGACTATGCACTCAACCCTGGCAAATAATATAATGCCATATGATGATGCTGCAAAAAAATTCTTACCTAAGCCTCTTGAACCAAAAAGGTTAAGTATCATCAAAAATCAAACTCAAACGCTGAATCAAATAATATCTTGCCTTTAATAAAGAGTCACTGTGAGACAAGGCATTAATTCCATTACACCAGATCACTTCAAAATCAAAAATGTTTTAGTGATTTGTAACTCCATAGTGAGATTCACAGATTCCCTACTCAATAGGCTGGATGAAGACAAGGTGACAATGAGGTGTCTTCCATGTGCCAGGATCTCTTATGTCTCAAGGACACTTAGGACCCTTGCACCAGACACGGTAGCTCTCAATGCAGGGATGAATAACTTGGGGCAGAAACCCTGAGGGAGATCCTAGAGACATGTTTGAGTTGTCTACAGATGTTGCAAATGCAGACAAGAGCCTGGTACTGGGCAGCATCCTCCCTTCCCCACAAATGATACTACATAGGTATGAAGAAAAGATAATTGTTTTCAACAATTCACTATATAATTGGTGTCATTATAGGGGGATAAAGTATGTGACAGAATGAAACGAGATGTTTGATAGTCCTAATTGCTTTGCAAGGGATGATCTCCACCTCTCATGCAATGGATTCCACACACTGGCTATAGGCCTGGCTGCCTCCATAGTGCCTTTTTGGGTAAAGTTCAGTTAATGAACTTTCCAAAGTAGGATATGTATAAGTATCAAAACAGGATAAAATTAAGGTGGATGTGCTCAATGTCAGAATTTTAAACAAATAGCTGCCTCACCTTGATGCACTCTCATGCATCTGGAAGGCATGTATATATGTCTAATCACTAAAACTGTTCCTTTCAACTATCACATTGATAACAACACCCTAAGTATACACTCAGTGGTGAGATACATGGGCACACAGGTTAACAGCAACCTTACCTTTGATCACCATGTCTCCACAGTGGTAAGAAGGGCATTCTATTTTGTTCAACTCATAATTAAAGGCATTGCCCAGAAAAAAAAGAAGTTATAACCTCACTGTACTCTTCCCTCATCAGGCCAATAACTGAATACAATGCCCCTTTTGGAATGTACCTTTCCAATCACCTGCAGCAATTGGAGAGACCACAGAGTCCCTCATTGACTCTCTTCAAGAGGAATCTTGATGAGTGGATGGGAGATCGTAGGTTTACCCCGGGTATCACTTCTGTGTCACTGTTAGACAGAGGCACAGTATACTAACCTTGAAAAAGGGCATAGCAAAATAAATTTAAAATGGGTGGCGAAAGCCAAACACATTCTGGCTAGGCTTATAAATGCCCTAGGTCAGATAGCCTAGTATGAACCTATGAACCTATGAAAGGTTCCTCGCAAGGAAAATTCAAGCTCTTCAGCATCTATCCTATGTGGATCATCTGAAATCAATGTCACTTTATTCTGTTTCATACAGACTACTCAGAGGTGATCTCTGCCTTGCATATAAGGCAATCTTTGAACCTGCTTTATTGGAAATGCTGCATATCCATAAGTCAAATGGTACACAGGTTACTTGCTCTAATGGCCTTAACCCAGTATGTGAAATTAATAGAACCTGCTAGAGGGACAGATTTATCTCCCAAAGGTTACCACATTTTTGGAACAGAATCTGGATTCATGTCCATCAGAGTATGTCATTGGCCCTATTCAAATGCAAGCTGGATGATTGGATAGGTAAATGTAAATTCACCCCAGGAGTTCTACCTATGTCGCTCTTGGACAGGTATGATATGTGCTGATCGTAGAAATAAGGGTAAATATGGTCATTAGTCTAATAATCTCTATCCTATGATCAAATGATCCTTTGAAACATGGTTTAAATGCCCAGAAGCACTCCATCCAGAAATGGGTTTAGTGCCTACCATGCCTTCAGACCCAGTGACAACTATGGTGGCATGTCCATAATTGCCAAAGACCTCATCAGCTCTAGACAGATATCCAAATACTCACAAATAGAACTTATCAAACTCCAAATCACATTAACCAAAATCAGCTATCAGTTTACTGCTTGTTACAGAACACCTTCCATGACCCCAGAAGTTCATGTCATGTTCCCCATAAATAAGAACTCCATCTCAATGGAGGACATTAACTACCCAAGAATTGACTGGTTTACCTACACCTCCAACACAGGATATGCTCAGAAGTTTTTATATCTAATAAATAAAAACTCAATGGACCAAAATATTACAAGCCCAACTAGAGAACCTGGAAACCAGGGTTAATAATTCCCTCTCCCTTGTCATCTATGTAGCAATGGTTGTCAAGAAATCCTTCTACTTGGCGTAGTTGACACCAAGGGAATATCATCCAGATCTAAAGATGTTATCATCCCTTTGTATTCAGCAGTGATCAAACCAGTTACAAAATACAGTGTCTCCACTGGGCTACACCACACAGACACATTACATAGTTGGAAAGGCCCCAGTGATGCCTTAAATTCTGAACAATCAGGAACACAAAAATCCAGGGTCTCTTGTACCTTCACCAGTCAAACAGTCCCAGAATTACCAGAACAAGGGATCTATACCTGCTTCATCATATCAATAAAAAGGTGGAGAGACAGATTTATTACTCAGCATCTTCCTCTCCTCTGAATAAACTCATGCAATTAAAGTAGTGTGATACTATGATACACCCTATTCTTTCAAATGGGACTGGGATAACTGGATGATACTAATAAAGTCACCTTTGGTTTAATTAGCCTAGCCACCCTTGAGAGGGGAGGTACAGGCCAGGGTGGGTACTGATAAGGCACAATGGTCACATGACCCAGTATCCTTCCTCTGATGATTCTTACATCAAGCTATTTTTTCTTATATGGGAAGAGAGACTGAATCTTTGTACCAATTTGTTTTAAGAACACTTCTGAATGCCTGCATGTGTTATCTAACTGAATAGAGGGCCCAACAGCAGTGTACTAAAATAAGCCTGCAACCCTTTTTTCTAAGTATTTAATGTTTACTTCTAGTTACACTTGACATTTTAGAATCCATAGCACATTTTGCACAAACATATCAAGTGCAGCACTAATATTTACTGTTAGCAAAATTCCATTCCAACTCAGTAATAACACTCATTATAACACATTTACAGTTAACCTACATCCTTCCATATTCCCAAATCTTTCAAGTTTGCAACATGGCTCTCCAGAGGTTTCATATCCCATTATTGACCTTAACTTCCTCACCTCTTCCCTATCTCTAATAATTGTGTCTCCTCCTCCTTTCCATCAACTACAGTTCCTCCAAATTGCCATCACCCATGTGTGCCTCACTTTTCTTATATTTCTCTGGATTCTTAAATATAAAGCCCTAAGCTGCTTTTTCACTGACCCAGTCCAACCTTTCACCTTGTACTCCATGGTTTCCAGCTTACTTCATTCCACCAGTAAGTGCTTGTCTGCTTTTCTGTCTTTATCTCATTTATGCATCTTTTGCCACCACAAACAGGTGTAACACCAATAATCACTCCATCTCCTTGTCTTATACTTCAGTCCATCAATGTGGCCACAAATTCCTGTACTTCCAGGCATTCCCACTGCACCTGCTAATTGATAAGCCCCTGCCATTTCATGCATTCTACAATCCCTCCTCCTCCTCCTTCCTCTCAGATATAGCCTCAGTGGTGTAATTTGTCAACAGGGCGGCTGCGGTGGTGCAGCGGTTGGCACTGTTGCCTCACAGCAAGAGGTTCTCTGTTTCAATCCTCGGCTGGGGTACCTTCTGCGCAGAGTCTGCATGTCCTCCCTGTGGTCGTGTGAGTTTCCTCCGCATGCTCCGGTTTCCTTCCACATCCCAAAGACATGCTGTAGGTGGATTGGACACTCCAAATTGGCCCTAGGTATGAGTGTGTGCCTTCTGTGGAAGGTTAGTCACCGGGCTGGCAACTCGACACTTTAAAACTCTACTGCCAATCATGAACAGACAGGTGATCCACTGTGGCGACCCCTAACCTGGTAAAAGCTGAAAGAAGAAAAAGAAGGTGTAATTTGCCAACAATGTAAAAGGGGCATGTGTCTATTCCATAGTGACCAACTAACCTTCAATGGTTTATACACCTGCATCACCTTCTGCCAAAATTAAAGCCCTCCACCTCTTATTCTCCCTGTCTTACCTGTCCCTCAGTTAAAGCCTTAATCCCTGTCGCACATATGAGTGCGTGTGTGTGTGTGTGTGTGTGTGTATATATATGTGTATATATATATATATATATATATATATATATATATATATATATATATATAAATATAGTGTAGTTTCTGTATTGTTTTCCTTACAGTTGGTTAAAGACAGTTTTGCTGTTCCCTTGAGACCTTGTAAGGGACAGGGATAACTGTCATTTGGTGGAGTTGTACTGTTAGCCTAAACATCCCTTGAGTCCTTTTAAGGTCTGGTTATATAGTATTTATTTTATTTATTTATTTATTTTACTTTTGTTTACTGTGATAGTCCAACTGGGTGGAAGCCCATTTTCAGCAGAGGCCTGGGGAGAAATGCTCTCGACACAAGTTACAAGATTTTTACAAAATTGTACAGAAAACAATATTTACAAAATTAGGGCTAGTGAGTGTTTGGAGTGGAATTTATGTGATTCTGTCCTATCGGAGGACTGCGTGATCATGAGTGTGCATCTCACCTTGATCTGAAGACACAAAAAAGGTGTTTTCATGTCTTTGCATGTTAAGCATGCTAGGTTTAGTGTTATGGAAGAAATGGATAGGTTTTGTTTGGACAATCTTTTGTGGTGTGGATTTCTGCATAAATGTGTTGCTTGTAATATGTTTGATTGTATTATAGTGGGCTGGAATATTGATGCCAGGATTTGTATTAAGTGTATTGGTTTCAATTCTTTGAAAGCCACAGGCAATGAAATTGTTAGAATTAGAATTCAGGTCAAGGACTTTTACTTGTAGTTAGAGTACTAAAAAACAGGGAAACACAAACTTGTGGCCTCTATAATACTACAGATTCATTTTATAGTTTAAAAGGGGAGGATATTGATATTCAAGTGGACAACAAGAATGCACTGGATTTGATAGATTTACCTGTTACAGTTACTTTTGATAAGGATAATATTAAAGACTCCCAGAGTGCCTTTCCTGGCTTAGTGTCAACTAAGTTTTGGTGCAAAGGACTAAAACGAGGGTTTGATTTTGATGTCACTGAAAAAGGTTGGTGGTTAGACAGTCAGGAGTTAAACAGAAAGATGAGCTCTGGGTAGCATTCGTAGCCTGTCTGCAGGAATTGTTGGTTAGAAAGTTGTGGAAAATTACCTTGTACCTAACAGAAAGTTTTGGTGTTTTGAGATTCGATGTTAGAAGTATTAAGAATCTCCAACCAGTTAAAAATATGCAACATGTCATTGTTTCTGTTTTGGGGAGATGTAAGATGTATGATATTGTAGTTTCTTTAAAAAAAGACCTCTGAGGTTGGGAAAATATGTTGTGGTAGTTGTTGTAGCAGGTGTAAATGAAGTTTGAAGAATGAATGATGAACTTTTATTAGTTACATCAAACTCGATTGATTTGACTGAGGAAAAATCCGAGTTGGTTTTATGTGATGTTATTCCAACTTTTGGCTAATGGAATGTCATGATTAAGGTGGCTAGGGATTTTACAAATATTATTAGAAGGTTTTGCTAGTTCTTTGGCATTGAATGTGTTTGGGATTATATGTACATGGCTAATAATTTGTTTGGTCACAATAATAATCATCTCAGTTCTGTTGGCAATAGTTTTTTATTGAACAAGTTATTAAAAATGAAAAACTGTTTTTAATGGAATTTCCTCTAAAGCTTCTGTAAGTTCTGGAAGTTCTTTAGAGTTAAAATTTCTTTAATGTTACTCTAGAAGCTTGAATAACAAGTTTTCCTTTTTAGATCTAACGGTATTGAGTGATGGTTATGGAGTGGTTATGGTTACAGAAACCTGGTTTTCAAAAAGTAATTTATATTTGAGTCTTCCTTGACAAGGGATACAGGTAGAGGAGGGGGTCTTTGTGTTTATGTTCAGGGTAATCTGTTGCCAAGTTTACCTAAGAAGGATAGTAATTATGAGATGATTACTTTTAAGCTGACTAGTGGGCTAAAAGTTTGTAAAATGACACTCCTTTGCATGCCTTCACATCAGACAACTGGATAATTGATGGGTTTATGTAAATAATTACATCTCTTTTTAGGGAATGTTGTGATCTTATTGTTGAGGATTTAAATGTTCCTAATATAAATGTGACTGATTTGAATTAAAATAAAGCTTTGTTAGGTGAGTTAGATGAAATGAGTACAGGAATGGGATATTTTCATGCAGTGTCATTTGGTACAAGAGGCATTAACATTTTCGATGTTGTTTGTGCTAAGAACAGGGAGTTAATAGAAAATTGTGAAGTCGGTGAAGAACTCATTGGTTCAGATCATTTAAGTATTTCTTGGACATATGAGTTTTTATGCCCAATAAGTCCTTAACTGATCAGGGTTTTGGTGTGCTTTTTATGGAGCAGATTATGACAAGATAAGGAGTGAGTTATCTGACTGGAACTGGTATAATTAATTTGGTTTTGCTGATATTAAGGAAGATTGGGAGAAATGTTATGGCTTTCTTTATAAGTTGATTGATTATTTTGTTATGTTGGTCCCTATGAAACCTAAGGGATATAAATTTCCATGGTCTAATGATGCCCAGAAAGAAATTATACAAAAGGGTGCAGAATTTATGGAACAGATTGAAAAAAGGTCTGGGAGGTAAAATCTAAATAAATTGAGAAAAATGAGGAATACATTAAGCAGAGTAGACTGGTCAATTGGAAATAAATATGAAAAAGGTTGGCGAGTAATGTGATGTTGAAGAAAAAAATCCTTTATGGGCATTTGAATCAATTTAAGATGGATGTGTATTCAGGTGAAGACATAATTGGTTTTGAGTTGGTTACTGAAGCAAGTTTATTGTCTAATGTATTTTAACTCATTTTGTGGGTATGGATGGACATTTTTATAAAGAAAGGTAGTTCAGTTTTAGTGTCTAATGTATATCTTTTATTATTTTGGCTAGGTTCTGATGATTTGTTGAAAATGGTTAAAGGTACTTAAGATGCAGGCCCTGATGGTATAAATGGCATTTTTTCACACATTAAAGAAATATCTCCTAGTTTGAACTTTCTTTTCCAAAGGTCTTTTTGATGTGAGATATGTGCCTGTAGTTTGGGGCTTATATTTTACCAGTATTTAAGGGTGGTGATCATTGTATGCTTAAAACTTATAGACCAATTAGTCTCACAAGTATTTTTGGAAAATATTATAATGGGTGATTTCTAAATAAATTACTGATACTTTGGAAGGGAGACTTGATACTACTCAGCATGGTTTTGTAGCTGGAAGGTCTTGCAATTCTAATTTGCTTTCCTTTTATGGGTGTTTATGGAAAGATTTGGGTGAAGGGTTAGTAGCCAACATTATATATTTGGATATGATGAATGTCTTTGATACAATGCTACATTTTAAGGTCATCTCTTTATTGAAAGACAGTAATATTAGTGTATTTGCTGTTAGATTAATTAGCAATTGACTGACAAGGAGGATATATGGGCTAAAGATTGGGCATCTACTTTCAAATTAAAGGAAGATAACTGCAGGGGTTCTGCAGGGCTCAGTTTTAGGTCAAGTTTTATTTGGAATCTTTATAGCAAGTGCTCCAGAGGGGGAAAAAGTATGGCTGAGTAAATATGTGGATAAGGTAAAAGGTAGGTCATTATTTCTGGGTTATCCAATCATATCTCCTTCTAGTCAAGTAGAATAATTTATTTGGATGGGTTTCTGACAACAATATAAATCACAATGTCAATAAAATCTGTGTTACGCATTTTTGTGGAAGGGAACCCCAAATATCCCTATGCTGTGGATAATGTTAAGATTCAAGAGATTAATATTGTAAGATGTTTGGGTATCAGAGATGACAATTATTTACATTTTGGCTCTCATTTTCTTCACATTATTAGAAGGTATTACTGTGAACTGAATAATATTTTTAGTATAGTTAGCAGAGACAATGAGGTTTTACTTCCAATTAATACATTTATAATTAGGTCAGTTATAGAGTATGGTGGCTCTATAGACTTGTTTGATAGAATTCAATTAGATGGACAAGAAAGAATAGAAAGTCATTTACTAGAAGGATACATAGACTGTTGGATGAAAATGATCACAGCAAACTTAAGTTGTCTTTGTTTACAAGTAAATGCAGGTTACTAACAGGTGGCTTAATTATTGTTCATAAATGTGTTAATGACAGTGGTTTTGGGGACATTGTGCATATTTTAAATAGGACAAACCTAATCAATACCAGGAACTATAAATATTTTGTTGTTGGATATATTGGTATATCTTTTGGACAGTATGATGTTTTTATTTGAGGGCTAGTTTGTGGTAGAGTAATATTCCATTATGGGTTAGGAAATCAGAATCTATTAATTCCTTTAAAAATCTGGACTTATGGATAGGTTTGAGAGCATTTAACCTGGGTTTTTATGGTGGCAAGCTCTTTAAATGTCTTAATAGATTCTGAGCTTGTTTAAAAAGAATATATACATACATATATATATATATATATATATATATATATATATATATATATATATATATATATATGGGTCCCCTTCACATTGTCGACTTTTCAGAAAGTCGACTTTCATATGGCAGATACCATATGATCAACTTTCAAAAAGCCGACCATGGGGAGCCGCTATCTCTATACAGTGCGGAATAGGAAAATTTCTTTCTTCTGCACTGTAGTACGATCTCGGAGTTGGTATATTTAAGTTACGGGGGGTGTGGGGGGCAGAATAGTTTCAGGTAAGTGTTTGTTGTGTTTTATGTGTTTAGTTTACATGGTCGGCTTTTCGAAAGTTGATCATATGGTCTCGGCCATATGAAAGTTGATTTTCTGAACAGTCGACCATGTAAAGTAGACCTATATATATATATATATATATATATATATATATATTTATTTACGTGGCTCTACTTTACAAGCACAAAGTTTCAAAATAAGATCAAAATTTTGAAATTTTTAAATTGCAATAAAAAAATAAATAAAAACAAAAACAAAAAAAAATTTACATTTTTGCAGGGGGGGGGCACACCCCCCTGCACCCCCACCCCCTACTAAATAAATATACTAAGTCCAAGATTGCACTACAGTAAGGAAAACTGGAAATTTCCCATTTGTCACTGGCGATTTCCATTCAAAACATTTGTAGTTTCAAAATTAAGATCTTATGGTCTTGACCATTTGCATTTCAAAATTTTGAAACTTCGAGCTTGTGAAGGAAATCATTTTACACACACACACACACACACACACACACACACACACACACACACACACACACACACACACACACACACACACACACACACATATATATATATATATATATATATATATATATATATATATATGTACACACACACACACACACACACACACACACACACACACACACACACACACACACACACACACACACACACACACACACATCTATATATATGAATATATATATTTACACACACACACACACACCAGTGTGTTTGTGTGTGTGTGTGTGTGTGTGTGTGTGTGTGTGTGTGTGTGTGTGTGTGTGTATATATATATATATATATATATATATATATATATATATATATATATTTATTTATGGGTCTAGGACTAATGCTCGACGGTACTTTTCACCGAAGGCTTAATAGCCGTGCATACTTACATGAAAGTGCTTTTAACTGAAAAAGCACTTTTGGGTATGTATGCCTGCAGTCAGAGGGAGTCGTGGTGGAATGACTGTTGTGGAGAACATACTACAGTGCGGCTAAGGGAATTTTGCCTTTTCCCCACTGTAGTGCAATCTTAGAGTGAGAATATTAAACTAGGAGGGGTGTGGGGGGTAAAGCCCCCTACATGGCGGGTGCAGGGGGGGCATAGCCCCCCCTGCATAAACAATTTGTTGTTGTTTTTTTTCTTTTTAACGCACTTTACCGAAAGTGCTTTTTTGGTAAAAGCACTTTTGTTAACGTGTGTTTGGTGATGTTGGATTCGGACTGTTGAGCTTTCGTTCAACAGTCCTAGATCTATATATATATATATATATATATATATATATATATATATATATATTTATATATATATATATATATATATATATATATATATATATATATATACACACACACACACACACACACACACACACACATATATGCATACATATACATATATCTTTTAGTTACCCTTATCCTACTCTTCCTGAAGTTTCTCTACTAAGCACACTCTGAATTAATCCCTTTTTCTGCAATGTCCAGTTTTTTTCTCAGCCAGAATCCTTTCTCATCTTTTTATCCTTTCATAAGTCACCACTACTGCCACTATCAAGAAATTATTTTCTGACACCTTTAAATTTGTTAGCAACCTGGCCCCTGGATAGATCCATAGGTTCACAGGTAAGTACTAGCCAATCAGTCTGCAGACCATTATAAGCCTATCAAAAAAAAAAGATCAAAAGTCTCCTCCACTCAAGGAGGGCTAGAAAAAGATTGACTAGGGTAGAATGTAAGGCTGCCTATCCAGTTATCTAGGTTTATCCTAAAAACTATAAGACTGCTATTCTGTTTGATATGTCATGGAAGATCGTTCTAGGGGTAAGGGATACATTGCTATAGCAACCTACATTGTCAGTATGTCTTATTTATCTGTTGATAAAGGTTTAGTTCCTTTAAAAAAACATTTGAGGTACCATTTGTTCTGTGAATAAAATGGGAAACCAAAGAAGGTTGCATCTTTCATGGCTCGAAAGGGAAGACATAGATTTCCATGGAGAAGTCTGTAACTGAATAAAGAGAGAAGGCTGCCAGTCTGTCCCAATAAGATTTTTGAGGCCGCTTATCTTTTCAGTTATGAATCTTTGAGGTATGTCGTACTCACTGATATACTTAGAGAAATACATGGCAAAAGGTGCATTATAGTCAATAATGTGTTTGATGAGAAATGAGTAAAGGGGAATTAAGACATCCTTGGATCTGGTGGAGATTCCTTTGGAAATTAGATGAGCCAGACAGAAGGCTTTCCAAACTACTGTGGAGACATGATGGGCAAGATATAATGAATTATCTACATGAGCACTTAGATTTCTTACAGCAGTGTTTGATTGGTGGGGTGTGTCACCTATATTGTACGTGAAAATATTTTGTTTACCAGAATGAACTACTCTGCATTATTCACATTTATTTTGAGGCTATTACTCTTGCACCAATTATTAGCATGGTGTAATCTGTGTTAGGGCAATTGTGAGTCAGTAGATTATAGAATAACAACACATGATTTACAGTCGTCTGCAAACTTAGATAACCATAAGCCAGGAGTGCTCATCTGAAGGTCTGAGAAATAGATAGGCCCAACACTGAGCCCTGTGATATACCAGTGGTAACTTCTTTTTGCTTCAGCAAATGGCTCCTGCAACTCTAACCAGATTGTGTTGTGTCAGACAACTAACTGGTTAGTTATCCAGGATTTATATTCAGATTTATATGTTTATGCATAAATGGTAACAATTTCACATTCTGACTGAAAATGTGTATTTAATATATACCAAGTCCAAGATTTCAGTTTCTCAGAATATTCCCTTTTTTCTGTAGTATAATGATCTCAGAGTTGGTATATATAGGCTTGGTAATCTAGAGGCCTCACCACCACCAGCATGGGGGGGGGGGGGATAAAGGGCAGCTTGCCCCCTGAAAAAAGAAATTTTAAAGGAGAAAAACAATATTCAACATTTACCGTTCTCCTGTATTTTGGACTTTTTTTATACTTCTGGAGCTCACACCTACAAGTCTTAGAATTACAATAGGGAGAATTCATAAACACTTCTGCTCCAATTTTCCTTTCAAGATGTTTATTTGTCTTTTCGGCTTTTCCCAGTTAGGGGTCGCCACAGCGGAACTCTGGTCCGTTAATGATTGGCAGTAGATTTTTATGAACGCCAAGGTGCTAGTTCGATGTTCAGCCTTCAATGAAGGCACGCCCATTTACGCATGTCTTTCGAATGCCCACCCAACCATGGGGAGTACATTCAGACTCCACACAGAAGGCACTCCCTGCACTCCAGCCGAGATTCGAAGGGAGAAAGTAGTTTCACATTTACTTCCTTTTATATCTAGCTTTCTCTTTTTACTTATCTGACAGCTGACTGCACCTGAAAATCCACTTCTCTGTATTTTCTCACATGTGGGATATACTTATATCTGCAAATACTTTATACAACTACTGTGTGCACGGCCGGCCTTAGGCATAGGCAAACTAGGCGACCGCCTAGGGCGCCGTACAATTGGCCTCGTAAAGGGCGGAATTTTATGTATTTATTTATTTTAATGAATGTACTTTTGTTATTTTGCAATCTTCTCAGCACCCTTCACTCAGAGACAGGGCACCGAGAAGATCACAAAATAACAAAACCATAGGGCGAAGGGAAGGGGGAAGTGCCCTCCCACTTTTATAGCATCAGGCTGGCTTCAACAAGTTAAAAAATATATATATTCTGCTATCACACATCAGTGAAGAGAGGGGTTAAGGTCATCATGCTTGTGTCACCCTATGTTTTAAATAATTGTAACTGGATGACACCCGCTGATGTTCCAATATTCTACGGCAGCAATATTTTCAGAATGCAAGTCATGAACACGTTTAAAAAACATTACAAAAGTTGCAAGTTTAACTGTATATTCAAATCAGAGGCACACATTACCTACATATTCACAGATTTTTTTTTCATTGCAAACGGGAAATGACAAATTATTCTTCTGCTACGGAGAACTAATTCACTCCTGCTCCTGTTCATCTAAGGGTTAATGAAAAGACACGAAGATACACAAAAAGAGCACACTTGGAATGAAACATCTGCCCTTTCTGCTTACCAAGCGTCCTGTGCCATATTTTTCAATAATCCACAAGGTAAGCTCCAGCTCTCACAGCATAAAAAGACGTATATGCTTCCTGTTTACTTACTAGCACCTGACTAGACTGGTTATGGAAGCTGGAAAGGGACCACAATATTTAGATACTCTATACAGAGACAAGCGTTTTGCATAGTTTGCATAGTTTAGAGTAGGAGTCTCCCAATAGTCGGCTATACCTCAGTCTGAATTGTCTAGAATTTCACAAATTGTTCAGATTTTTGCTTGATATTGTTGGTCTGCTTCTTATAAAATGTGTGCTTTTTTGTAAAATTATAGAGAACTAAAGTCATTAAATAATGACAAACATTTGAGTTTCAGACTCTGTATATTTCAGAAAATATAATACAAAACCTGCTAGTCTAGCAACTTAAGTTTATAAAAGCAACATTTAAAATCTGCCCCTAATTTTCGGACTTTGTCCCACCCTTATCTGTGAGTTTGTCCAGAATTCTTGATCTATGAGGTTGAGAGGTATGTTTGGGTACAAATTCAAAACAGGTGTCATTCTCCGTTACATTTACCTGCTGTTTAATTTTATTATTATTATTACTATTATTAATATTATACAATGGCGGAATCAAAAATTTGAAGTCATTTTGAACATCATAAGATACATGCATACGAACATGTAAGGGTGGATAGGGAGTGGTATAACTGGGGTTCTGAAAAAAATCTCCAAATTTCATGGGGGTGCATATTACATGCCTGTTCCCAAGTATACTATTTTATGAAGTACAGTTATGACTTTTTTAGATTTTAGACTGCATCTTAAGTAGATGGTACTGAAAAAGCAGTCACCTGAGTAATGGCAGTTTCCATGGTGGCAGTTTTAGAAAGGAAAGCATAACGTTTCCTATAAATTCCTATAAAGAAAGAAAAAAATGTATGCATATATATATATATATATATATATATATATATATATATATATATATATATATATAAATGCATACATAAATACATACATAAATTAAAAAAACTATTAGGAGCAGTTTCTAAATGTGATTTCCATGTAAATGGATTTAGTTTCAGTGTTTCTGGGTATATACCTTCATGGAGGTGAATGCATGTGTGTTTTTGTGGAGTGAGAGAGAGAAATCACTGATAAAATTTCATCAGCAACAGTAAATACATCAAACAAGTTCATCGGCAATCACTTTCATCTGAAAAAAACAAAACTGAAGTAAGGTGATAGTGAATGAAACAAATGTATTACATTTGCAAGTTATTTATTTATTTATTCAATTTGACGATCACCTAAAAAAAAAAAAAACAGAAAGTTTACTTTTACCTGGGAGGGCTTCATCCCCACTATTCCTAATACGGGTGCTCTGCCCCCACACCCCAGAAAATTAAATACAGTAACTCCACTGTTGCACAACCACAGAGAAAGAGGATCTCTCCTAACATTATATTACAGTCAAACTGCTGCAGTTCAACTGTAGTATAATGTGACCACTTGCACAAACAACAAAAATTACCAAAAAAAGTGACACGTGATAAATGTATGTCATGATTTAATCTATGGCCACCAATGCTCCACCTTAGTTGTTGTTGTGTCTTTCGGCTTTTCCCGGTTAGGGGTCGCCACAGCGGAACTCCGGTATGCTAATGATTGGTAGTTGATTTTTATGTGCCGAGTTACCAGCCCTGACGCACAACCTTCAATGAAGGTACGCCCATTCACGCATGTCTCCACACAGAAGACGCTCTAGCTGAGAATCGAACCGGACAGCATCTTACTGTGAGGTGACAACGACCCTAACCCTGTCCCTGCCCCTAATCTTAAAGTATAGTTTACCTTAAAAAAGCCCTTTCCATAAAACTATCTCTTCACAAGACAGATCATACACTCATCACACGCACACACACACACACACACACACACACACACACACACACACACACACACACACACACACACACACACACACACACACACACACACACACACACACACACACACAAACACATACACACACACACACACACACATACGCACCACTCCACATCTTTCCCGTAACACTCAGACGACCACACACACTAATCCTAAAACACTTAGAGTCATGCACTCACTAAATTTATCCTCTTACCTAACCCTTATACTAACCCTAAAACACATATGGTAGGACACAAACACACTATCCTACCACTTACTTTTGTCAACCAACCAGAAGTTGCCCAAGTTTTTCACTCACTTATTACAGCTGCTTACTTGCATTACATAACTGTGCGTCAACCTAGTCAGCTGAAACCATACATATATATATATATATATATATATATATATATATATATATATATATATACGTGTTTGTGTGTGTTTATGTGTGTGTGTGTGTGTGTGTGTGTGTGTGTGTGTGTGTGTGTGTGTGTGCATGCATGTAAGTCATCTACGCATACATATATGTATACACATATTTCCATTATTTCAAGACATGTGACATTCTGTGAAAATAAAGTATGTATTGTCACTGCAAATTAGTTAGGGCAGCACAGTCAGTGGTTTAGGGTTTAGCATCTGGATCTCTAGTTTAGTTCTTGGTTGGGGTGCATTATATGTAGGATATGCACATTTTCCCAGTGGCTGTATTGGTTTTTGTGTGTGCTTAAGTTCCATCCCACATCCCAAAGATGTGCCATGAGTGGACAGGTATTTCATCAAAATTGGCTATAGGTCTGCATACTGTGTGAGAGTGAATGGCAGTGTGCATACTATGTGGTGATTCCTGTTCAAGATTAGTTCCTCGCACTTGGAGAGCAGTGATAGATGTGCTTTCTCCATGACCCTGATATGGAAATACATGCACACACACAATCACAAACCCACACACATATGTACACAGCCCAAAGGTAAACTCAATTCTCCACTAGCCTGATGCATTTTTGTGACTGTGTTTTTTCATGCCGTTTCAATGAATGTGAGTTTCAAGGGCAGAGATGTTTACAGTTCATGCTGTCTCTCTTCATTGTGAGACTGTATTGTTTATTTAGCAAATGGCTATCTCTGTTTGTGCTATTTTATTTCAATATCTGTAATCACTGTAGAAGCGAATAGGAGAAAAGTATGCATGGTAACTGGTGAGAAATGACCAAATAATGGAACATTGGAGGGTTGAGGAGGGGGCTGCTTCTGGGGGGAAGGGGTTGCTGCTGGAAAGGCTGCTGGGGGGAGGGGGGTTTCTGCTCTGGGGGCTGCTCTGGGGGGGTAGTCTATTACCTTGCTAGGGCCCTATTTGACTATGATCCGGCTCTGGTATTTAAAGTAGCAAATACATATGCAAAGGTAGTTGCAGTTTAATACATTACAAGGTATCTTTTTTCTCTTTGCATTTAAATAATTTAAGGAAATGACTGGAGTGGCTTCCTTGGGGAATGACTCTGTGGGTGTGGCTCAAATAGGGGTGTTTCATGAGTGTGGTGTGGGTGGGGCTTAAGGGGCGCCAAAGCACTACTTCGCCTAGGGTGCCATTTCAACTAAGGCCAGCCCTGACTGTGTGTACATGCAGTACCCATCCAATCTCCTTATATTTCCCTTTAGGAGTTAGCACTGACTTGGATTTGTGACACCCCACCAAACTAAGAAAAAACCTTTAACACCCTGGGCAAGAAACACTCAACATCCTTTAAAAACAGCATACAATTATTTGCAAGCAGATGAAGCAACCAACTCCCACTGCTATTCTCCTGGCAATCTTCTCCACAACCTTTGTAGCCAACATCTCCCCAACTATGATAAACAGCAATGGTGAATGTGTGCAGCTTTGTCTGGTTCCCTGTCAGTATCCACATTTTCTTTTATAGCTCCATATTCACTACTGTCTTGATTTCTGTATTCCTGTAAATTACCTCAACCCCCTTATAAATCCTTCCACCAACATATTTTCCTATCGAATCACCTTCTTTTCCTACCTTTTCTTGCTAGAGCATGAACTCCAGTTGCATCCACAATTAACAGCATAATACTTCCCCTTAAAAAACTACCTCTTCAACAAGCTTTCTCACCAAGTTTTTGTAAGTTCTCCGCTAAAGTATCACAACTGGGATTTATTAAGGATATAGATTGAATGTTTGCAATATCTTACTCCTTATCCTTTGATAGTATCATGGCTGTTACCTCATTCAGTAACTCCAATGATCATTCTTCCTCTATACAACTCTGAAAAATGTTCTGCAACTCTTCAGCCACCTAAACCTATGTTTATACAAGGTGCTGGCAGCATAAATGGATGCTGTATCTCTGTGCCTTCGGGCCAGCCAAATGATAACAGCAAAAGTGGCGACTGGAAGGTGAAAACTGCGAAGTCCAACAAAATCCACAACATATAAAAGTTAAGCACATAATTTTATTCTAATCGCTTTTCGTCCAGCTAGTAGTCAAACTTCTTCATACAACAAGATAAAATAAACTACTACATCCAGCTCCATTTATACTTCATCTAAACCATTTGTTGTACAAATTGATTAATTGGTAAGGAAACCACTTTAAAGAAACAGGTTCCTCAAAAGTGAAATAAAATAATTCCTCCAGTTTAAACACACATATAAATACATGTTAAAAAATAAAAAATATATAATATGGTACCATAAATACTTATTTGTTTATTTTAAAAACATACATAGCCCTAAGGCTTTCCTGATGTGTGCACATTCACGGTAAAAGTCTTCTTAATTTTAAAATACAAGCCAAAGAAACGTTGTCATTCAAACCAGGAGCCCTATACGATTGCAACTTTAACTGCCAAATCAACTCCTGCCTTTCCAACAGGAGTTGAAATGGGCCCCCTTTAACATTGGGCATGATTTGATCTAATACTCTAAAAACAAAGGAGTGTGTAAGATGTTGGTCACAGTGCTAGCTAGACTCCTGTTGGAAAGGCAGGAGTTGATTTGGCAGTTAAAGTTACAATTGTATAGGGCTCCTGGTTTGAATGACAAAGTTTCTTTGGCTTGTATTTTAAAATTAAGAAGTCTTTTATGGTGAATGTGCACACATCAGGAAAGCCTTAGGGCTATGTACATTTTTAAAATAAGCAAATAAGTATTTATGGTACCATATTATATATTTTTTATTTTTTAACATGTATTTATATGTGTGTTTTAAACTGGAGGAATGTATTTTATTTCACTTTTGAGGAACCTGTTTCTTTAAAGTTGTTTCCTTACCAATTAATCAATTTGTACAACAAATGGTTTATAAATGGAGCTGGATGTAGTAGTTTATTTTATCTTGTTGTCTGAAGAAGTCTGGCTACTAGCTGGACGAAAAGCGATTCGAATAAAATTGTGTGCTTAACTTTTACATTTTGTGGATTTTATTGGACTTCACAGTTTTCACCTTCCATTCGCCACTTTTGCTGTTTTTTTGGGTTTGTTCTTTGGTTTCTTCAGCCAGCCAAATGATACTCCATTTCCTCATGCAGTCTATCCAGCTCACAATGTAGCACACTTTGTTCTATCCTCCCCTTAATAACTACATTATCAAGAGAGCACAACCACTGCAGCTATCTGAAGACATTCAAAATGGCTCTCCTGCATCACTAGTTTTAGCCATAGAAGCTTCCCATTTCATCAAAATTCACGTCATCTCCATTCCTCAGCATGTCCACCTCCTTGTCTAGTTTATGTCTATGCCTTTACATTTGCACCACTGTTTCTTTTTCCATTTTCAGAGTCTTCTTGGTTATATCTATCTTTCCCCTAGCTTGCATCCTTACCTCTGATTTCTTTAAGTTCCTGTAGAAAAGTTACTCCTTCTTTTTACTTCTTCCTTTATAGCTCTGTGCCCCTAGTTAGGGTGTTCAAATGCCCATAATCTATGCCACATACCTAACTACTCTTGGCCTAACTGATTTACCAGTTCCATGGCCACCATTCCTATTCACTCCTCCTTCATGACCTGACAACTGACCACTATACCCTGTGAGCTAGGATATCCCAGTTTCTGGTCATATAATCTGACCTTGATAACGTCTCTCTAACATTCTGGTTGCTCCACATAGATCTCACTCAATCAGACACCAAACAACATGTACAGTGCATGTCTTATGGCTCCTTTTACCCATAACCATATGCCTTCTTGCCATCTGTGAAATATCCAGCCACCATTCTATCTGCCTTACCTCCCTGTTCTTCTTTCTACAGCCAGAATAATATATTCTATCCTTTCAGCCTGTCTATTCATTCCCATTTGGTACCTTTGGATTGTTCCTTCCTTTTACAATTTTCATATTTCAATTCCCTCATTCATAGTACCCTAGCCTATTCACAGGAGCTCAGACTGTACACCTAACATAAAGACAAACGCTGTATTACAATTTAATAACTGTTTTACCTGACACTCAACTAACTACAAAGTTCTATTGCACTAAAATATATAATCTTTACAGCTAAACAGTGATTCCTGCGAATATCAACTTTTCGTCCTTTTCTGCTTCTTCCCATATAGGCATAACTTGCTCTGAAATAAAGTGAGGTAGCTGTAATGCACCCAGACTCCCTTTATGTTCTTTGATCTGCACCCTTCATAATACATATTTCACACTACATTTGTATTTTTCAACAAACACTTCCCCAGCCACTAGACACAATAGAGTACAATGCCCATCTAACAGCAGAATATGTGTGCACTTCTATTATAGCTATAATCTCTACAAAGAGCCCTTTAAAACATAAACCTCATAGGCCAGTATATCACACTGCAATGCACCTTCACCTCCCCATGAGATGATCAGTTGTTTGTTTTAACCCTGCAACTGTTTCATCTTTGTGGATATCTGCTTATACATTGTATGTAATGCTAAGCCTATCTTGCACTGTCAGATCTCATTTTACAAACCAGGCCTTCTGGTCATATGATAAAAATAGTTTCTGCCACACATCATTAACTTAGACATCTGTTCTCAAGGATATAACATTTTTACATAGGACAGCTATCATAAAAGTGCAAGAGTAGAGGTAATAGTTCCTCATGATTCCATCTTTTGTACCTTGCTGTTCAGTCAGTTTCCATTTTTTTTGCAATGAGACACCCTCATTCTTGTTGTCAAAATATTACCTATCTTTTTAACCCCTCTGATTCGTCTAAGCAGATTGCATGGTACACTCTACAGCAGTACATTAGCAATGTTCTGTATTAGCATTGCTGTCTTGCAGTGTTTGGTTATCTAGGTTGGTTCCTCTTTAGGGTGCCTTCTCTGTGAAGTCTGCATCCCCTTCCTGTGTCTTCATGTCTTTTGACAATCTCTGGTTTCTTCCTACATCACAAAGGCATGCAGATAGGTGAATTTTAAATTCTCTAGAATGCCTATAGGTGAATGCGCACTGTATATGTGTATGTATGTGTGCGTGTGTGTGTGTGTGTGTGTGTGTGTGTGTGTGTGTGTGTGTGTGTATGTGTGTGTATGTGTCTGCATCCTTCGGTGAACTGACATTCCATCCAAGATTGACTTTCTGTTTTCCATACTTTGCCTGCTAATATAAACTCTGACTACCCTGCAATTCTGAATAGGATAAACGGGTTTCTGGAAAATGAATGAATGGATGAAGGAATGGATGAGGGTCACGAGAAATATAACAGATATATATATATATATATATATATATATATATATATATATATATATATATATATATATATATATATATTTATATATATATATATATATATTTTTTTTTTTGAAACTCTACAATCACCAGTTTACTTACTCTTCCATGCAATGGTTTATCCTAGCCCAAATGTTGGCACCAGCCACCAGAATTTACAATGTACCTTGTATGAATAGTACACTGGATTGGATCCATGCCTCTGGATCTGAGATATATATATATATATATATATATATATATATATATATATATATATATATATATATATATATATATATATATATATATATATATATATATATATATATATATATATATATATATATATATATATATATATATATATGGGTCTACCTGATAACACAGACATGCCAAAACACCAACAACGAAATAACCGACACGACAAAACCGAAAGTTCAAAAACACGAAACTTCACATGCCCAACAAACCACAATCCTGACAATCAACCAAACAAATAACTTTCCCGAAAAACACACACACAACACAAGCACACCAAAAACCTTACAAACCTACACTAAACCTTACATACATAAATATATATGCACTAACCTTAACCCAAACCCTAACCCTAAGGTCCATCACTATCGCACACTTACTTTACCCACACCCTAACCCTAACTCACTTAATCTGCCCCTAACGTTTAAGTCCGTCACTATCGCACACTTACCTTACCCGCACCCTAACTCACTTAACCCACCCCTAAACCTAATGTCTGTCATTATTGCACACTTACCTCACCAGCAACCTACCCTAACATCCGCCACTATCACACACTTACCTTACCCACACCCTGACCCTAACGTCTATCCCTATCGCACACTTACCTTAACATGTCGGTGTTCTCAGCGTCGGGATTTTCAACTTTCTGTCTTCTCCGTTGTTGATCTTCCGGTGTCGGTGTTCTTATTGTCGGCATTTGAAGCTTTCGGTTAAATCAGGTAGACCAATATATATATATATATATATATATATATATATATATATGGGTCTACTTCTAAATCTCAAAATACTTAAGGACTGACTTTCAGTATTTCAAGATCTAAATACTGAACACCCACTATACTGAAATATTACCAAACCAAATGTCACTATACTGAAATTTCAAAATACCGAATTTACAGCAAGTGACATTCAGTTCTGTAATATAATCTCCACCACATCACAAACACCACCACCCCTGCACCTTTACTAAAACACCAAACACACACACCCCTACAAAACCTATGTATAAGCAGGGTGGCAAGCCCCCCTGTGTGCCCCCCATGTGGGGCTGTGCTCCCACACCCCTGCTACTTATATATACCAACTCTGAGGTTGCACTACCACGAAACACACAAAAAACCTACAGCTACCCAACCTACACTTAATTCACACACCATCACCCACACACACGCAAAACACACACACTACACATTCAAAAAACACACCGCCTTCAACAGTAACACACAAACACTCACTTTTCTAACCCAACCAACTCCCAAAACTTCCCAAAATACTACAAAACAATAAACCCAACCCAAAGCCCTTAAACACTAACAACATACCTGAATCTCCATACACAGCCACACATCATCTGCCATATCTCACTCCCAAACCACAGTGCACTGCAAACAAAAATCAAAACACAACACCACAACAGCAGATTCAGTAACGTAACACTCGGTAAAGTGCAGTTTTCATTAATTGCACTTTTGATATTATAGTTTCGAGTCGATCTTTCAGTATTTCGAGATTTAGAAGTGATCCCACATATATATATATATATATATATATATATATATATATATATATATTCTTTTTTCTTTTTTTGTATAGGGTTGATTTTTCAGTGACCATACGCTTCATAGGTCCATAGGTTCACAGATAAACAGATAAGCTAACTGCCCATTTGGGCCATTTTAAGACTAGCCAGTTATCCAATGTGAGAATCAAATGCTGCATCTTGTGTTTGTAAGGTAAACACCTTAACGATTATGACAACCTCTCACCATAAACAGTTAGCTAATAGGTGATTACAGGGCTAATGACCCCAGGGGCATTTTTAAGCCTAGCCATGCTTCCCAAGGTGAGAATCAAACTCTGTATCTTCCCTCTATGAGGCAGACACTTTAACCATTATCCTAACCCCAACAACAGAAAGTTTTCATTTTCATTTTTCTTAGATTCATGGTTTTATAAGTATATAGCTAATTACTAGGCTAGCTTTCTTATTGGGCTATTGTAAGCCTAACCAATTTCCTTTCCAAAGGTGAGACTCAAACACTCTACCTTGTGTTTAGGAGTCAAACACCTTAACCATTATACCAAACCACAAGCTTGGTGACAAGCTTGCTGACCTTTGCTGTTTGATATTGTGCAAGATACATAGTGCACAGTTAGCACAGTGCACATTTTGATTGTATGTAATTAAGTTGTTTGTATTTCTTTACAGACCTATTCTATATCGCTTGTATGGCTCTATAATATAATATGCAGAGCTTTTGTCACCTTGTCTCCTTGGAAAATGGTCTCATTCCATTTGAAATTTCCTAATTAACTAGCAAACTTCATACATGCATATCAGTTTTGTTGGTGGACATCTGGGAAAAGGCAGTTATCCTTGTTTGGCTTTGAGAGTTGAACAAATGGTATTGGCAATGACCTTAAGAGAATGGAATGCTTCACAGGTTGGGGGAAAATGTCTGACAACTCTTTATTGCTATCTGGTCAGTAAATATGCTTTAACCAAATCCCATTTAGTTATAATATGTGTTATTACTGGGCCTTACCCATTCAATTAACCTTGAGATGAAATAGGCAAGAGTAAAGTACATATGCACTATTAAAACATTCTGTACTGCACAACTATCCAAGCTGCTGTCTTTGGTAATTGTGAGATTCTTACTACTCATGATTTTGTTCTTCTACCCTTACAGTTTTCACAGCTTGTCTACTATGAGCTACATGTCCAAACTAATTATTCTGAGTAAAGGGTGGATTCTAACTGCCACAGGTTATATGTAACAACGTGCCAAAATTGGCTTGTGTGTTCTTTATCCCATAGTAACAATGCAATACAGCAAAACCTTATGAGGTAATGAGGTCTTGTGTATAGCTTTAAAATACTCTTGTTCAAACTTGTAAAAGCATAAGCAAAAATATATTATTAACATATGCTTGTGAACCTAAAACATATGATTTCTTACATTAACACATCAAAAGATATGACTCAGTACAAGCAGAACATATTTTGCTGCAAATAAAACAGCAGATTTGATCATTATATTGGAAATTCATAATTAGAGACAACCAAAGTCAGCTTACAGTTTAATGCAATAGTACCATTTCATGAAAGTTTATGTACTTAACTGGCTCTCAGTACAGCACCATAATTATTGTAAAGATCTGCAAATGACTTTCATTATACAGAGCTGGGTTTGATTCCTACAACCTCTTTTGCACCCTGCCTGATCCTAAGTTATATAAATTAATGTAAAATCCCAGGTTACCTCTATGAGCAGGCTATCAACTCTCTTTGTTTTTTTCAAGGTAGCAAATCACAAATAGTAATAAGATATTTGCAGATAATTAAAATGTGTATAGACCTTAAAATCTGTAAGGTGCAGGTTCAGAAAATGTGCCACTAACTGACAAAATAAATTTCACGGTATATCATAAATAAGGGGAACAGACATGTAGAAATACTGTGATTTACCAAAACAATTACATAGTTACAAAGATATATGCAACCTTTGTGCAGAGTATGTGAACAAAAGAAGGTGGTACATTAACAGACAAGGTAAGTTGGAAAATCAGGGCATCATCCATCTATGTGAGATTCTTGAACAGCAGAAATGTTTGCACCATTTTGTATGCATGAATGTGATGCACACAAAAATGTCTGCCTGTACTGGTGAAAGAAGTTAATATGTTATTGAAGCAGCACAAATACTGTATATGGTGGTGATGGTGAACAGAAGAGATGGACACACAGCACTTGTGTGCATAATAGAATTATTTCACTGTGCCAAACAATCTGACCATGACAGTATGGATGTAGCAATGATGGACACTATTTATGGCATGTATAATGTGGACTGCACACACAACTAGTCAGTGGGTTGTCCTGTTCTGCATGTCCCCAAGATTAGGTGCTGATGTCTGCATCCTAGCAACACAAACATTCCAGCAGCTTACAAATGGTATTCTAGGTATATCCCAGTCATATCTGTCAATAATATCAGATATTATCCTCTCCTGCATGCTGTCATATTCTGGGAATATGCAGGATTGCAAGATACTGTGCAATAGCAATAAACCATCATGTATGCATTCCACAGGAAGAGATTCCTGCCTGTGTTGCCTGGTATAATTGACTGCACCCATATACCTTCCAGGTGCAGATTGTTAATATGGGAATGGTATATTTGAATCTAAAGGAGTTACACTCTCTGTCAGCTGCTGCATGGTATGTAGTGTGAATGGTATCATCACCAATGTGCTGAGCATGCCCACTGAGAGTGCTCATGCGATTTATATATGGCAAGAGCTCTGTGACAGACATTTACCCAGGTATATTCCCAAAGTGTTGTCTTATAGATTACTATGTAAATTATAAAGCAAATGGAGGAGGTTAAGGAGACAATGTGATAGGGTAAAGGCAACAGGAAAAACACAACTAGTAACCAATGTGCTCCCTGTATTTCATGTCCGTAAAGTCTAGGTAACAATGTTTATCTGCTATGTTCAATAGGTTTATGAGAAGCAGCACAACTGAATTTATAGGCTAACATTGGCAGTAGTAGAATCTGTGTTTGTACCCAGAAAAAGTAGCTGAGGTATCTGAATGCCTCAGAGTGTGTGCTCCAGCACTCACATGAAAGGGCAGCATGAATGTTTTTAATCTGTGCTGTGCTGCACAACATGTAACTGTAACACAGGCAATGAAGTGGACATTGTATGGCATAGAGAGAGAGACTGATCATGGTATCCAAGAAAAAAGAAGATGATTCTAAGGAAGTTAACACATTAATTAATACACTGGGAACAATGCATCCATATTGTGCTAGCATATGACACACCTGTATACAATATGTCATGTATACGGGTAGAAATGCTGCATTTATTGCTTCAATATCTGTCACCATGCTGAAGGCCATTGTTCACAATGAACTGGTGTACAGACCTGTGCTTCTACTTTAATTAAAATGAATCATAGTGTAAGCTCTTCAGTGCAAAAGCTATACAATACATATAGTACACGAAGCAGGACTTCCTTTTTTATGAGTTTCACAATCACAATCTATATAGCTGCCTAACACCAAACAGAAACACACACATTAGATGATATAACTGATGAAGTGTGTGTGAGCCAATAATTACTCTTACCAAAGACACTCATAGTGAGGTCAACAGCATTTAGTCATTCATAGGTAGCAGGCTGGCTATCAATATCAAGCGGAGAGTTAGCTGCTCAAGTAGGCACTTGTCTATTGCCGAGATTTCTGAAACCTGTGTGAGACACTTGGGCATCTGGCCTAAACATGGGTCATATTAGCTACAATCACTGTAACAGCTTGTGTGTGACAAATAATGATCTCATATATGCATCTTCAAAGGCCTACTGTTCTATTTCAGCACAGCATGCATCTAGACATACACATCTCATATGTGTTACTTAAGGACTTTGCTGAGGGTCACCGCAAAGACCTAGGGGCTATGCACAACTTCTGTCAGATTCCCAAATGCTGGCACATAATTTCACTATGTCTAATCTTCTTTATCATGCAGCTTGATGATGTAACTGACACCAGTGGTGATTTCCTCTCCTTGTCTGTTTCACCAACAAGCTATGATGGTGCTGTACTCCACTGCTGATATACACCTTTCATTTTCACCCATATCAGACTACATTTGCACCATATCTAAAGTGCTGCAGTCTCTCATCAGCATTGTTTCCAAATGACTCAGATTACAGGTGCATGTTCTATTCCATCTGTTATTATCCTCAACAGATGTTACCCCAACTGTACCACTGAGAGGTACATGCTTGCCTGCAGTCACACTTTTTTCTTTTCCAGCATAATGATGATTATACTTGTCATATCAAATGTGCTAGTTAGATGTATGAAAAACATAATTTGGACAGCACATGTTTGTGTTTATAAATTAGTGTAACTGCTACATTGGGTCTACTTTAGATAACTGAAAACTCAAAATGTCGATCGCTCACATGAGCGAATAATCAGGAAGTCGATGCTGGAATTTTGGGATTGCAGTACAGTGAAGACTGGAATATTTGCCCTTTCCTCACTGTAGTGCGATCTCGGAGTAGGAATATATATTTAGTGGGGGGTGGGCGCATCCCCCACCAATAGCGATTTCAAGTTCCTGACTATTCTCTCATGTGAGCGATTGACATTTTGAGTTTTTGTTGTTCTGACATAGACCAGCTACATCTTAGAATATGTGCCTTTGTGCACAAACATGTTTTGCTCTGTTAGCCTGCACAGCTTATCCACATCTGTCACTTTCACTGGTGTTGGCAGGATGATTGGAGGTTATGACCCTTGCGCATGCCATTTTACAGGAATTCCAGAGATACCTGCTAAAAAAAGCACACAATGAGTCCATTCATCCAGCATCTCATTGCTGTGCATACCAGATCCTGCTGATTACTAGCTACCATGCTTGGGACATCTCTCCATCTAATATGTTAACTCAGTGCATGTGGCTACCACATTTCTGCAGTTTGACAATGTCAATGTCAGACATCTATTGGGATCTAGTACTTCTATTCCTACAATGTACCTCCCTTACACCTCTGGAGGATCTACACAATTGCCGGTACATTGACAGGGCCAAAAAGATTTCCAGCGATCCAACGCATCCTGCCAATGGTCTGCACACTCACCTGTCCTCACGCAGGAGATACAGAAGCCTGCATTGCAAGACTACCAGACTAAAAACAGTTTCTTTCCACTCTCCATTATACTATTTGAACTCTTGGGAAAAATGAACCATGACATCTGTTACATAACTAGCCTATCAAGGGGCTTATTTTATGGATGTGCAATAACTAAGTGCAATACTAAGGTAGATCATCTACACATTGAAGGACTGTAAAGTGCAATGTACAAACTGTGCAATAATTCATTCTATTCGTAGATATCGCCACAAAAAAATCTCACCACGTCAATGGATGAAACCAACTCCTAGTACAAAATGTAATCAAAAGGCAAAACCAAGGAGGCAGTAAACACGGCAGTTAAAAGAGAACTTGAGTTTAATGAAGTATTTGTAATAATAAAAAACTAAAACTATGTGCTGTGTTGGTGTCATGTACATGCTAGTTCTTATGGCTTCCATTAGGGGTGTCTGACTACTATTAATATGATTATGCTTTTGATAGTATGAGTACTGCTTGTTATGTATAAACATGTATGCTTACTTTATTCAGGAACTTTATATGTTAATTTTAACTTTACCAACTTTTCAGCTTTGAATAATAGGCTGAATGTTTTATATTTGTTTTTTATGATGAATGTGCTATTTGGGATTTTGCAAGCTGGAGTTTAGGTCAGGTGATTGTTTTATATGTCATGTGACTACTCCTAGTATTTTTATTGGTTTATGGAGACTTAAATACAAGCATTTTGAGGTGTTATTTTATTGTATCCGAAGAAGCGTTGTGGAAGCAACACAAAAACAATTATACGTCATTAAACTCGTTATCTTTTAACTGTCGTGTTTACTGCCTCCTTGGTTCTGCCTTTTTTCTATTCATAGATAGCTGCTATTGTTTCAATTTTACTTTGACAATATTACCTTCATATTGTTCCTTGTCTTCCTTGTCTCCTGTTCTGGGATGGGTGTGCGCCAGTGCTGTCCTACTTTATTTACAAATTGCTACTTATTAAAATTCTGCTGTGATATTTTATTAATTTTTCTTTGTCTATATGTGCAGCTGTTTCCTGCATTGAGAATGAAGCATTGTAATTTCGTTCAGCTACACTGCTGTGTAGCTCTGAATGACAATACAGTTTTCTTTGACTTTGACTTGACAATGCAAGGTTGGCAGCAATACTTTGCCAAAAGTTGGCGTCACCCAGGAGTGGAACAGTCATACAGCAGCAGGGTTTGTTTACCTTTGCATGTTAATGTTGATTCTTGCCTGCCATGATGCAGGGACACTATGCAACAAGCACAGCTGCAACACAGGTTCACAACTGATGGTGTCTAGAACACAACAACTATGTGTCCTACATCATCTCATAGTAGAGTTAAAACTTATTGCTCTTGTTGTGTTACCTCTGCATTTCATATTACTGGATAAATTGTACCTGCAAGCTCAGTGCTCAGTGCAGTATATGTTAATAAATCTTTCTGTCTGCAGCAGTTAGGACACACCATACTGCACCTCCACAAATTATACTAATGCCTGCCACTTCTATTGAATTCACTGCAGTAGCTGTGATAGCCTGGCCAAACCATATGTATCTCGTTCCTTTACATTGCTACAAATACAGATGCATTATACCTTGACCTTCAAGCTCAAAAATTTTAACATACTACAGACGTGTATTTGGCTGTATTAATTTATCTAAAACAGCGCACTTCTTACTGTTTCATGGAAAAATAAAACAAATTCACAAAATAATAGTGTAAAATGTTTGCCTTGAATATCTAAGCTGTGGCACATCCTGTATATGAATGAGGACTGACAACTCATAATTGTGCATGAATCACCATAAGATGTCTTTGTCTAAATGTGTACAAATCAGACTTAATTTGTAGCACTTAATATTGTTCTGCTCAGTCTTACACATTGCTTTCAGTACAGTTTGACATCTCATTGATTTGTATTGTGAAAAGAGTGAGCAGACCAGCTCACCCACCCTGTTCTCAAAAGAATAAAATGAATTATGCCCGTCTTTGGGTTCCTTGTGCAGACTGACATTGCTTAGTAGGGACGAGCATGCTTAAGCCATTTAATCTGACAGCTGTACTACATGCTTATGCTTTGCCACATTGCTGGTAGGGGCTATAAAAGACACGCAGTTTAGGGGCATATCTTGTAAATGCCTGTGGTCAGTAAGCCTTAGTATCTGCTGTAATGTTTTTATCAAGCTGCTGTGCTTTGGTCCACAAAGTTAATATACTCCAGAAAAGGGACTGTAGAGCAACTAGATGTTGTGTCAAACAACCGTGTGACCTTATTCACTGGTGGTAACCTGACTATGTTAAGTTTTTTTGGAACTGTTTCTGGACAAGTACATGCTGACAAGATACTGTGGTGATTCTGATTGCAGTAGAGATCCCTATATATTGTTTGTTTTGTCAACTTTCAATATGCATTACTTTTTCTAAGGTCAATAACTATGTGTTGCATACCTGAATAAGACTATATACTATAAGGAATCTGCACAAAAAGAAATAAAAGTCAAAGAAGAAAGAATTTTTCCCAGACGTTGGACAGACAATCCTTGGAATAAAATCTTAATACTTATAGACACATTACAAAAGGATAGAATTTCTTCTACATGAAATTGAAATGTCATAAACTAAGATGGACTTATGTGAATATATGCCAGTAAAGGTTATACTAGTTCTATGAGATTATTCCTCTTTATAACCTTATTGGTTAATCCTTTTCATTGGACCACCTGTAAATATTGTACATATTGTTATAGTTATTAACTATTTTCTTTTATTTTGAATTGTAATTTAAATTTACTGTATCATAATTTGTCTACAAACAAAAAAAAATTATTTAGCAAAAAAAAAAAAAAAAAAAAAAGACTATATACTATAGATTTTTCAAGAATATTTGCTGTGTATGGCACATGAGAACATATCTTACTTCAGCAGATGTGCTCAGAATTACATGTTCTAGGATATGTAGAAATAGCTGATATGTGCGGGATAGAATGAGACTTTTATAGCAGAAGTTTCTAGAAATATGTATTCTGAGGTGGCAGTGTTGCACAAAAGACATTTTCTCTCAGTGGAAGTTTCCAGATGCAGTTTTTGTTGGGGTGTGGGAATGAGGAAATAGCCAATGGATAAAGCTCATGGTTAGACTTTATTTTTAGTGGAGATTTCCAAAAAAACATGTTTATGAAGTAGCGAGGGCAATAGGTTTACATGTGTGCATAAACAGAAATTTACATCTTGAAGCATTTTATTGAGGCATGTGGTAGATACTTGGTGGGTGTGGTGCAGAGGGATACATTTTCTTTCAGAAGCAAAGTATAAGTATTTGTGTTGGGAAAGCTTGACTGCTGAAAACAGTAGAAGTAGCCATGTCCCTAAAGAGAAGTGGACAATTGAAATACATTTTGAGAGGTGAGCAGGTGACTGTTTCCTACCAGTTGTAGTGTTGTAGTGTTTTAGGTTGGTATGCTTACTTGTTAATGATTGTTTTGGGGGGCGTTACATGCTGGATTTGTTGCTGATGTTACTGGATTACTGCTGATTAAGGGTTTGTATGTAAACTTTAGATATGAGGTGGGATCAGTCTTACAAAGGTATGCACCCTGAATCCTAGTTATTTTTCTAAGTATCGCTCTAAATGTGAATGGTACTTTTACTTAGAAACACAATCAGTGGATAGCTGAAGGATCTGCTGGTAAATAATCTAATATCTCCAACTCATGTTTCTTGCCCAGGCCATAGCGCAGGCTCAGTCAGCACTCCTGTTCTTAGTAAACATTATTCATATATATGTATATATATATATATATATATATATATATATATATATATATATATATATATAGGTGGACAGTGGTCTCACCTTCAATAGCCACATCGCCGCAAAAGTCAGGAAATCCCTCTATGTGGCACACCTCATCACTAACGGCTTTTTATCCAGAAAAAAGGAGGTCATTGTCCCACTGTATTCATCCGTCATTAGACCCATTATAGAATACAACACCCCGTTTGGTATATACCTCTCAAGACATCTGCAACAACTGGAAAGTCCGCAGAAATACCTCACTAAAAGAATCACAGGCCTAAAGCAGATGCCCTATGCTGACTGTCTAAAAAAACTCCACCTATACTCTGTTGCATATCGTCTACAAAGAGGCGACCTCTGCTTAACATGCAAGGCCATGTCAAACACAGAGCTGTTGGACATGCTACACTTAAAGAAATCCCAATCCCTCAGAGACATATGCTCCAGGGATCTAAACGTTGTCATCACAATGAAAAAAACATGCTGGAGGGATAGGTTCCTGACCCAGAGACTCCCCAGACTTTGGAATAGACTGCCCATACATGTCAAGCAGAGCGCCTCTTTGGCCGTCTACAAAAGGAACCTTGATGATTGGACAGGAGATAGGAAATTCACCCCAGGGATCATGTCTGTCACACGGCTAGACAGGGGTCCAGGGAAGTAAATAGTGTGGGAAGAAATAGCCAGGGAATTCTTATGGCTAGTCTTGTATAGGCCCTAGGGCAGATAGCCTACTACCAACCTATGAACCTATATATATATATATAGACATATATATATATATATATATATATATATATATATATATATATATATATATATATATATATATATATATATATATATATATATATATATATATATATATATATATATATATATATATATATATATATATATATATATATATATATATATATATATATATATATATATATATATATATATATATATATGGGTCCCCTTCACATGGTGGGCATTTCAGAATGTCGAAGACCATATGGCCGAAACCATATGATCGACATTTGAAATGTCGACCATGCGGAACCGGCATCTGCAAGCAGTGTGGAATGGAAAGATTTTCATCTTCTGCACTGTATTCCGATCTCGGAGTTGGTATATTTAAGTTCCAGGGGGTGTGGGGGACAGAGCCCCCCATGGGGGTACAGGGGGGTGTAGCCCCCATGCTTGCAGCACGAAGGTAAGATTTTGTTGTTTTTGTTTGTTTTTTTTGTATGGTCGACATTTTGAATGTCGATCATATGGTCTTGGCCATATTAAGTAGACCCACACACACACACACACACACACACATATATATATATATATATATATATATATATATATATATATATATATATATATATATATATATATATATATATATAAAAAATCTTTCCTGGATCTGTCTAAAGTTTTTGATACTGTCTCACATGATCTTCTTCTCAAGAGGCTCTAGATTTTAGAGTTAAGCCTCTTGAGGCTAAACTAGTTTAGAACCCTACTCTCTCTCTCTCTCTCTCTCTCTCTCTGTCTTGCTCTCTCTCTCTCTGTCTGGGTACTGCCAGTGAGTTAAGTGGAAAAGTACTTAGTATACATTTCTCACTAACTCAATAGACACCTCCAAAGATTCATTCTGTACCCTCTAATTTTCAATATCTTCATGAACAATATGTACATAACAGGTGCACCGTCATACAATATGCCAAAGACTCTGATTTACTTTGTTTGCAGCACATTCAGTTCCTCTTTAACTCTAGGAATATAATCATAGCTTTTTCAGTCTTTTACTGTGCAATAATTGACACAGTCAACATAACTCTCAATCTCTCAACTTTCAAAATCCTAGCAGGGGATATCAAAAATCATAGCAAAAGGGTCAAACTTACAGCACTCAAATTTTGCTAGTACATAAATTTGTACCCTGGTGGGATTGTGACATGATGCATAAGTTTGCCCTATTGGGAGGGTAGAATCTGTAAAACTAGGACTGTTGTTGTAGTTCTGCCATTTGCTGAACTTGCCCCAAAATGTATATGTATTGCAAAGTTACACATGCACACTTTCATACCCCAAGCAGTATAAAAGAGATAAGCCAAATGATCACATTTATAAAGGAGTACCGTGAGTTTCAATTTTCTAATCTCAGATACTACTATTTCCATCAGCCACTCTCCAACAATTCTCTATGGTCTCTACCCCTCACCAATAATTACCAACTATGCCCATACTCAACGTTCTTACTCCATGTGATGATGTGAGGTAGTGCCAGCTATGCCATAGAGAGTAGGGCAGTGCATGTGTAACATATGTCAGCTTAGCTAGCTGGAGTTTTTTAAAGAAGTTTATGTCATTTGTATGTCAAACTGATTTGTACAGATGCTTGTGTTAAAAATGTATTTGTAAAGCTGCTTGTGTTAAAAATGTATTAACAGTGGGTCCTGCTGGAGAAAAAAGAAATATGCATTTATATCAGACTGTAGTGTTGTAACTGCGGAAATATATATATATATATATATATATATATATATATATATATATATATATTTTTTTTTTGTTAACAGAGGATGCTGGAAAGGAAGGGGTTAATCTCAGCCCAGCTAGCATTAAGAAAAGCAGTTTGAAATTAAATGACTTGGTTTAGGCCATAAAGATTTTATCTCACAGGCCTGAATGCAGCCAGAGATGCAATGTCTGGTCTGGGATCCTGCTCTTATTGTCCTTTAGTGGTGAACTAATTGCTACCAAGCGGTGCCAGAAAATGGCTTGTTAGTCTCTACAAGAAGGATGAAAGTATTGGAATTGTTTTACAGTCTCCAAATGTCTTAGCGGAACTCTAGTTATGTATTGTGACACATCTGTGCTAGAGAAATGTAGAGTCTTATTTGGGGCCTGGACATGAAGTCTAACCCCTGGTCTGGAGTGTGTTCCCTGTGTGTTCTTAAGGGAAATTGTGCTTGGTGTAGAGAGCTGCATTTGAAAATACTGAGTGCATCTATCTTTGTTCTAAGTGAATGTTCACCACCAGTGTCAGTGGTGAGGATCAAGGCTCCTTGATTACTGGCCCAGAGGAGGGACGTTATGCCCCACATCAAATAAATACACTTCTATATCATCCAACTACATCCACTATCACAATCAAAAATGCATTTTCCCATTTAATGACTATAAATCTCCTCACCTCGTTTGGCCACATTACTAACTTCCATACTAACATTCAATCACACAACTACTCTCCCACAGATCTAGAGTCACACATATTTTTTTACAGCATCTTGCTTCTCTATATATCCTGAACTACAGCCAGACTCCTTACTAAGCAAATATATTTTCAGATAATAAAACCAACCAATCCTTTACAACTTTCCATCCTTAAGTTACAAAAAACCCCAAGCATAACTATTCATTTCAAATCACCTGCACCAAGCTTCAAATTAGTAGTGATATTCACCCAAGCACTGGCCCTACCTCTATCCCATAGACAATATCAATCACCATCTCTCTAACCCTCTCTATCTGTCTCCATCCCATCTCACAACAGGAAACAATCTATTACTACTGAACATAAACATTCAGAATATTTGCAACAAGACCCAACACCTCCATACATGCTTAGTGTTTTACCGTCCTTATACAATAGTCTCAAAACAAGCCTGGCTAAAACTTGAAACAACTGGTAATGCAATACTACCTCCAGGATTCAATATAAATAAGGCTGGACACAACTGGCAGATGTAGATGTGGTACTGCAGACATTTTTAAAAGCGCCCTAGAACTGACTGCATAGCCTCTGCACCTCCTACAGTTCTATGATGCAGGAATTCTAGACATACATTTTAAACTCAACAACAGTAAATCTGTATGCATTACCTGGATTTACATTCTTACAGGCAATAATGTTACCACATTGTAAGAAATTCTACACCAATCAAATTGCAACATAACTTGAGAAACGGTAACCTTGGGTGATGTAAACATTGACGGGAAGCAAACCATCTTAGCCTCACCTGATGTAATCGTATTTGGTTTCTCACAACTACTACATATTAACACCTGGGTACACGTAAACTCAAACAAGGAATCTACAGTAGACTGGATTCTCACAAATAAGCCTAATACCATTCATGTTAATGGTTCCATTACTTGACATTATCAATGACCATTTACCTACCTATGCCATCAGACAATGGCTTAATCTTCTTCCTCTTCTTTCGGCTTTTCCCGGTTAGGGGTCGCCACAACAGATCACCGTCTGCTCATGATTGGCAGTGGAGTTTTACGGTGTCGAGTTGCCAGCCCGGCACCCAACCTTCCACAGAAGGCACACACATGCATGCACTCATGCCTAGGGCCAATTTAGTGTGTCTAATCCACCTACAGCATGTCTTTGGGATGTGGGAGGAAACCGGAGCACCCGGAGGAAACCCACGCGACCACAGGGAGGACATGCAGACTCCGCACAGAAGGCACCCCAGCTGAGGATCGAACCAGAGAATCTCTTGCTGTGAGGCGGCAATGCCAACCACTGCACCACCATGGCCGCCCTGAAAAGTTACTTTCAAGCAGATTTGTAACCTACGAAATTTCAGCCCTGAATTCTTTACCGCTAATCTAAAGCAATGCAATTGGAAGTCTCTAAAAACTGAGTGACCTATTTCAACCAAATCTCCCTTTGTCCCACTCAGATCAAAGAGAGTTAGGTTAATCCCTGCACCTTGGGTAACAGAGACTACCAAACAACTACTACTAAAAAGAGATCATTCCTGGAAAGCCTAGACAAAAGATAAAACCTTGTCCTCCCTAGAAGCCTATAGACACCTACGCAATCTCACAAAACAACACATACTTGATGATAAAAAAAATCATACTTTGTAAACCTACAAAACACACTTTAAAATAATCCCAAACTTTTTCTGGCATCCTATTAAAAACTATTTCATTCAAGGCAATCCTCTACCTTCCCCGCAATAAAGCACACACTGCCCAGATAATATCAGAACTCAATTCAACTTCACTTTATAAGAACAGTTCTATCACTCTCCAAACAAAACTTTTCCTTGCCTCTCACTATCCCTGACTCCCAAACAAACAATGCACATATTATACTTGAAGCTGTCCTGACCTCATCAATAAAACAAACAAAAAAAAAACACAGCTGACCACCTTGGCTGCAGACAAGTTATCAGACGAGATATATAAAGATTGCAGCAGAGCCAATAGCATTCTTCGATTCGTAAGAAAAATCTTTGTAAGAAATGCTTTGAAAATGTCATAATATAACCCCCATTAAGGCAAAAAATCAAAAGAACTAACCAATTATCAATTGATTGCTACCCTCCCACCCCTATCTAAGATCTTGGAAAGATGCATACACTCCCAGTTACTCAAAAACTAATTGACCACAACTTACTGTTTTCTACTCAAAATAGCACTAGAACTGCCCTCTTCAGTTTTACCAATACCGTTAATTCAGAAACAATAGCAGCTTAGCCTCTACCCTCTTCCTCAACCTATCAAAAGCTTTGGATATGGTAGCAAATCAAAAACGTCTTTGTGAACTTGCATCTTTGGGACTCAATACCCTAATCTCTAACTTGGTTTCATAGCTACTTGTCCAATAGGGAAACAAGCCATGAAATGGCAGCAAGACTTTTCTGATTTCTTGTCAGTTACAGTCGATGCCCCTCAAGGATCAGTTCTAGGCCACCTACTCTTTAATATATTTATGAATAAACTACACTTTGCCTCCAAACAAACAACAGTATTCAGTATCCATATGATGGTACTCTCATGCGCTCAGCTCATTCATTAAATTCCCTGCATTAATTAACAAACTTTCTTATCCACTGAATTTTGGCTATGCAACTCAGACTTAACCCTAAACTCCAAAAGTACAAAACAAATGCCTTTCACCTCTAAATGCTTCATTGAACAAAAACACTCATTCCAAATTCTATCATACGATAACACAAAAACAGAATGTGTTTATAGGTTCATAGGCAGGTGGGCCATTTCTGAAGCCTTGCTGATGTGCAGTAACTCCATTAGTAATAGGGTGGAGGATGCCTTATAACCCAAATACAGATCACATCCTAGAATTCTGTAGGATACTGAGCAGAGTGACAGGGCTTTGAGTTGGTCCATGTAAGAGATGTTGTTTAGACCGTGTATCTTTTTAGTTAGGTATCTCTGTGGGTGTTCCAGTTGCTGCATATGTCTGGACAGATACATATCAAAGGGGATGTTGTATTTCTTGACACAATCCCTTTATTTATAAGCTGTGCAATATAGAAGGACTTTCTTACAACATTAGTCACATGTTGTTGAAAAGATAGGTCACTGTTCACATAAGTTCCCAAATCCTGAACAACTAGGTCAGAACTTAGGGGTGTATTGGCAATGTGATAGTTCCTGGGGTAGATGAGTTCCAAAAGGATACAATAATGCTTTTCTTTGCCATTTTGTTTCAGATCATGATTTTGACACTAGTTATTTATTTGAGAATAACCTCCCTACAGGATAGCTAAGTCATTTGTGGATTTGATGACTACTCCTAGCTTGCAGTCATCTGCAATCTTAGGCAACTAGTACCCTTTGGTATAGGGTTTTAATTCAGAAAAGTAGATGTCAAACTCAATTCCAGGTATATTACTTGATGATATCAAATATCACCACAACCTGCTGCAAGCCATCCAAAACAAACTGGAAACTAGACTCTCTCTATAGGATAAAACATTTTATTTTTGACTCCTCAACAAAACCAGTAGCTAAGACCTACCTAACTACTTTCAACCCTTCTTTATGCATTACCTATCTTTACAAATTTCAACTCCATTCTTAAAACCAAACTAGAGACACGTCACAACAAAATTACAAAATTTGTAGTAAATACACCTCAAAACAGATGTGTAGCTGGAAGCACATCACTGTAATAAGCCAATGGCTACATTGTAGCCATTGACATCGCAAAATTCCATCCATGACCACTGCCCAGCTTTTCCACTGAATAGCAAAAAAAAAAAAAAAAAAAAAAAAACTATAATAAGCCAGTGGCTCCAATTTACAGTTAGATCCATGCTCTTTCAACAGCACACGCACACACACACACACACACACACACACACACACACACACACACACACACACACACACACAAACACACCACACATGAACAAAAAACCAGGTTTGTCAAATGCATGATACCATCCCTCCTGTCCTAGCCATTTATGTCCCATTTCTGTGCCCTGCTCCAGCCCTCTTTCTATTCATTTTATTGTAAAAAAAAATCATTATTCTTTTAAACTGTAGCAAACTGCTTTCTACAAGTGCAGCAAACAGTTGCTGTAGTTTATGTCCTGCCTACATGGAGTGTTAATACATTCATGTTTTAATTAAATATTGTTCTTCTTTAAACTGTAAATGCAGCAAACACTTGTTACAATTTATATCATCATGCCTGCTAATGGTTTTAGTTAAAAAAAAGAGAGAGGTTTTTTTTTTTTTTTTTTTTTACTTTTAAACAGTAACAATAGACATGCTACAATGTAGCAATCAATTCTACAGTTTAGACCACACACAGAGTGCTGCAACTCTAAGGTTTGACCACAAATGCAATACCGGCTTTTAAAAGCCGGTATTGCATAAAAGAGATACCCAGAATGGCTGATCATGCCCCCCAACACTTTGTGCCTGTGGTGTTGCTACTACCTCAAAACACCTCATCACTGTGTAGTCCTAAAATATCTTAATTGGATAAAAATTACACACTAGAACTGTTCTCAACTCATTAAGACCCCAAAACTAATATACTACCAAGAAAAATGTCATCTCCAAAAAGCACACTTTAACCTTACAAGAACCCTACGATCCAAAGACAAACCTCTCCTTTTCATCACAAACTCATGTAACTCAGACGGTCATGCATTATACTCCTTCCATGTTACAAAAATCTGGAATTCTAACCCTCTAGATTTAAAACAAATAGACAAGCTAACTAGTTTGTAAACATCATTAAAACAACATATACTAAATGAATGGCTTTGCTCTTACACTGTTCTTGGATAATGTAAATAAACCATCTCATTCACACAGTTATTAGTCATTAAATAACCACCTTTCTGTTTTTCTGTCTCTGCTCTATGTTTTATTGCAACTTATAATGCATTGTTAAATTATTTAAACTACCATCAGAGCTACCAGAGTCTACAGTCTCTTATACTTTCACAACTTTGTAAAATCACTAGGCATTTCTAAACAGTTCCAAAATAATTTATATACCTATTTTCTATTGTACACATACTGTACATATATTGTCACACTTTGTAAAATTGTCATGCAGTATGTCTCTTTATGTAACAAGTATCTTAGGATGTTTTTTCTATGTATACATTTTTCAATTTATTTTTTAAGTACTTGCATTAATTGAGGAGATTTTCTCCCACTGAAAATGGATCAGTTCCAGTTGGACTCTCCTGGTAAACTAAGATAAATAAATAAATACATAAAAAATTTTTTTTTCTGCTATGTGAGATCATGGTGTAGTGGTGGTCAGGAGATTTACTCTGTCTCCAATGCATTGCAGTTTCAGAGCTGGTATCAATAATTATCAGTGAGTGAGTGTGTGTGTGTGTGTGTGTGTGTGTGTGTGTGTGTGTGTGTGTGTGTGTGTGTTGGGGGTGGGTCATTTGGGCTTGCCTGTCTTGCAAAAAAGTATATTTTTTTCTGCTTCAAGTCTTTTTGATTTGAATTGCTGTGCTTTTGAATCTTTGTTGTTCTAGCCGTTCTAGTGTATGATATAACACTCAACATTTTGATAGTTTATACACTCATATATCCAGCCATTCATCCATATATCCATCCATCCATCCATCCATCCATCCATCCATCCATCCATCCACCCATCCATCCATCCACTGCCCCTTATTCCCATTTTGCATATGAGGTTGGGGAGTCACTTCAACAATGACAATCATCTAGAGCTAAGGTTTACACCACTGGGTGGCCAGCTCTACTGCAGTAGTTATTCCACACCACACACTTGCATGCGCACTAACAACTATGGCAAATTTAGAGTGTCCAATCCACCTACTGCATGTCTTTGGAATATGAGAGTAAACCTGAAGAAACCTACACAAATACAAGGAGGACATGCAGACTCCACACCGAAGGCACCTCAGCCGAGAATCGAACCAGGAAACCTCTTGCTGTGAGGCAACACCACTATGTGCTGCACCACTGTGCCACCCTCAGCCATATGTCTGCAGACACACACACACATGCACACACACACACACACACACACACACACACACACACACACACACACACACACACACACACACACACACACACACACACATCCACCCACCTATATAGATTTCACACACATGCACACTTATATCACACATCCACTCACCTGTATAAATTTCACACACACACACACACACACACACACACACACACACACACACACACACACACACACACACACACATATATATATATGTGTGTGTGTGTGTGTGTGTGTGTGTGTGTGTATCTTTATATGTCAGATACTCCCACTTACTCATGCATTGTCACATACTGTGCCCATTCATAGTTCCTGCAGCACCTAATAAAGATCATCATTATTAACATTTAAAATGGTGTCAGCAAGTCTATGGAAATTATACTACTGCTGCTGTCGATGTTGATGAATGCATGCATGTTCAACTGGACAATGGAAAAATTGCTGGCCACTCGCTCTAAATCTTTCAAAAGCATTTTGCTCTATATGTCATGCCTAGCTTATGGAGATCTTAACTGGATGTGCTCTGACTACAAATGCTGAAAAGTGTTTTTCTAACTGCATTCACAATAGAAGCAAAATAGCCGGATGGAATAGTTTCATCTTTCCTATCTTATATGTGGAGGTTCTACATGTACACACTCAAAGCCCTGTCACTATATTATGTATCGTCCAGACTGCTATGAGATGACCTATGCCTGGCATATAAGACATCCTCCAACCGAGTGCTGATGGATATACTGAATACTGGACAAATGCATCAGAAATACTAGGTTTAGGGATCTAAACCTCTTCTTCAACATCAACAGAGAAGTTTGGAGGGACAGGTATATTTCACAGAGGATACTACTGCTGTGCAACAGATTCCATATTCACCTTAAACAAAGTTTATCCCTGTCCATTTTCAAGTGCAACTTAGATGCATGGATCGGAAACAGAAACATTTACCCAGGACTGCCACCTGTACTACTAATGGATAGAAGCAGCTCCTAAATGCATTATCCTGTGCATGGAGTCCATCAAATTATCTATGGTATAATTCCAGTTATTCTCATTAGGGTAATACATTCATTCGTGAATCAAGCAGGACTAGAGCTACCCATTCCAGTGACGTAAATATGGCCTGCAACTTGAATAGGACATGCTGGAGGGAAAGATTTGTCTCCCAGCGACAACTGCATCTTTGGAATATGCTGCCAATTCATGTGAAGCAATACACCTCTATGACACTGTTCAAAAAGAACCTGGATGAGTGAATGGGGCACCATAAATTCTTAACAGGGATAGCAGCCACAATCCTCCTGGGCATGGGCAGTCATTAATAAATACAATCCTGGGTATTGACTAGAGTATCTGTGGTATTACATTGGGATGAAATGGCTAGGCTTGAAATTACCCCTGGATTTATAGCCTAAACCTCCTATGATTCTATGATCTTATATAATTATTGGGTGGGTAAAGCCAATCAATAACCAATTGGGATAGGTTATTGCAAGCACAAAAAGGGAAATTGGCTAGAATTAAAGGGACCTGCAAGGTTAGCTAACCTAGTACTTAATGAACCTATGTAGGTTCTCCTCAAGGGTCCATAGTTTCTCTTCTTTCCTTTTATATCCTTAGTGAAAGATGCAATGAATTAATTATTCAGAAACTGATCTCTAATATGATGACAATGACTGCACAGTAATCATTGTAGTCAATATTACTAAGTTCATCTACAAACATCAGTCTAACATTAACAGCCAGCAGAAGCAGTTAAGGTTTTCAGTGTTATTATCTGAATTAATGCTATCGACATCTAGGTCCTGACTACAGTTTTACTAACCCCACAGTCATGCATGCAGCTTCCCAGATATAGCTTTTCCTTAGCAGCTACATCATTGCTTTTTTGCTAGTAATCAGGTAATACACTGGAGTAAGTCAGTTACACTGAGAGCAGGTCTTTTGGAATCTAGCCTCTGGTGTAAACCTTCTTTGTAGATAGCTTTACACTAGAGTACGTCACTTACTCTGAGATCAAGTCATTTCATAGATTCATAGGTAAGTACTAGGCTAGTTGCCCTTGTGGGCCATTTTAAGCCTAGCCCATTTCCCTTCCAAAGCAGAGAATCAAATGCTTTACCTTGTGTTTGTGGTATACCATTATTTCAGAAAGGTACTTACACTGAGAGCAATTGTTTTAGAATATGGCCCAAAATATTCAAATAAAAACCCATTAGCTAAAAACCCTACAAATACTCATATAACAGGCCCCACATTCATGTGTACAAAATTCAGCTAACTAATAATCACACTTCTAATTTTAAAATGGTTTTACCCATCTCCCACTTTCAGACTTTCTGCAGTCACTTTTACACCGCTGAAAGTGTGACTAATGCTCCTGGTCAGAATAAAACTCAACCCTTAAAGGCTCTAAATAACTAAGGCAGTAATATGCACAGAATACTAGATATCATTGTGACTGATGTCTCCAAGTCAGTCTTAATTCTCATCTTTCATGATGGATTGTGGCACTGTAAATTTACAACTTTTCTTTGTCAAATTTTGCTGATATCAACTGAAAAAGGAAAACAAGCATTTTTAGTTTACGATATCTCATTTCTCTCTCTCTTTGTCTCCAGTCAGAGGGAATATACAAGTATTTGTATGGATTTGTAGCGCTGTTGCCTGATGATTTGACTACCACTTTACTTGATATGTTTTCCTCAAAAAAAAAAAAATCACTTTGCATGCTATGTTACCTAAAGCAATCAAATATTGAATAATCATATTCACGTTTAAAATGCTCATCTCTTTTGAGATATTTTGAACTTTTTTTATACAGAAACTGAATTCAGTGAAGGTTTCTTTTGTACTCAGACTATATTGTAATATATTGTACACAGTTACCTTGGAATATTTAGCATGTCTCTTAGTTTTAAATCATTTCAGATCTGTAAATGTTTTGGTGTTTTCTACTTCTTCACTTGTTTAATAACTCTATCTATTGTTCATCAGAGGTTTATCTTTTGGCAAAACCTTCCTTACTTTACTGCATGCATTAACTAGGTATACAGAAGCACTCAGATAGAATTGCATTTGTGAGTTAATCTTCAGTTTCCCTCCCCTATCTATAGTTCAAGCAGTAGAATAATTTTATTGTGAGATGATAACGGAAACGGAATAAAACATTTTATTGTGAGGCAAGAACCCAGAGATCCAAGAAATACTCGTCTAAAAACCAGACCTCCATGTCAGGAATGCTTGTGAACAAATCCCTTTGTCTTTATGTACTCCCAGGTTGCAGTTGAAAATACACCTTATTACAGATTGTATTTTGAAACCAAAATATTAATTAAAAATGGTAGCAAATGGTACATTGCTTTAGGCTAAAGATACAGCATTCAAAACTATAACTGCTTGTCAAACACACAAAGTGCACAAAGTATAGGTGCTAGCAATAATATATAGTTAATAATTTTGTTTGACTTCTGTTGGATAACCTTGAATACTATAACACCTGTATGCTGAGAAATAACCCCTTCATGCCTCTGGCATGATAATAGAAAAAAATCCACCTTTTGTCTGATTAATTCCAGACTATGATTAGCTCATGGCATCCTAAAGACAGCTGCACCCAAATAAAATATTTTTATTGCAGATATAAAAATGTTCTTTTTGTTTTATTTGGTATATAGGTTTATATTGGCTTTTCCTTGCTGTGTAAGATTCCTTTAACTTGCATACTTAATTTACATTTATAATCATATTTGCATAACATTACTAATGCATTTAACATCACAAGAGCAGCAAAACATTCTGTTTAAACTTATGGGTTTATTGTGTAAGGCTCAGATGCTCTTTCTGATTCAGGTGTATTTTTTACAAGGTGTTCATAAAATGATGCATTTTATGACAGTTGATGGGAGGTTCTGAAGAGGCACTAGTGGAAACCATCGACAACGTGAATGAGTAATACAGGTGTCTGCAAAGCAGCCAAGAGCCAAGTGTCGCAGTCAGAAAAGCAGGCACGCAAAAATGATAGAGATTGTTGTTTAATCACTCTGTCACCTTCATTTGCACTGATGATCACTGACACAGATGCTTTCCACAGCACTATATGGTGTCCGTGGGTTCTGCCTGCACTAGCTTATTTGTAAATGTGTCACAGACATAATGAAGTGTAGGGCTAGTGATTACTATGTTGTGAAATATGTTTCAGAAAATTTGGAGCCATACTGTCAAGCAACAAGGCAGAAATGTGACCCTTTCTGATTTTTTTTTAATTTGTTTATCCAGATTTTCTTATGTTGGCATATAGAGACTGCTTACCAGGTGAATTTTTGCTTTTGTCTCTAGAAGGAGGACATTTGCCTGAAGTATAGTGTTACAGCAGTAAGACACAGAAGGCTAATAGCTATCAGCTACTAGCAACATTCTTCCTGTTGTTCTAGGTTTGTTTCTGTTAGTCTCCATTTGTTGAATTTGTTGGTCTCCACTTGCATATACACATTTTCTCATGACATTTACGCTAAAAAAGTATTTATGTTTATTGAATTTACCAATTAACAAATAGAAACAAATAATAAATAATTAAGGTTTTCAGCAAATCAGTTACTGTGATTGTGTATGAAGATGGACTATGTCGGCTTACAACAGTTTACACAATATTATGCACTTTTCCATTTCATTTGAACAATTTCAGTTTGCTCACTGCATTCATTCAGAAGGCAATATGTTATGTGAAGCAAACAGTCTTTGCAGTACTAAAAATCATGATTGTTGGACACAGAACAGCGTATCCATAATGTAGTACAAGCTAAACATTGTTACCTAATATAAAGATAACAGCAAAGCCTTCTTTAACTATGTCAGTTATCTATGAAACAATACTCAGCACTGTATTGGGCTGTTACCCAAATGATGCAACCTATTCTGACTGTGGGGAAATTACAGATACACTAGAGGAAAAATTTAGTTCAAACTTTTTTCCTCTGTCCCATTCCTGTTTCTCCCCTCACACCATGCTGTCAGCAGCTCTTCCTTCAATTACTTTTGATAAGTCTTAATATTCCAATATTCCACTCCCCCCAAAAAAAAGCACTAGATGTGTAGGTCCAGCAATATAAGAGGCTATTTCTTTGTTAGTATGAAACACCATCTCACTGAGTGTCGCATGAATATATTCACTATTAGCCACTCCACTACTACTGGAGAGACGTGGAGAATAACTGTTGTGGTACCTCTCCTTTAAAGGTGGCCCTACCTGTTATCCTGGGAACCACAGATCATTTATCCTCACCAGTATTAGTTGTAAAGTAATGGAAGGTATAGTTATGTAACTTAGAAATAAGGGCAATGGCAGCTTGCAAGGACTTGAGACAACTAATCAGGCTATGTAAAAATCAATCATGACTACTTAACTTGGAATATTTCTTTGAGAAAGTTACGGAGGCACTGGGGGTATGCATATCTGTACAAAATGCCTACCTGGATGTAGCCAAGTCCTTTGATCCTATTCTACACTCAGCCACTATTAAGAAATTGACACAGTTAAATATAAATCCCAGTATGACTCATTGAATAGGAAACTGGCTTGCAAGCAAAGCTTATAGTGCTAGGGTTGGTCACATGCATTCTTCTAGAAGACTCATTATCTTCCCCAAGGTTCAGTGCCAGCATCTTATCTCTGTGGCATTGGGCCAAATTCATGATGCCTACACTAAGTTACTCTAAGTGTACACAGTCTGTATTTAAGAACATCCCTACCACATTCTTTGTGCTATCTATTCACTCAGAAAGATCATACAAAGTGTCCATACAGTCTACACTTCATTGTAACCTTTATGAATCCCCCTTGATATTTGAGGCTGCAAGAAAATTAGTAGGAAAGCTAAAATTATGAGGAAGGAGGTGTGAGTTGTGTTTATGTTGACTATTCACTCAGAATGGTGTACACTTAGTGTAGGCATTCATTAATCTGGCACATTGACTCTTTAATGTTAAACTTGATGGCAAAGATTTTTGGCTGACTAAGTTTGATGAAAACTGCATATTAGAAACTAGCGTTATCTCACCAGGAGACGTCCAGGAGATGTCCATATCTAACAAAAAGACCTAACAATCACACAATCATGGTGGCAGGACCATGGACTAAAGCTAAATACAAAGCAATTCAGTATGTGCATGAAAGAAATACTGTCACTGGAGATCTAGACACATTAGTGGACAATGAACTCTCCTTTGATTACCACCCATCAACAGTCATTAGGAAATCCTTTTACCTAGGTGGGTTAATTACTAAATCAATACCCTCTGGATCCAGAGAAGTCACTGTCTCTGTTTAATCTGTCATCATTAGGCCAATACTTAAATGTAATATTGTGTAAGGCATTTATACAAAACAGGACTGAATTCATTTTAAAACAATAAAAACTTTATCAGACTACATAATGTGACAGAGTAGTTCCAGGGATGACATAAAAATAGATAAAGAAACTACATCAGATTTACATGATTATTCTGAATGTAATACCAGATTGTTTGTATCACGATCCCTCACTTCTTGTCATAATTATACTTTCTGCAATGACTCTTCTGAGTGTAACCACAACAACCAGGTATGATAGTAAAACATACCTCTCAGCTGTTCAGATTTTCACAGAATGTCCAGATTTTTGCCTCATATTTTTGGTCTGTTCCTCATAAAATTTGTAGTTTTCTGGCAAATCACTGATATGATCTAAGGACTGAAGCAGTTTCAGACTTCAAATCCTTCAGAAAATGTATTTTAACACAAACCCTGTTACTCTACCAACTTTCTAAGTTTGTAAGAGCAATATTTGAAATCTGTCCCTATTTTTGGGCATGCCCCCCCCCTCCATTTTCTCAGGCTATATCCAGATTTCCTGCACTAAGAAGTTGAGAGGTATTTAGTAAAACAATTAGATTTGGTGAAAACTTCAAGAAGGTGTCATGACATCAAAACATGCTGTGACACCAACAACTGATATTACAATGGCTGTCTATACACAGTACATTTTGATAATTGTTTTTAACTGGGGGTCTTTTCAAGGTGTATGCATTTTTATTATTTTTGTATTTATTCTTTATTGACTGAGTTAGTCCCAATAGTCTCATGGCCACTTTTCAGGGGAAAGCCAAGGTAGTAGTTATAGTATTTAGGAAAATGTGGCCAGGTCAGTGTGGAACATCCCCTACATTCTTGAGCTGCTAGATGGTGCTGGAAGGCTCCTTCAGGAACAAGGAAGAGGCCTAAGGCAATCAGCAGCTTAGAGAAGGAGAGAAAGCCTAAGGAGAGTTTAAAAGTGGAAAGTGAGAATTTGGAGAAAAATGTGTTCTTTATGGAGCTTCAGAATGTAAACAAGGATTCCTGCCTGTGGATGTTACAAATAAATAGCATTTAGCTGTCTCCATGGAGAAGGAAGTGAGGCATTTGAAGTAATGCAGATAACAGAAACAGAATTGACATAATGAGGGCTTGCAGATGATGTTCTGTTAAAAATAATAGAGCTTGGTGATCCAGGTGCTAGTTCTGCTGTTTCATGAGGTGCGATGGCAGAAAGCATTTTTGGAAGTGCTGAGGATGTTAATGTGGGAAAGGAACCAGGTGACGTGGCAGCAGAGAATGCCGCAGTTAAAATGCAAGCAGCAGTGACAGAAAGTAAAAAAGGAAAGCAGCAACTGAGAAGATTTCTGGTTTTGTGGCAACAGCTAATGCAATAACTAAAACATACACAACAGTAACAGCAGGCAAAAAAGAAGTAGCAGCAACAAACTGTGGGTATAAAACTGCTTTTTAAAAAGAAGAGGAGACCAACTTTGAGAAGTGTTTTGATGAATTTTAAGTCAAAAGGTCAAGGCCAAACTCATGTTTTTAATTGTAATTTAGTAGCAGTTTTAATATGTGATATAGTAGCACAATATTATAGATCGGTGAAGGTTTTATAAAATATAAATTATTTTTTATTTGTTAGCAGCCTGTGAAATAAGTGCTGACTGCTTTATATACTTTTATAAAATGTAACATCTCTCATATATTCATGAATGAAGAGTAGCCATGCCGGTGGAACTTGATATAATTATTTTAACAAAGGAAACAGTTTCATGCTTTCTTAATAATATAACAGATGACCGGAGATGAATGTCTTCCAAGAAACTAAAAATGACTGTATATTAAGACCGAACAAAGGCATTTGCTATATGTAATTTAATATAAATACTCTCCAGGCCAATTTGAATTTAAGTTAGTGAAAAGATGAATTACTCTACAAGATGATGCAATGCTACGAATGAAGTATCATGTTTCTTTTATTTTATGTTGGTAATTATACCTTTGATTGAGAAAGCTTTTTTATAGGCTAATGATTATTTTAAAAGGACTAACACTTTGTGAGATAATTGAGATCTGAAGAAGCGTGCGCATTCAGCACGTGAAAGCGCTTATCTTATATATCATTTTATTCAATAAAAGTATTTGAACTTCTCGTGGTGTGTCCAGAGGTTTATACTCTACATTTCTTGGTTTACGTTTTGCCGAAGGACACTTTAGAGATCGGAAACATTGTTTCTTTCTATTTGTGACTTTTTTGTTGTTGTGTTTCCGACCTCACATTATGGAGAAGGACGACATTGAACTTGGATACAATCCTACAAGGAGTATAGAGCCACCGAGACTGGAAGCTCTTCTACCAACAAATAACAACCCATTACTGACTATGGAGTTCCAGGACATGGTGAGCATACAATCTGGCAGCAATACCAACAATGTAAACATAACTGAGTTCCAAGAAGCAGCGAAGGAGCTGGAGAATAATTTGTATAAGTTACAGAGACTGTCATGGCAGAAAAAGCACTTGCAGGCATGCACACACTTTAAGGTAATCCCGAGGGGAATGCGAGTGTTGTGCATGCCGACATATGGCCAAACCCACCCTGAATTACTGAAAAAATGGCAAGACTTAAATCTTGAAGTAAGTTTTAAGTATATTAACTTACTTATAGACTATTTTGATCCTATAATATCAGAATTAGAGAAAAGAACTGACGAACTCTATATTAACATCATTGAGCATTTTAAGTCTGATTTTTGTACTAATAAATTAAATCAAGTTTTGTCACAGATTAACAACTACAGTGACAAACTGAAAGCCATTAAACAACGTAAATTGAATCGAGATGTGGAAGATTTCCGAAAGGGGAATATTTTTGTTTGGCCTCGTACACGAGACTCTAATAATGCTAGACTACAACCTGACAATAGAAGATGGCCAAACAGGGAGGCGCCGATACAGACTGTGAGTGGAACTGCTAATTTGAATTTGGCGCCATCTTATTCAAACACGCCCAATTCAACTCAGGGCAACGTAGCCAACACATTGATATCGTCGGAGGGCCAGGAACTTAACACACCTCCTCCGAATCAACAGGCGTATGCACAAAAAGAAGATTCAAATAGAACCGGAACTGTGCGACGGACTAATGTTGTTTATAACAAGATTCCAGAAGGTCCTTTTCCAATCAGGATGGAACAGTATACAAGAGGAAGGCCTACAAGCAGAGGGCCAAGAAAACGGAAAAATTCAACGGACAGGTATGGGCAGCAGAAGAGGCACATGTACTGACTGATTTGGTTTTTAATTGTTCTAGTGCCACTCTCTCTACATCAGACCTATCTTTACTGAACAGGGGTTTGAGCTACATACCATCGCAACCCAGCTCATTAACTGACACTTTATTTGATTTAAGATTATTTGCCAGGAAGATAGCATTGAAATTGTTTTTTGGCAATTTGGAGCACGAGGATATAAAAAATAAGAAGGAAAAGACTTTTGCCTTTAAACGGAAAAGCACCTTCTGTCCTCCGCTTCCACACTTGGTAGATTGCTATGTTAAATCATGTGAGGTTGACTTATATGCGTTTTATTCTTCCAACCATGTAATCAATAAGTTTTGCAACTTGAATAAAGCTGAATTTCAGTCTTTGAACAGGTTAAGTAAAGACAACAGTATCATCATTACAGCAGCCGATAAAGGGGGGGGTGTAGTGGTACTGGACAGGAATGACTATATTAACAACATAGAACAGTCACTGTCTAGTGATAACTATAGAGAGCTCACGTCAGAACAAGTATTATCTATAATAGCTAACATTCATTCAGATGTTTATGACATATTGATGTGTCGGCAAGTAAGTCAGGAAACATTTGAATTTCTTAACGTTGAGAATCCCCTTATACCCTCGTTCAGAGGCTTACCAAAGATTCATAAAGGGGTCAGACCTATTCCCATGCGCCCAATTGTGGCAGGCAGACAATGGGCCACATATAACATTTCGATCTTTATTGAGAAGATGCTCAGACCCATGGTAGATCAAATAGATACAATCCTGAAAGACACACAACACTTATTAAATGATATTCAACAATTTAATAAACAGAGGTTAGTTAAGAACACTATTTATCTAGTCACTTTAGATGTCTGCAACCTGTTTACGTGCATTCCTAATGATTTTGGGGTCCAAGCAATCAGAGAAATCATGGTGGCACTAAGTGGTTTCACCAATGATAGACAAATTTTGATTGGACAGCTTTTGGACATTGTGTTAAATAACAACGTGTTCATATTTAACCAGAAGTATTACCTACAGACATGGGGTGTGGCTATGGGCACCCCATGTGCTAATTCTTACGCCAACTTGGTAATGTACTTCTGGGAAACACATCACTTATTCAGTAGCAAATGGATGGATAAAATTTGTCTATACAGGAGGTTTGTAGACGACATCCTACTGTTTTGGCAGGGGTCGAGAGAAGAGTTAAACAGTTTTGTAAATTATTTACAGTCCACCACTGACTTCCTTAAGTTTACTTTAGAATATTCTAATATACATATTAATTTTCTGGATGTCAATCTCTATTTTGATACAACAGGGACCATCAACTCTAAACTTCATAGGAAAGAATGCTGGAGGAATAGTATCCTAGAGTTTAGCAGCATGCATCCTAGGCATGTATATCCTGGCATAGTGAAAGCACAATTTACCAGACTGGCCAGGATTGTACAGGATCCAGCATTCCTTGAAGAAGAAATTGAGAACATGGCTAATATTTTCCTTGATAGGGGCTATGACAAAACAATGATAGAAAAAGCCAAGCAAACAAGCTTATCCAAATATATAGCGCCTCGTTCTCAAGTTGAACTATGGATGTCAGAATCAAATATAGAATGCATGGAGAATAACACTCCCTCATGTAGGTATACATTTGAGATGACAGAATTTAAATTTAATCATAAAAGATTCAATAGTGATAACATCACTTATATTATGAAATACACTAATGATAATGAACAAATCAGGAAGATATTATCCAAACACTGGAACATTCTCACGGTGACTGAAGAAATAAGAAGTTTGGTGGGGGAGAGACCTTCCTTTGTTTATCGTACTTGCGATAATCTTAAAGAAATATTTCATAGGAATCACAACAGAGAGAATACATTTATACAGCATAAAGCACCTGGCACTTTTCCCTGCACTAAGTGCAATATGTGCAAGTATATTACAACCACTCAGCACTATGCACATATTAATGGTGTTTTCACTTTTACACCCAAGAAATTTTATGATTGTAACAGCACTAACCTGGTTTATATGGCCAACTGTTTGGAATGTTCAGCATTCTATATTGGCCTAACTAGTAGAAAATTAAAAGAACGTATCTATAATCATAGTTACGATATACGTAAGAACAAGGAATCTAATGCACTAGCCAGACACATAAGTGAACATCCAACACATGAGTTCAGGTTTAGAGTGCTAGAAACTATAATGAGAAGCAAGAGGATGGGAGACAACAATAATCAGTTGGCCAAACTGGAATTGAAATGGATTTTCAAGACAGGGGCACATATGGAACCAGGTATTAACAGTTTTCTCTCACTGAAACCTATCCTGGTAGATAGATAACTTCGTAATTATCTATAGGAGTATATCTATAGTTATTATAAACTAAGGCAGTTTTGTTTATACCCCATATACAAAGAATACTTTTATGGATAGGTTATGAATGCAACTGACCCTTGTCCAGATTTCTTGTGATAAGATGATGTTATTGCAGATACGATCTAATTAGGAGAATACTTCTCTTGTATTTCTATAGTTCCTCTAATAGTGTTTGATGGCTTCGTTTCACAACCATCCAATCAAGCCTGAAAAATATTTGTGTTGGCCCTATTAATAGTTCTAGATTACACTACATTTTATTTTATTTGTGTAACCCGGGCTAATTATCTATTGGTGGTAAGAACAACAGGGAAACTGTGTTCAGAAATGTCATGCCCCAAATAAGTTCATTTGAATATTGTAGTTGACCATAGTCATTATGTGTCAATTTTATAACCTTTTGACATGAATTGAATGAGTTTATCAAATTATTAGTCATAAATTTCGAGCTGCTGTTACTGATCATGAAGGGGGTTAATAGGTATGGTTAGCCTCCTTATACAGGTGATATATTTAAGATCATGTATTTCACCGTAATGATTAAATATATGTAAGCCAGTCATATCAACTGAAACAGTTATAATGGATGTTATATATAGTTTGAGAAGAGCTATACCAGTCACGGTTTTAAAGTCACAATAATACAGAATTTGCTTAGTGACTTTAGCTTCACTAAATATGAATTTTCGCTTCTCCTAAAATGTTCGAGAAGTCAGTTTTACTGTTATGAATATAAGGTTTCAGACTTCACATGTTTATAGAGCCTAACGATAAGAATGAAATTTATCTCATGAGCATTATCTATTTATTCATTTATTTTTATTTTTATTAATGTTGATTATTATCATTAAACAAATATAATATATACTTATCTATATGCTTGATAGCTTAATGTATTAGATTTTATATCTTAAATGAAAGAATCATTTAACGATAAGCGTTGAATGTATATTTATACATCTCGATGTTCACACAAGCCATAGATCGGCTATTACTTGTTTTCGTTTTGTTTTGATCAAAGTGTTTGATGAATTTTAAGTGAAAAGGTCAAGGCTAAACTCATGTTTTTAATTGTAATTCAGTAGCAGTTTTAATATGTGATTTAGTAGCACAATATTACAGAAATCGGTGAAGGTTTTATAAAATATAAATTATTTTTTATCTGTTAGCAGCCTGTGAATAAGTGCTGACTGCTTTATATACTTTTATAAAATGTAACATTTCTCATATATTCATGATTGAAGAGTAGCCATGCCGGTGGAACTTGATATAATTATTTTAACAAAGGGAACAGTTTCATGCTTTCTTAATAATATAACAGATGACCGGAGATGAATGTCTTCCAAGAAGTTAAAAAGGACTGTATATTAAGACCGAACAAAGGCATTTGCTATATGTAATTTAATATAAATACTCTCCAGGCCAATTTGAATTTAAGTTAGTGAAAAGATGAATTACTCTACAAGATGATGCAATGCTACGAATGAAGTATAATGTCTCTTTTATTTTATGTTGGTAATTATACCTTTGATTGAGAAAGCTTTTTTATAGGCTAATGATTATTTTAAAAGGACTAACACTTTGTGAGATAATTGAGATCTGAAGAAGCGTGCGCATTCAGCACGTGAAAGCGCTTATCTTATATATCATTTTATTCAATAAAAGTATTTGAACTTCTCGTGGTGTGTCCAGAGGTTTATACTCTACATTTCTAGACTACATAATGTGACAGAGTAGTTCCAGGGATGACATAAAAATAGATAAAGAAACTACATCAGATTTACATGATTATTCTGAATGTAATACCAGATTGTTTGTATCACGATCCCTCACTTCTTGTCATAATTATACTTTCTGCAATGACTCTTCTGAGTGTAACCACAACAACCAGGTATGATAGTAAAACATACCTCTCAGCTGTTCAGATTTTCACAGAATGTCCAGATTTTTGCCTCATATTTTTGGTCTGTTCCTCATAAAATTTGTAGTTTTCTGGCAAATCACTGATATGATCTAAGGACTGAAGCAGTTTCAGACTTCAAATCCTTCAGAAAATGTATTTTAACACAAACCCTGTTACTCTACCAACTTTCTAAGTTTGTAAGAGCAATATTTGAAATCTGTCCCTATTTTTGGGCATGCCCCCCCTCCATTTTCTTAGGCTATATCCAGATTTCCTGCACTAAGAAGTTGAGAGGTATTTAGTAAAACAATTAGATTTGGTGAAAACTTCAAGAAGGTGTCATGACATCAAAACATGCTGTGACACCAACAACTGATATTACAATGGCTGTCTATACACAGTACATTTTGATAATTGTTTTTAACTGGGGGTCTTTTCAAGGTGTATGCATTTTTATTATTTTTGTATTTATTCTTTATTGACTGAGTTAGTCCCAATAGTCTCATGGCCACTTTTCAGGGGAAAGCCAAGGTAGTAGTTATAGTATTTAGGAAAATGTGGCCAGGTCAGTGTGGAACATCCCCTACATTCTTGAGCTGCTAGATGGTGCTGGAAGGCTCCTTCAGGAACAAGGAAGAGGCCTAAGGCAATCAGCAGCTTAGAGAAGGAGAGAAAGCCTAAGGAGAGTTTAAAAGTGGAAAGTGAGAATTTGGAGAAAAATGTGTTCTTTATGGAGCTTCAGAATGTAAACAAGGATTCCTGCCTGTGGATGTTACAAATAAATAGCATTTAGCTGTCTCCATGGAGAAGGAAGTGAGGCATTTGAAGTAATGCAGATAACAGAAACAGAATTGACATAATGAGGGCTTGCAGATGATGTTCTGTTAAAAATAATAGAGCTTGGTGATCCAGGTGCTAGTTCTGCTGTTTCATGAGGTGCGATGGCAGAAAGCATTTTTGGAAGTGCTGAGGATGTTAATGTGGGAAAGGAACCAGGTGACGTGGCAGCAGAGAATGCCGCAGTTAAAATGCAAGCAGCAGTGACAGAAAGTAAAAAAGGAAAGCAGCAACTGAGAAGATTTCTGGTTTTGTGGCAACAGCTAATGCAATAAGTAAAACATACACAACAGTAACAGCAGGCAAAAAAGAAGTAGCAGCAACAAACTGTAGGTATAAAACTGTTTTTTAAAAAGAAGAGGAGACCAACTTTGAGAAAAGGAACACAAATGACTATTATTTGTGATACAATATAGTAACAGTTCTGGGTTTAAACCTCAAGAAATATGTTTTTTATACATATTGGGACAGAACAATTAAAACTGATGAACTGATGATGAGATTTCTGGAACTAACAAAAAGGACATTTATCTGTGAAACAATTATTTGTTTTATGGTAGTAACTTAAATGTTAATAAAATATCACTTTACAGTTTAAGCCTGATGAACTGGATGAAGACAATGGTAACAAATGTATGCAGGATCTGTGTGAAACTGTCAATGATATTATGAATTTAACAGATGAGAGAAACTTATGGAATGGAGTGTGGAGGTTGAAAGCTGTTTTGAAATGTGAAAACAACATGTTGAAACACTTAACAAATGTTATTTTTGTGGTTGATTATAGAGGGACATTAAGATATGCTGGCCAGCCTAAGTTATATTTCTTTTGTGAAGATAATGAATACTATGAATGAAACTGGTACATTTAATTAATGATTGTGATAAAGTATGATATAACCAGTGTGGGGGAAAAGGGCATACAGTATGAAGGTGTGTGCCTAATTTTGTATAAAAGAGGGACACTTTTTGATGGATTGTCAAGAACAAGCAGTAAATAATGGAAAAGAAGGGGAAAGAAGAAAACATACATGATGAAGGACAGCAAGAGGCTGGAGGAGAGGGTGAACTAGGTGAAGAAGAAACTGCAGAAGAAGAAAAAATATGGCAGAGAAAAATGAGAAGAGACAGAGTGCATGCAGGAAGTGAGGTCAGGAGAAGGAATTGATACTAATAATGTTTTTGAAGTTCTAGCCAGAAAAAAAATCTGATTCTGAGGATCAAGAATTACTTGTATGTAAGACAGGATAAAATATTCAATTTATTTATTAATTTTATTTTATTAATTTGATATTTGTTGACCGTGTTAGTCTGACTGGGCAGAAGCCCTTTTTCAGCAGATGCCCAGGGAGAAAAGCTCCACAAGTGATTACAAATAAGTAGTACAGCAAATACAAAGATACAGAGTATCAGAAAAGTATAATGTTACAAAAAGAATAATATAAAGAAGGTTTACTCTAAGTTATGCAGTCAATTACAGAGATGCACTAACAACACTGTAGTAGGTATACAGAATATTTACATGAGAAATTATACACAACCAAGGACAACTGAAATCAAGCAGTACAATCCCTGTAGGTGCGGGATAGGGTGAGAGTGAAAGAGGAGCTGTAACAGAGACAGGACTGGAGGAATAGGGAGATGCAGAGGAACTTAGGGAGGAGGTAGGTAGGGATTAGTAATTTGTTGTGAAGTGGTGAGAAGATGAGATTTAGCTTGGGAGTAGACAAGAGAGAAAAAGAGGGTTTGGGTGTAAGAAGGTTATGAGAGGTAAGGAGCACACTAGGACGGTGGTTACAGAGTTAGTTCTAAAGGAGGGTATGGGACAAAGGAGGCAATTATAAAGGGTGATTACAGTGGCAGATCCAAGAACTGTTCAGATAGTTTTTGATAGCAACCTTGAATTTTAGTATTCCTGAGTTCTAAAGGAAATTTGTTCCAGGCTAGAGCAGGGAAGTAGCTGTACAGTTGTTGCCCCATTTTGCTCTTGGGTTTGTAGATTTGGAGGAGGTTTTGGTCAGAGCTACTGAGAGACCTTGGAGGGGTATAGAGGGAGATAAGAGAGGCAATATCTGGACAGGAGGTAGGCTGGTACAGTAAGGTTTGTATGATCTGAAGTTAGGTTAGGAGTAGTCGGTGAGGGAATTCTAGCTAGTTTAGTCTTTTGAGGGCAAGACAGTGGTGGGAGTTGTAGGATTAACCTGTGGTAAATTTGCTAATTTTGTTATATATCCATTTGAGTTTTGTTAGGAGGAGGTCTGAATGTTGGTGAGAATTTGAGACCCATACAATAGGCTTGGAAGTAGATAAGCATGGGACAGGGAGAATTTGGATTTGGTGGTGAGAAATTTTTTGTTGCGATACAGAAGTCCTGATTTTTGGTGGGTTTTCTTAATGTTGTTGGAGACATGCAGATCAAATTTAAGTTGGTTGTCTATGATGACTCCCAGCAGCTTAGTGTGAGACTCAACAGAGATAAGTGTATTGTTGCTTGAGGTGATAGAGAAGGAGAATTTAAGATTGCTCATAGTTTTGGGGGTGAAAAGCAGGAGTTTAGGGAAAGAGTAAACATAAAAAATGAAAATTTAAAAATACTTCTCCTAAACTTAGAAAGAAAGAACAACAACAATTTTAGGAACAACAACAATTTTATAGTCTTTCAGTAAATGTGAACAGCTTTATTAAGGATAGGATACTGGAATGGTGTGCTAAATGTGATATGGATGTTATTCTGCTAGAGATTGTAAGTTTCCTGACAGGTGAAACAGAAACAAATTGTGAGATAGAAATATAACATAGAGCTGAGGAAGTGAACATTATTCAGGAGGGGGTGTGTTGTATAAAAATAGAGCAAATACTAGTTTTACCATTGGTAAGGATGAAAAGGTTAAGTGCTGTGGATGTAAGGTGGAGAGAACATGTTTACAGAATTATAGCATCATTTGCATATATAACTAGCAAGGAAAGAGAGAATCTGTTTCATCAAATATTAGACTGTGGTGGTTAATATGAACATTATAATTGCAGGGGACTTTAATTGTGATTTAAGGGAAAAATATAAAAAAAGAAAGGGAAACATAAAAATACAGGAACGGATAAAATGTGGTGAATTAGCTGTGTGGAACAAAAGTAAATGGGCTTATAAAAGGCGGCACTCAGAGTTGAAATTGATTATTTTCTGTAATCAGGTAGCTTGCTGATACAGTTGTGAGTTTTCAGGGCATCTAGCAATATGGATACAGGTGATGGTAGAAAAAGTGTATATTAAAACTGAAAAGGGAATGAAAAGAAGAAGTGAGAAATTATGAGATGAAATTGCAGAGTAGGAATAGTGTGGAAATAGTGCAGTTATAGAATTATCATACAATCATGAAGGACTTCTATAAAAACTGGCCTGAATGGTGGACTGAATTTTTAAAAAAAATATATAAACAGTGTTTTTTCAATGGCAGTATACTGTAAGAATGGAAGAGAAAGTAATGTATGGCAAAATGTATTACAGAATTCAGAGAATAATACAAGAGAGTACTATGATACGGCAAAATAAATAAAGAAAAAAATTAAGCCATTGCTATTTAGGCAGATATATTATTTACAAGGGAAAACAGAGGAGGTGTCTGCCCATTTGGGTAAAATTGTAAGGGAGGATTTTAGTATAATAAGAGAAATTAAAAAATGTAAAAGGAGAGGAAAAAGAACACAAGAGCAAATTATGAGTATTGTAATACAACATCTGAAAATATGTATGAGAGTAAAAAGAATGAAAATAAAGAGAGATCCAGAATGAGTTAATGAAGAATTTGAAAAAGAAATTAATATTAGTGAATTGGATGAAGTACTTGGGAAAGTAAATGTTGATTCAGTATCAGGCCCAGATGGTACAGAGTATGGAATGTACAAGAAATAAATGGATTGGCAAAGGGAATATTTTGTAAATACAATGGGGGTCTATATTATAAGCACAAAAGGCCTTTTCAGTGAATATGAAAACAGCAATACATATTGCGCGAACCACGAAAACACCGAATGCTCTAAACTGCGAAATTCAAAATCTTGAATCGTCATAGTTGGCCAACCCCACCGCCCGTTACATACTACCTACCCAAAAAAAATAAATAAACCACATACATACACTAAACAAAACCCTATTCAGTAAGTAGAAACAGTAATTCTTTTAGTCAGTCAGGAATAGATAGTGAGACTAGATAAATACTGTTTTTCTACAACTTTGTGAAACTTTCACTCTGGGTTATTTTTAATATTTCCTGTGACTAAAACGCTGGTGTTTACTGTAAATAAATATTTAGTATTTTCATGTTCTTGTATTACTTATTATTAAATATATTTAAACTTTTCATTGTGGCTGGTCCTTTTAAGAAAATATTTAACTTTTGAGACTATTTGCATATATTTATTTGGTGATAACCCTGGCCACTCCTGAAAGTCTTGCTCTTTGGTCAACATTACCATCTGTATTAATATTAATTTTAATAAATAAGCCTCTTTTATTGAAACTCTTCTTTATAGTTGAACTCCCTTTTCGCCAAATTCTGGTACCTTCATATTTTCCTTCATACAATAACCATTATACATTAATTAATTTATTAATTATTAAATTACAAAATTAAATATAAATATAAAACTGAAATTATTTTCTAAAATAATAATTGTTAATTAATAATAATAATATTAATTCGCCTCAAATTAATTATTATAATATTCTAAATATATAATTAATTTATTTTAATTTTTCATTAATAAATAATCAAATCAAATTAATAATAAAAACATTTATTTTTCTATATATAATAATATCGAAATTAAATTAATTTAAATATCATTCTGTCAATTTTTTTGAATTTAATCCCCAATTTAACATGGTTACCTATTGAATACATGGTTAAAATTAAATTTCCCCACCAATTCAGTTGGGAAACACTAACAAATAAATTAAAAATATATTCGTTCCAAGTACAATTTAAATGTCTGTTAATATTACAGTTTTCTCAAGTCTGCCATTCTTTTTCTCCTCTTAAAACCGCTACATTCTGTGTCCTGTATTGATGGATGAATCAAATTACAAATATATCCAAACCATTCCTCCTGTATGATAACAAACCAGATCCATTTTGATACCATCCTGATTGATTCAAATACCACATGCAAACAAGATCCTGCACAATTCTTACAATTTTTACCTTCACTTCTAACCAATTTTTCCAAATTTTTACTTTTGGATTTTAAATTTTAGGAAAAATTGATTATTTATTTTTGTATTTTTTTTTCAAAAAATCCTGCTAGCCTGCAATACTTAATTTTTTAACACAATTTTTTTAAAAAAATGAGAAAATTTTAGAAAATCTAGAAAAAAAAAATTTTATCCATTTTGATGGAATTATATTTTTCATTTCATGATCTTTTTTTTGTCTCCATTTTATTCTTATCAATTAATTCATATTATTTCCTTTTCTACTAATCTTTCCACCTTCTTTGTATGATATCCATCTCCATGGATAACCTCTAAATAATTATAACTGTCAAATAATAATAAAAATATCAAATGTATCAATTAGTAACTTTTATCAAATTTAATATTAGTTCCCTTGAATTAGCTATAATTCGAATATTGCATGCATGTATGCTGCAAGTCAACACTGTGCATGCTGGTAGCATGCAAAAAATTGTTTGAATATTTCAAACTAATGTTTCATTCATTCATTTTTGCCCAAAAAATTGAAAGTGTTAGTATCAAGTGGATGTGCAATAAATCAAAAATTCAAAATATTTTCTTGTTTCAGAAAACTACATACAAAATCATCAAACCAACAAAAAAATACAAATAGTGGATCAAAGAAAATCAAAATCATACATAATTAAATTAAAAAATTACTCTTTTAAATATAAAAAAAATTTTATAAAATTTCAAATGAATTTTCAAATGTCCCATGAAAATCATAGCTAAATCTGTGCAAAAACTATCCATTGCTCCTTCTCTTTGTAAAATAAACAAACGCAAAATCAAAAAAAAAACTATGTGTGAAAAAATAAAAAAAGGAAAAACTCTAAAAAAAAAGGTGTATCCCTTCCTAAGAAAGGTGTATATGCAAGCAAGCCCGTGTGAAATGGATGTTGCATGAAAAAGAAATTCCAATCTGTGTAAATTAATATTTCTTAAATTATCCTACAATTGTCACAAAATTCCACACGAAGCTTTTTATTTTTAAGCGGAAGGAATTTTTAAATATTGTTTAAAAATTATCAAAAAAATACCCCCATTTTGTAAAATATACTACCTGATACTATTGATGACAGGGGGATTCTCAAGTCCTTATGTATTTTAGGTAAAATGAAAAGAGAACTTCAATGTTTTGATTTGATGAATAATAATGTAATGTCACCTGGAAAAAAAAATCCTAACCTTTCACCTCTTCCTCTTTTAAAATGGTATCTAGTATTATTGTTTTTACCTTTGGGATGATAATATAGACATACATATCATTCAAAATATTTTTTTGGTCAAACATGAACTATAGTACTAAATACATTCCCAAAAAAATGAATATTTAAAATCAAAATGAAAAATTCTTTCTTATTTCTCACTTCCTTTCCAAAGCTTGTCACTACACAAAAATCACTCTTCTCAAACATTTTTTTTTTCAAAATATTCTTTCTAAAAATATTCTTTAACAATCTTTTAAAACAACACCTTTTCAAAAATTAATTCAAGGGATTGATTCATCATCAATCGGAACTAACATATGGACAATTGACAATTATTAAATTATTAAAATTCAACACATCACTGATTTCATCATTTCTTCTTTAAATATCACATATTCACACATTCAAACAAATATTGTCCATTAACTAAACCTCTCTAGATAAGATTTAGTTATCACTGTGCCTGGGACATTTTATTTTTATTAAAAAAAAAACTTTAAATATAACATTACAGAAGTTTAGTTTAGTTTTAAAAACTTCCTTCGACGGAACGAATGTGTGTGGGTATGAACTTTGTACCCTTGTACAAAACCTTTTCATGTTATCAGAGGCAAACTGCCATCAGTAAAAAACTACATTGTATTCATTATAAACGTCATTAATCATCATAAAAAACAATTATGTCTTTAAGTCTGACTGTAACAATCATGTTTGTCCATGTCCATTTTCTACTCCCCTCCCCTGGTTACGAGCGGTTATGACCTTGATTTGATTTTTCCCCTCTTAGGTGAGCTGATCTCCGGAGTCTGGCTTCATGAGCTAAAAAGCATTTTCAGCATTCAAGTCCTCAAAAGAAACACACTTGATGGATTATGCTTTCTACTAGAAGAAGAAGTGTCCCTGTCCCTGCGATCTCCTGCTGTTGTTTTGTGTTCTTCTCTTCCCCTGTCCTTCTTAGGTTGTGCTAAAAGAAAAAACTTTTACCGGTGAATGAAATGGGTGTATATATACTGGTTGAAGTAAAGGGATGATATTCCATGAAAGGCATAAGAAGGTACCAGGGCTATTTCAGAAAAGAGTTAAAATCCAGTTTGGCTGCTTTCTTTTGTGTTTTATTAATATTAATTTTACTCAGTATAATTGGGTATCCTTGTAAGAGTCTTAAAGTAGCTGGAAGGGGTTCTTGTGGCAGTGATAGCTACCTTACAGTCCGGGCAGAAGGGGGCACAGCAGGTGAATCTGTGTGAGCCTTTCCCAGATATGTGTGTTTGTGTTTGTGTGTGTGTGTGTGTGTGTGTGTGTGTGTGTGTGTGTGTGTGTGTGTGTGTGTGTGTGTGTGTGCAAATCAAATCTCAAAGAGTGTGTGTGTCAGCTACTTACAGCAAGGACACAAAGCACTGGTTTCACAAAGAAGGTGTGGGAGAACTTAGATTGGAACCCTAGCTAAGGACTCAACTCTAAGCTGTGCCAGTTGGGAGTCTTACTGGGGGTCAGGACAGATATAGGGGGGAACCAGCCCCTGGACTGAGCATGTTACCTCTTAAGGGAAATTTTGCTTGATGCAGAGAGGTCTGCACCTTGAAATACTGAGTATATCCATTTGTATTCCAAGTGAACATCCCTCTCCAATGTCAGTGGTGAGGATTCAGGCTCCTTGATTACTGGTCCAGAGTAGGAATGTCATAAGCTCAATGAAGCTGGCCCTCAAGCTACCTAAAGTCCAGAATGTTTGACTGTCAGAAAAGACTCCATAAGGGGGGGGTGGCCAAAATGCTGAGCAGTTAACAGCACTGTTTTTAGCTCTGCTTCATGTTAACATCTTTGACAATATTTTTATTAAAAAACTGAAATAGAGCATTTCAAAACTTTGCAGATTTATAGTTAAACATCTGCTGAAAGATTTACTGCAAAAAATAAGTTTGAAACTCTTTTCATTGTTTTTTCCTTTCAAGAAAACAGGAAAACACTAATTGTCTTATAATGAGCCACTCTATGCCCAGTGTACAGGACAGTACTGTGAAAAAAGACATACAAGCTATACTAAGTACCATCAGTGAGTTATCTGTAAAGATAAATAAGCAAATGGACAACTTTAAAGAGGAATGCAAAAAATCTCTTAAACATCAGTCATAACAAATCTTGAGTATAGAAGAGGTAATGTCTGATTTTGATGGAAGATTACTTGAAAACGAGAATAACACTGAATTTCTTCTGAAACAAAACAACTTATTCTGGGATAAAAAAGAAGACTCAGGGAACAGATCTAAAAGGAATAACAGCAAGATTTACGGGATTCCTGAAAAAGAAGAGGGAGACAATATGATTCAGTTCCTTAATACCTGGTTGCCTAAAATGTTGACCCTGCCTGAAGCTTTTTCCTTTGGCATCAAAAGGGCACATAGATCACTTTTTAACTCATCTTAAAAAAAAAAAAAAAACACCTTCACCAAGGTCAGTGATCATAAGATTTTTTTTCTCAAGTCAAGATACGGATTTAGCCTTAAAAGCTGTATGGACTAATTATCTGGTTAAAATTAAAGAAAAAAACTATAATATTCGACAATGACTAGTCTACATTAGTGATGTCCAAGAGAAAAAGCATATGTATCATCTGTTAAAAGATTAAAGAAGAACAATATTACAGCACAAATCTTGTTTCCAGCAAAAATGAGGATTCACCTTCCAGAAGGAAAGAAGATTTTAACACCTCGGAAGATGCAGTGGACTTTATACAAAAAAATAAAATACTAGAAAAAAACAGAAGAAATGGTCTGGAATCTATCAACTTCTTTGAAGAGAAATGCAACAGGAGATGGTTGGTTAATAAAAGACAAAACAGTAAAAACTGAATGACAAATAATCAATGTATTTCATGGTTATGAATTCTTATTAATTTAAATAACTGATTGGATACTTATGAATAGATGCTGCTTTACAAGGTAAGTCATTTATCTCTTTCTTTCCCTATTTCAAATGAGTACTAGTTCCCTTTCTAAAATGTTAAACTTTGATTCTTTTAGCGATGTATATATATATATATATATATATATATATATATATATATATATATATATATATATATATATATGTGAAATTAAAGCCACTTATTTTCACTTAGAGTTTAAAAGGTTAAACTATTCATCTTATTAAAAGTTAAAAAAAGTTATGTACATACCATAGCATTCCATCTGTGTTGTCCATCTTCATTTATCCTTGATATATGGGTTCGGTTCTGATATCAGAGCCAACTTGCCCATTACTGCACAATCCAAAAAATCTCGATCTCCATCCTTACCTACAATTGCAGTTACCTCAGATCAAGTTTGGAGATTAGAAATAATCTATAATTATGGATGCCTTAATGGAAACTATATCTTCTGTGCTTCAGCACATGTCATAATTACTATGAAAGTAACCATTACACCAAAAATATTCAAAGGCTGGGGGATGGAGGGAGGGGAGCATAATTGATTGTGAACATCTAGCAAATTTAAAAGGTATTTACCTCTGTTTGATAAGTTTGGTAAGAATAATGGCAAATTAATAGACGGATAGATATTAGACTCTGATACCACTTTAGATAGAAAGGTGGGATTTGTTCGTAAGGTAAGTCTATCTTTGTGAAAAATCAGATAAGGTGGTTTACATTATAGGGCTTAAATTTCTGAAATTCTTCTAGCAGAGGTTATTGCCACCAAAAATAATGTTTCCCTGGACAAAAACTTTAAATCACAATCTGCAGATGGTTCAAAGGGAGGAACTATGATGCTTTGCAACACTAGGCTTAGGTTCCATGGAGGAGTGAGATCTTTGAAAGGGGGTTTTAGCAACAGTGTCTCTTTTAAAAATGCCGTACAAAGTTTATGAGAAGCCAAGGAATGTTCTTCCAAACCATCATGGAAATTTAAAATTGCTGCTAGTTTAATTCTAATAGAAGGGAAATATCCTGCATTGAAAAGAGAGGCTAAGAAATCTAAAATATTTTCAATAGAAGCAGAGAATGGATCATCTTTTCCATGAACCCAAATGGTAAACCTCTTCCACTTATTAGAGTATAGTGTTCGGATGGAAGGCTTATGAGAAGCTAAGAGAATTTTGCAAACTAAGGAAGAACGGTTAAGACACCTGGCAAATAGTGGAACTGGAGGAACCATGCTATCAGCTTGATGTTCAGAATGTCTGGATGGATTAGTCCAATTGGATGTGACAGAAGGTCTGGAACTGGGTACAGAGTCTGAGGTCATTGAAAAAGGTAAGGCCAAAGAAAGGGGAACCACATCTGTCAAGGCCAATAAGGTGCAATGAGGATCACTTTGCTCTTCAGCCTGAGTGCTTTCTGTAATAATTTTGGAACTAGAGGTACCATGAGAAAAGCATATAATTTTCCAGGGGGCCAAGTGTGGAAAAGAGCATCTCTCAGTGACTTCCCAGGGGGAATTAGGGCAAATAAGCTGCTGCACTTGCTGTTTAGTTGAGAGACAAACAGATCACAGCAAGGCTGGCCCCATAGATGGAAAATCCTTTCTGCCACTATTGGATTGAGAGACTACTCATGAGGTGAAGTATACATCTGCTCAGTTTGTCTGATATCACACTGGAATGCCCCAGAATGTGCTTTGCTATCAGAAAGCAGTTGGAAGAGATCACCCACTGCCATACTCTGATTGCTTCTTGAGAAAGGGGGTAAGACTTGGTTCCTCCTTGTTTGTTGATGTAACAAACTACTGACATATTGTCTGTTACTACTGCAGCTGTTCCCAGAGGAAGAGCTGATTGAAAGGCTTGAAACACTAAAAGCACTGGTCTTAGTTCCAGAACATTGATATGTAAGTTGGCCTCAAAGGGGGATGAAGTGCCTTGGACAGTCTTGCCCAGTAAATGCCCCCCCCACCCTATCTGGGAGGTGTTTGTAGTCACTATGGCCTTGAGCTCCAGGAGGATAAAGGGGCAGCCTAGGAGAATTTCTTTGGAATGAATCCTCCAAGCTAGATCCTTCCTGCAATGACTGGTGATTAAAATCTCATCCAACAAGGGTTGGTATAGCATGGACCATTGAGATGCCAGTAACCATTGTAGAATTCTCATGTGAAATCTTGCTAGGGGAACTAGAGTTATTGTTGCTGCCATAGACCTGAGTCTGCAAAATTAGCTGAGCAGGTACTTTCTTTCTGTGGATTCTCTTCTGAATCTGTGTTATAATTTTTTTAAGTCTCACTGGAGGAAGGGATGTCACGGTTGAAGTCGTATTCAGTACTGCCCCTATAAACTCTAAACTCTGAGTTGGAGTCAGTTGGGATTTTTTGTGATTTTCTATTATTCCTAGGTATGCACAGTTCTTGAGAATGTAATTCCTTGCCTCTATCAATTGATGCCTGGTTGGAGCAGTAATGAGCCAGTCATCCAAGTACAGAAACACCCAGAATCCCTATAGTCTGAAGTGAGCTGCTACTACTGACATACATTTGGTGAACACCCTGGGGGCTGTGGTGAGGCCAAAGGGAAGTGCTCTGAATTGGTAATGACCAGCTCCCAGCCAGAAGGGGTGGAATCTTCTGGAGCATTTTCCATTTTTATGTGGTAATATGCATCCTGAAGATCTACTGGGCATATCCAGTCATAATTTCTCAAGAACAGAAGAATGGACTGTACTATGACCATCCAGAATTTTATTTGTTGAACAAACTTGTTCAGTACACTAAGATACAAAATTTGTCTCTAGTCCCCTCTCTTTTTGGCACTAAAAAGTATCTTGAGTAAATTTTGGATCCTCTCTGGTTTGGTGGGACTTCTTGGATAACTCTTTTGCCTAGCAGCTTTTGAATTTCTAGAACTGCTGGTTCCCTCTGATTGGATGGAACATCGGGGATTTTCTTGCAAGTGGGGGGAGGATTGGTAAAGGGTATGGTATATCCTCTGGATATGATCTATTATGCCCAAGAATCTGTTGTAATATTTAGTCAGGCACTTTGGTACAAGGATAAACATTCCTCAGCTGCCTCCAGAGGAAGACAATTGGGCTTCCCTTCAAGAACGCTGAAAGGGCTTATCTGGAATGGAGTCCCTAAAGCCCTGATTCTGTGGACCATCTCTACTGAGTGGACGGTGTCTTCCATTGTAGTTCCCCCTTCTGCCCCGGGGAGAACTGGTACCACATGCGTCCTGGAAAGGCCCTTGGGATTTTCTGAACCACATTTTCCACCGCTCCTCTGACTACTGTAAAAGGATCTTTGGGGAGTGGAAAAACATACGCCCACTGCAGAAAGGGTCTTACCATCCTTTTCATAACTGGATAAAGTCTCTGTAACTTTTGGGCCAAAAACAGATGATCTGTCAAAGGGAGCATTGATGAATGAAGACTTAAATGGTTCTGCAAAGTCACAAAGGTACATTCAGGCATGTCTCCTTATGGCTATGCCTGAACCTGCTGCTCGGGTAGTGTCTTTGGCTGCATGCACAATGAGCCTCATGGATGAATTGGACATGAACTCCAGGGTGGCCAACTGGGAAGAAGACTTGTCTTGGACTCCCTCAAGTAACAGCTCCTGTGAGAGTATCTGACAATTCCTTGAACAAATCCCTCTGGAGTTTGGTAAAATGTGCCAGGAAATTCAAAGACCTTAAAGTGAAGGTCGATGAAGCATAAACCTGAGTCCCAAACCTCTCCATCAACTGGGGCTCTCTACTGGGAGGATGGCTAGAGGAACTTTTGTCAGCCAGTTCCTTTTTAGTGGTGGCCACCATGACCATGGCATCTTCTGGTACACCTTTAGCTCAGATTTGCTTGTTCTAGGGAATGGATAGAATTTTGTGTGATCTCTTGGGAATAGATTCAGTGGTGTCCAGCACCTTCCACACCTGCTGCAAGATCAACTGAATGAGCTCATCAGCAGGCTGAGCCACCCAAGAGGTAGACAGGTGAGTACCAAAAGCCTGCAGGTAGACCAACTCCTCTGAGGAAAGATTTTGGGAATTCCAGCCTCCCCTCTGTTTTAAAATTTCCAGGATGTCTCCGAAGGAGACATCATCAGGGGGGTGACCTTGGGGACCCTTCCCCTTCATCAAAATCAGTGTTCTCTGTGACCAATTCCTGTGAGGAATCTAAGTGCTTCCTTTTTCCACTTTCTTTTCTGAGGATCCTCTTCAGAGGTATGGTCTGGGGAGATATCAGAAGAGGACAGAACAGGAATCTGTGGGTCCTGCGGATTTGGTACTCACTGTCTCAGTGGAGAAACAGGCTGAATAAGAGACAGTGAGGATGGAATGTGCTCCGAGGAGGATGGGATAGACTGAGTGACCACAGTGGACAAAGCCCTCTCCATTGCCTTGAAGGCTGGCCCCCCTAAGAGAGAAGGGAGCCCAGAACTGAGAAATACTGCCTTGGAACCATGGTCACTTCCCACTCAAATGAGACAGCCCCTGAAGCAGAAGCTGGTGCCAAGCTGCACCATGTCAAAGCTCCAAGATGCAGAGATGGCTCTGAAAAAATTAGAGTCGACCCTGGCTTCCCGGAGCTCACAGGACAAATGCAGCCCATGGAGGTCTTTGGATCTGACAGAGCTGAAGAACGCAGGGAAATAACCGATTCTGAAGGAAGAGATATCTCTGGAATCAATACAGTCAGTGCTTGAAGGCTCAGAACTGACATCTCTAAAACCTCAGAAGAGGCCAGAGGAGGAGTAGCTACAGGGGTAGAAACTGAATTGGTTCCAAACCCCAAAGGGGTCAGAGCTGAGAGGAGTCCTGTAAGTCCTCTTGCCCACAGAATTTTATTCACTAGTCTCTCCACATCGAACTCTGTGAGACTTTGGGTGGAATGGATAGAGGTTTGAGAAGAAGATTTCAGTCTGTGTAGAAAGACCTTGGGCAGTTCACCAGCAAATGGTCAATAGGAGGTGAATAGACCACTCTTTGCAATGCAGGTAACGGAACTGTCTGTGCCAATTTAGTCAGCATCAAAGACAAGGTGTCATGAGTCGAAACTTGACTGTACTGTTGTGTCGATATTTTGGTCAATGTATTAGGAACCATAACAGATGTAGATACAGATAAAATCTTCTCTGGCACCGAAGATTTAGACTGATCTTTCATCAGATCTGAAGTGCTTCATGGAGCCAGTGATTTATGCTTTTTGTAAGTTGGTTCTGAAGGGGAAGATTGAACTGACAAGCTCCTCTTTTTACGTTTTTATAAAGACAAAGAAGAGGAAGGGGAAGACATATCAGATTTACTCTTCACAGCAGATATAACTTCCACAAAGGCTGATGGAATTAAGCCCTTCAAGGTTAATTTATTTTTCTTCTTGATGAGGGCTCTGTGGCTAAAGCTGTGGCAAATGCTGCAGTCCTTTTGTAGATGAGCAGCCCCTAAGCAATAGACACATAAAAGATGACTATCTGAAAGTGGAATTTTGAGGCCCCACTTTTTAAAAGCAGCAGGTCCTTTAGGTTTGTCAGCCATAATGACTGGACAGACACGAAAAAACAAACACTACACTCTATACACTTATAGGTTCATAGGTTCATAGGTAGGTACTAGGCTATTGGCCCGAGGGCCTACATAAGCCTAGCCAACAAGGTTCCCTGGCTTATGCCACCAAAGAAAGTTATTTTCCTGTGCCACTGTTGAGCAGAGACACAGAAGTGATCCCCAAGTGTATTTCCTACTTCCCATCCACTCATCAAGATTTTTCTTGAAGAGTGCTAATGAAGAACTTTGCTTGACATAGATGGGAAGCCTGTTCCAGAGTATGGGAAGTCTCTGGGACAGGAATCTATCCCTCCAACATTTCCTGTTTATTGTGGTGACAAGGTTTAGGTCCCTAGACCATGTAGCTCAGAGGGATTGGGATTTCTTTATGTGTAGCATGTCCAACAGCTCTTGGTTTGACATAGCTTTATATGTTAGGCAGAGATCACCTTGGAGTAAGCGATATGCTACGGAGTAAAGCTGGAGTTTTTTGAGACGGTCAGTGTAGGGCATCTGTTTGAGGACAGTAATCCTCTTTGTGAGGTACTTCTGTGGCCTTTCCAACTGCTGCAGATGTCTTGTGAGGTACATTCCAAAAGGGACGTTGTACTCTATAATGGGTCTAATGAGTGTCGAGTAGAGGGGAAAAACGACCTCTTTTTTCCTGGATGAAAACCCTTTTATAATGGGATGTGCCATGTAGAAGGACTTCCTGACTACTGTGGCGATTTGACTATCAAAGGACTGAATACTGTCCGCCTGGGTCCCAAGGTCTCTTATCACACATTCAATGTTAAGTAGACTGCTGTCTATGTAGTAGTTCATGGGTACAGAGTTTTTACCAAAGGGGATGACAATGCAGTTTTCGGCATTGAGCTTGAGGCTATGGCTCTGACACCAGGTATCTTTCTCAACGAGACCCCTCTGTAGGATTTCCACATCATTTGGGGACTCAACTATGGTTCCTAGTTTGCAGTCATCTGCAAACTTCATTAGCCAGAAGCCTTATGTGTTAGCCTGTACTTCAGAGAAGTAGATACCAAACAGGAGAGGTCCCAGGACTGAACCCTGTGATACTCCACTTGTCACTGGTTTGAGGTCAGATTTGGAGTGTGCAACTTTTACAGTGTAGTTTCTGTCAGTGAGCCAGTTGGCAACCCATCTTGTGACGTAGGGATTTATACCTAGTTTAGTGAGTTTATCTATAATTCCAGAATGGGGGATGGTGTTGAAAGCCTTGGCAAGGTCAAGATAGGCTGTGTGAACCACCTTATCCTCATGTACGGCTTTGATGACTGCCTCAAAGAAATCGATCAGGTTCAGGAGGCATGATCTGCCTTTCACAAACCCGAACTGGGTGGGATCCAGAGTTTGGAGGTTACCAATGTCTTTGTTTATGAGTTCTATAATGATACATTCCATGGCCTTGCAGACCAGGCTCATCAGGCTAATAGGGTGATAGTTCCTGGGATCAGTAGTGGCTCCCCCTTTGTGGAGTTGGATAACTGTTGCTGTACACCATTCAGTGGGCACAAAGCCTGATATGAGGCTATGATTGAACATGGTGCTTAGGTGAGGAGCCAGTTCGTTCTGAAGTTCATGTAAAATGTAGCCTGGGATGCTGTCCGGTCCCATGGATGCTGTGTTTTTGGCTTTAGAGAGTGCAGCTTTTACCTGCATAGTTGTAATTACAGAGACTCTGCATTCTTCCTGTATAGATATGGGCCCTTTAGGGGGTGAGGGGGGGGGGGTAAAGTTTGCACTGAACCTATCTGCTGGGATGTTGGCAATATCAGTTGGTTCTGTAATTTTCATGCTGTTGTGCTGTAACTCAGAGCAGATCTGGGTGTTGCCATCGAGATTCTTGACATAGCTATAGAATGCTTTGTGGCTGTCCTTAGAATCAGTGGTGATTTTGTTTTCATAGCTAGATTTGGAGGATCTTATAAGGAATCTCAGCTTCTTACTGAGGCTGACCAGGGAACTCCTCCACTCAAGGGATTTTACTCCCTTTTGCAACAATTTCTTCCTTCTGTTGTACAGTTTGTTTATGGCAGGGGACCACCAGATTGCCTTCCTTTTTTTTGAGGATAGCATCTTGGTTCTGTTTGGGATAGCATGATCCATGCACTCGTGTAAGTGCTTATAGAGTGCATTTGTGTAGGATTCAGCAGTCGTAACTGTATTGTCCATCTGCATGGGTGTCATGAAGTTCACCGCTTCTGTCTTAAGAAGCATGAAGTTGGCTTTGGAGAATTTTTTTACCGTGGTTTCCTTAATGGGGGGTGGGGGCGAGATGTGGATATCAAGGGTGATTAGCTTACGGTTGGATCGGACCAACAAGGAGTTGACTTCAGGTGTGGAACACCAGTCACTCATGTTGGTAATGACTAGGTCTAGGATGTTGTTGCCCCTGGTGGGGGTGTGGATAAGTTGATCCAGGGCACTGGAGTTTATGAATTCCAGAAAGCGTTGTGTAAAGGAGATGGTACATGAGTAGCTTTCCCAGTTAATGGTGGGGTAGTTGAAATCGCCCATTATTAAGGTGTTTGGTTGAACCCTAATATTTTCCAGTACATGAAGAAAAGAGGAGTGGGAATCCTGCGGCATGGTGGGTGATCTGTAGCAAGCTACAGTTTGGATTGCAGTTTTGCCCAGAGTTAGTTGCACTTGGATAACCTTGGATACATTATGCTGAGCAACTAGCCTGGAGGTGTGGATATCCTTAATGAATATGGACACACCTCCACCTTTGGTGTTCTGGTCCAGGTTACATGGCCAAAAAGTGTGGCATGAGTTATAGCCTGGAAATACAGTGGTGCTCTCTGGAGCCTTGAACCAGGTCTCAGGCACTGCACAAATATCGATGTTCTCCATTTTAAGGAGTGCCTCGAGTGACTGCACTTCTTCTTCTTTCTGCTGCTCCCGTTAGGGGTCGCCCACAGCGGATCATCTGTTTCCATTTCTTCCTGTCCTCTGCGTCTTGCTCTGTCACACCAAACATCTGCATGTCCTCTCTCACCACATCCATAAACCTTATCTTAGGCCTTCCTCTTTTTCTGTTACCTGGCAGCTTCATCCTTAGCATCTTTTTCCCAATATGCTCTGCATCCCTCCTCAGCACATGTCCAAACCAACATAATCTTGCCTCTCTGGCTTTGTCTCCAAACCTTCCAACCTGGGCTGACCCTCTAATATACTTATTCCTAATCCTGTCCACCCTCTTCACACCCTGTGCAAATTGTAACATCTTTAACTCTGCCACGCCTAGCTCTGACTCCTGCCTTTTTGTCAGTGCCACTGTCTCCAACCCATATAACATAGCTGGTCTCACTACCCTCTTGTAGACCTTCCCTTTCACTCTTACTGGTACTTGTCTGTCACAAATCACTCCTGACACTCTTCTCCATCCTCTCCATCCTGCCTGTACTCTCTTCTACACCTCTCTTCCACACTCACCATTACTCTGAACTGTTGATCCCAAGTATTTAAACTCATCCACCTTCACCACCTCTACACCCTGCATCCTCACCATTCCTCTATCCTCCCTCTCATTCACACACATATAATCTGTCTTAGTCCTGCTGACCTCCATTCCTCTTCTCTCTAGAGCATATCTCCACCTCTCCAGGGTCTCCTCCACCTGTTCCCTACTCTCACAACAAATCACAATGTCATCTGCAAACATCATAGTCCATGGAGACTCCTGTCTGATCTCGTCTGTCAACCTGCCCATCACCATTGCAAATAAGAAAGGGCTCAGAGATGATCCTTGATGTAATCCCACCTCCGCCTTAAATGCATCCATCACTCCCATCGCAGACCTCACCGCTGTCACACTACCCTCGTACATATCCTGTACCACTCTTACATACTTCTCTGACACTCCCGACTTCCTCTTACAATACCACAACTCCTCTCTAGGCACACTGTCATATGCTTTCTCTAAGTCCACAAAGACACAATGCAACTCCTTCTGACCTTCTCTGTACTTCTCCATCAACACTCTCAGAGCAAACATCACATCTGTAGTGCTCTTTCCTGGCATGAAACTATACTGCTGCTTACTAATCATCACCTCCCTTCTTAACCTAGCTTCCACTACTCTTTCCCATAACTTCATACTGTGACTGATCAATTTAATTACTCTGTAGTTACTACAGCTCTGCACATCACCCTTATTCTTAAAAATAGGTACCAAAACACTTTTTCTCCATTCCTCAGGCATCCTCTCTCTTTCCAAGATTTATTAAACAATCTAGTTAAAAACTCCACTGCCATTTCACCTAAACACCTCCATGCTTCCACAGGTATGTTATCTGGACCACCAGCCTTTCCATTCTTCATCCTCTTCATAGCTGTCCTTACTTCCTGCTTGCTAATCCATTACACTTCCTGATTCACTATCACCACATCATCCAACCTTCTCTCCCTCTCATTCCCTTCATTCATCAGCCGCTCAAAGTACTCTTTCCACCTACTCAACACACTCTCCTCGCTTGTGAGTAAGTTTTCCTCATTATCCTTTATCACCTTTACCTGCTGCACATCTTTACTAGCTCGGTCCCTCTGTCTAGTCAATCGGTACAGGTCCTTTTCTCCTTCCTTAGTGTCCAGCCTTTCATAGAACTCTTCATACGCCTTATACTTAGCCTTCGCCACCTCTCTCTTTGCCATGCACCTCATCTCCTTATAATCTTGTCTACTTTCTTCATCTCTCTGACAATCCCACTTCTTCTTCGCCAACCTCTTTCTCTGTATACTCTCCTGTACTTCTTCATTCCACCACCAAGTCTTCTTGTCCTCCTTCCTCTTTCCAGATGTCACACCAAGCACCTTTCTAGCCATCTCTCTTACTAGCTCTGCTGTAGTTACCCAGCTATTCGGTAACTCTTCACTGCCACCCAGTGCCTGTCATAACTCTTCCCTGAACGCCACCTCACAATTACCCTTTTTCAATTTCCACCATTTGATCCTTGGTGCTGCCCTCACACTCCTCCTCCTCTTCTTGATCACCAATGTCATCCTACAAATCCCCATCCTATGCTGCCTAACTACACTTTCCCCAGCCACCACTTTACAGTCTTCAATCTCCTTCAGTCTGGCCCTTCTACATAAGATATAATCCACCTGTGTGCATCCTCCTCCACTCTTGCATGTCACCCTATGCTCCTCCCTCTTGTTAAAATATGTATTCACCACAGCCATATCCACCCTTTTTGCAAAATCCACTACCATCTGACCTTCTGCATTCCTTTGCTTAACACCATACCTACCCATCACTTCCTAATCCCCTCTGTTCCCTTCACCAACATGCCCATTGAAATCTGCTCCAATCACCACTCTCTCACCCTTGGGTACAGTCATCAGCACTTCATCCAACTCATTCCAAAATTTTTTGTTCTCATCCATCGCACACCCAACTTGTGGAGCATATGCACTAACAACATTCATCATTACATCATCAATTTCCAGCTTCATAAACATCACTCTATCTGACACTCTTTTCACCTCCATAACACTCTTAGCATACTGTTCCTTCAGGATAACCCCTACGCCATTTCTCCTCCCATCCACACCATGATAAAACAAGTTGAACCCACCTCCAATACACCTAGCCTTGCTCCCCTTCCATCTGGTCTCCTGCACACACAATATACCAGCCTTCCTTCTGTCCATCATATCAGCTAGCTCTCTCCCCTATATCAGTCATACTGCCAACATTCAAAGTTCTGACCCTCACTACCACAGTCCTAGCCTTTACCTGCCTTCGGGCATGCCTTCCCCCTCACGCTCTATACACTGCACACTGTTTAAAGGACAGAAGCAGAAGAACAGCAAGAAAAATATATAACTTTTTTTTTCTATTTTTTTTTAAGGAAAAAGAGAAAAGGGAGAAAATCATCAACAACAATAGTTACAGGTACACCGAAGTGTAAGGGAAGGGTGAGTGTATATATACAATGATAATAAAGAGTAAGTCTAACAAGATATTTTAAACACAAAGTATTAATAAAATAGACTTAGCTTGAAAGCTGAGGTGAATGCGTCTGTCTGGAAAAGTGGCAAACGAGATCTGAGGGAAATGGGAAAAGGGAATAGTGGGTAAGGATGAAGCTACAGAGTTTTTTGTCTGCACAAGCTGTAGTATTGGCCGAGTTGTTTCTGAAATCAGAACTGAACCCCTATGTCAAGGATAAAATGAACAAACTCCAAATTAATATGAAACCAAATACTGATCGATATAAAAAGAATCCAGGCCACCTTGTTGAGGTAAAAAACAGTCTTTATGATAAGCCAACAATTCCAAATATGAGCGCTTTCGTCTACAGATCTTATCTGATGAAATCTAGCTTGTAGACGAAAGCGCTCATATTATTCCAAATATGAGCGCTTTCGTCTACAGATCTTATGTGATGAAATCTAGCTTGTAGACGAAAGCGCTCATATTTGGAATTGTTGGCTTATCATAAAGACTATTTTTTACCTCAACAAGGTGGCCTGGATTCTTTTTATAAGGACAAAATGAAGATTAACAACATCAGATTCATTATTATGATAAAACTTATGTTAGGGGGCACACTTTCTGATATCTTGGCATATCTAAGTAATGTATTATTAAATATAATACAAGATGCAACAAATGACACTAAAGAGGCATGTTAAGTTACATTTTGGGTTCTTAAAATGTTCCTATAGTGTGCTACTGATAGTATACTTGACATTTAATAGCACCCAGAAAAGGCATGCTATATTATAAATAAAGTTTAAAAAATATAGATTTTAACATATATAAATGTTACCATCGGAATGAGCAAGAGGTTCTCCTGCTCGATTCTTGGCTGGAGTGCGGGGAGTGCCTTCTGTGTGGAGTCTGCATGTCCTCCGCGTTGGGTGGCATTCGAAAGACATGCATAAATGGGCGTGCCTTTGTTGAAGGTTGGACGTCAAGCTGGCACCTCGGCGTTCGTGAAAATCTACTGCCAATCATTAGCGGACCAGAGTTCCGCTGTGGTGACCCTTAACTGGGAAAAGCCGAAAGACAAACAACATTGGAATGATATCAAATAATCAGAGTAACACTCACACTTTTAAAAGTTAAACCTGGATCACACATAACCATCATTCTTTTAATGCAAGTTCATATGCTATGTCTCCTTTAAAACATGACAGTCTGCTTTTTATTAGACATCACATGCAAATAGTGCTTGCTGAATCATTAAATGTTATTTCTTTGAGTGCAATGGCTTTTTAGTGGTTGGGATACTTTGACATGTTTTTGTTGTTTTTTTGATGGTTTGGAGGGGTTTCAGGGATTAATATGTGGTATGAAGGTGGTTTGGATTCACTTGTGAGCATTTTTTGGGGAATTACAACTGATAGAGTGTTCATTTTCAGGTCATTATCATGAAAACCAGCTTGAAGCAACTTAGAGTCATGAGCACTTTTGTGATGCTGTGAGAGTTTGAAAATTCTAAGAACTGTCCAGGTTACTTCTTCCTGTCTGAAAGTAAATAATATAGCAATAACCCATGCCTGGGTGTGGGTAATGTTGGATTTACCCAAGGTTGGTGTGGTTTGGTCATGTGGGCGAAGACCGAGTGGCCAAACAAAGCCAACCATGGGCAAATCCAGCATTACCCACACCCAGAAGTGGGTTATTGCTATTATAATGACATTATTTAAGAAAAAAATAATTACTTTTCTTAAATAATGGCATTGTATAATGCCTCCTTGCTGCCCTTCCGCAGCTGTCTGGTATTCTGCGGCAGTTCTGATGTACTGCGCATGCATATGCCTACGCAGTACATCAGAGATGTGGGCAAAAGCAACGGAGAAAGCAAGATCTCCGTTGCTTTTTACAAACAGTTTGGCTATGTTAAATGGGTTTAACATAGTGAGGCAGTTTTGAAAAAAGCAACGGAGAAAGCAAGACCTCCGTTGCTTTTTACAAACTGTTTTGCTATGTTAAATGGGTTTAACATAGCGAGACAGCTTTAAAAAAAGCAACGGAGAATCTCTGTTACTTTTTTTAACGCTATCTCGCTATGTTAAACCCGTTCAACATAGCGAGACAGTATTGCTGTAAGAGTTATAGTAATGGAAAAAGTCTGGGCGGCCAGACTTTTTTTCATTACTATAACTAGGATTTACAACGTGCACGCTGACCAATCAGCATGCACATTTTTGAATATTAATGGGGGGTCGTTGTATAATCACAATTTTCGAATCATATGCTAAGATGTCAAAGAATGCAAGTTATATAATAAGCAAAGAAGGGTCTCCTCCACCTGTTCCTACTCTCACAACAAATCACAATGTCATCTGCAAACATCATAGTCCATGGAGACTCCTGTCTGATCTCGCCTGTCAACCTGCCCATCACCATTGCAAATAAGAAAGGGCTCAGAGATGATCCTTGATGTAATCCCACCTCCACCTTAAATGCATCCATCACTCCCATCCCAGACCTCACCGCTGTCACACTACCCTCGCACATATCCTGTACCACTCTTACATACTTCTCTGACACTCGACTTCCTCTTACAATACCACAACTCCTCTCTAGGCACACTGTCATATGCTTTCTCTAAGTCCACAAAGACACAATGCAACTCCTTCTGACCTTCTCTGTACTTCTCCATCAACACTCTCAGAGCAAACATCACATCTGTAGTGCTCTTTCCTGGCATGAAACTATACTGCTGCTTACTAATCATCACCTCCCTTCTTAACCTAGCTTCCACTACTCTTTCCCATAACTTCATACTGTGACTGATCAATTTAATTACTCTGTAGTTACTACAGCTCTGCACATCACCCGTATTCTTAAAAATAGGTACCAAAACACGTTTTCTCCATTCCTCAGGCATCCTCTCTCTTTCCAAGATTTATTAAACAATCTAGTTAAAAACTCCACTGCCATTTCACCTAAACACCTCCATGCTTCCACAGGTATGTTATCTGGACCACCAGCCTTTCCATTCTTCATCCTCTTCATAGCTGTCCTTACTTCCTGCTTGCTAATCCGTTGCACTTCCTGATTCACTATCACCACATCATCCAACCTTCTCTCTCTCTCATTCTCTTCATTCATCAACCCCTCAAAGTACTCTTTCCGCCTGCTCAACACACTCTCCTCACTTGTGAGTATGTTTCCCTCATTATTCTTTATCACCCTTACCTGCTGCACATCTTTACTAGCTCGGTCCCTCTGTCTAGCCAATCGGTATAGGTCCTTTTCTCCCTCCTTAGTGTCCAGCCTTTCATAGAACTCTTCATACACCTTATACTTAGCCTTCGCCTCCTCTCTCTTTGCCATGCGCCTCATCTCCTTATACTCTTGTCTACTTTCTTCATCTCTCTGACAATCCCACTTCGCCAACCTCTTTGTCTGTATACTCTCCTGTACTTCTTCATTCCACCACCAAGTCTTCTTGTCCTCCTTCCTCTTTCCAGATGTCACACCAAGCACCTTTCTAGCCATCTCTCTTACTAGCTCTGCTGTAGTTACCCAGCTATTCAGTAACTCTTCACTGCCATCCAGTGCCTGTCTGAACTCTTCCCTGAATGCCACCTCACAATTACCCTTTTTCAATTTCCACTATTTGATCCTTGGTGCTGCCCTCACATTCCTCCTCCTCTTCTTGATCACCAATGTCATCCTACAAACCACCATCGTATGCTGCCAAACTACACTTTCCCCAGCCACCACTTTACAGTCTCCAATCTCCTTCAGACTGGCCCTTCTACATAAGATATAATCCACCTGTGTGCATCTTCCTCCACTCTTGTATGTCACCCTATGCTCCTCCCTCTTGTTAAAATATGTATTCACCACAGCCATGTCCACCCTTTTTGCAAAATCCACTACCATCTGACCTTCTGCATTCCTTTGCTTAACACCATACCTACCCATCACTTCCTAATCCCCTCTGTTCCCTTCACCAACATGCCCATTGAAATCTGCTCCAATCACCACTCTCTCACCCTTGGGTACAGTCATCAGCACTTCATCTAACTCAGTCCAACATTTTTGTTCTCATACATCGCACACCCAACTTGTGGAGCATATGCACTAACAACATTCATCATTACATCATCAATTTCCAGCTTCATAAACATCACTCTATCCGACACTCTTTTCACCTCCATAACACTCTTAGCATACTGTTCCTTCAGGATAACTCCTACGCCATTTCTCCTCCCATCCACACCATGATAAAACAATTTGAACCCACCTCCGATACACCTAGCCTTGCTCCTCTTCCATCTGGTCTCCTGCACACACAATATACCAACCTTCCTTCTGTCCATCATATCAGCTAGCTCTCTCCCCTATATCAGTCATACTGCCAACATTCAAAGTTCTGACCCTCACTACCACAGTCCTAGCCTTTACCTGACTTTGGGCATGCCTTCCCCCTCACGCTCTATACACTGCACACTGTTTAAAGGAGAGAAGCAGAAGAACAGCAAGAAAAATATATAACTTTTTTTTCTATTTTTTAAGGAAAAGAGAAAAGGGAGAAAATCATCAACAACAATAGTTACAGGTACACCGAAGTGTAAGGGAAGGGTGAGTGTATATATACAATGATAATAAAGAGTAAGTCTAACAAGATATTTTAAACACAAAGTATTAATAAAATAGACTTAGCTTGAAAGCTGAGGTGAATGCGTCTGTCTGGAAAAGTGGCAAACGAGATCTGAGAGAAATGGGAAAAGGGAATAGTGGGTAAGGATGAAGCTACAGAGTTTTTTGTCTGCACAAGCTGTAGTATTGGCCGAGTTGTTTCTGAAATCAGAACTGAACCCCTATGTCAAGGATAAAATGAACAAACTCCAAATTAATATGAAACCAAATACTGATCGATATAAGAATCCAGGCCACCTTGTTGAGGTAAAAACAGTCTTTATGATAAGCCAACAATTCCAAATATGAGCTTTCGTCTACAGATCTTATCTGATGAAATCTAGCTTGTAGACTAAAGCGCATATTATTCCAAATATGAGCGCTGTCTACAGATCTTATGTGATGAAATCTAGCTTGTAGACGAAAGCGCTTATATTTGGTATTGTTGGCTTATCATATAGACTATTTTTTACCTCAACAAGGTGGCCTGGATTCTTTATAAGACAAAATGAAGATTAACAACATCAGATTCATTATTATGATAAAACTTATGTTAGGGGGCACACTTTCTGATATCTTGGCATATCTAAGTAATGTATTATTAAATATAATACAAGATGCAACAAATGACACTAAAGAGGCATGTTAAGTTACATTTTGGGTTCTTAAAATGTTCCTATAGTGTGCTACTGATAGTATACTTGACATTTAATAGCACCCAGAAAAGGCATGCTATATTATAAATAAAGTTTAAAAAATATAGATTTTAACATATATAAATGTTACCATCGGAATGAGCAAGAGGTTCTCCTGTTCGATTCTTGGCTGGAGTGCGGGGAGTGCCTTCTGTGTGGAGTCTGCATGTCCTCCCCGCGGTTGGGTGGCATTCGAAAGACATGCATAAATGGGCGTGCCTTTGTTGAAGGTTGGACGTCAAGCTGGCACCTCTGCGTTCGTGAAAATCTACTGCCAATCATTAGCGGACCAGAGTTCCGCTGTGGTGACCCTTAAATGGGAAAAGCCGAAAGACAAACAACATTGGAATGATATCAAATAATTAGAGTAACACTCACACTTTTAAAAGTTAAACCTGGATCACACATAACCATCATTCTTTTAATGCAAGTTCATATGCTATGTCTCCTTTAAAACATGACAGTCTGCTTTTTATTAGACATCACATGCAAATAGTGCTTGCTGAATCATTGAATGTTATTTCTTTGAGTGCAATGGCTTTTTAGTGGTTGGGATACTTTGACATGTTTTTGTTGTTTTTTTGATGGTTTGGAGGGGTTTCAGGGATTAATATGTGGTATGAAGGTGGTTTGGATTCACTTGTGAGCATTTTTTGGGGAATTACAACTGATAGAGTGCTCATTTTCAGGTCATTATCATGAAAACCAGCTTGAAGCAACTTAGAGTCATGAGCACTTTTGTGATGCTGTGAGAGTTTGAAAATTCTAAGAACTGTCCAGGTTACTTCTTCCTGTCTGAAAGTAAATAATATAGCAATAACCCATGCCTGGGTGTGGGTAATGTTGGATTTACCCAAGGTTGGTGTGGTTTGGTCATGTGGGCGAAGACCGAGTGGCCAAACAAAGCCAACCATGGGCAAATCCAGCATTACCCACACCCAGAAGTGGGTTATTGCTATTATACAATGACATTATTTAAGAAAAAAAATAATTACTTTTCTTAAATAATGGCATTGTATAATGCCTCCTTGCTGCCCTTCCGCAGCTGTCTGGTATTCTGCGGCAGTTCTGATGTACTGCGCATGCATATGCCTATGCAGTACATCAGAGATGTGGGCAAAAGCAATGGAGAAAGCAAGATCTCCGTTGCTTTTTACAAACAGTTTGGCTATGTTAAATGGGTTTAACATAGTGAGGCAGTTTTGAAAAAAGCAACGGAGAAAGCAAGACCTCCGTTGCTTTTTACAAACTGTTTTGCTATGTTAAATGGGTTTAACATAGCGAGACAGCTTTAAAAAAAGCAACGGAGAATCTCTGTTACTTTTTTTAACGCTATCTCTCTATGTTAAACTCGTTCAACATAGCGAGACAGTATTGCTGTAAGAGTTATAGTAATGGAAAAAGTCTGGGCGGCCGGACCTTTTTTCATTACTATAACTAGGATTTACAACGTGCACGCTGATCAATCAGCATGCACATTTTTGAATATTAATGGGGGGTTGTTGTATAATCACAATTTTCAAATCATATGCTAAGATGTCAAAGAATGCAAGTTATATAATAAGCAAAAGACAGTGAATTGCATTCTAAACCACTGTCAGTTATTAAATAGTTCTGAATGCTTTCAATATACCAAAAGGATAGCCTACATACTAGCCTATAGAATGACACTTCTGATAAAAAAAAAAATTAGGATTGCGTTTCTCTGTTATTGTCTCTTTTTAATGATAACAAAACTTAATATTTCAGAATAATTTATTATGGAAATTTAGCATCTTAAAAAGGAAAGATTTTTCAGATGTTTGTTCAGATACTATTAGACATGACATTTAAGGAAAAAATAGGACTGATTCCAACAGTAGTACTAGATTAAAGAGTATCAAATATATAAGGGTAAATATAAATGTTCTATTATATGACACTCTACACTAGGATTATAGCTAAAATATAAAACCTGGGAATATAGTCATAGTACAAGACATAGTATACAAACAGAAATAGAAATAGATCAGGCTAAGTAAATAAGTATATAGTTAAAGAATATAAACATGTATTCAAGGGTGGGAGGTTTGCATAATGGTTAAGGTGTTCACCCTTATAGGCACATGGTGCAGGGTTTGATTCTCACTTATGATCTTATGAACAACTTTGCACCTAGTGAATAAAATGGAAAAAACATAAAATCATCGGACTGCTAAATTAATAAATATGAAAATAAGAACTTACAGTGAATTTATTTTGTTTTTTGTAGCCTGCTGTACAGGGCTGTTTTGTTTAGTTTTAGTGATGAAAAAGTACCAATATTTTCAGCAATAATATCTGTTATGACCTTATGTGCAAGTGTTATTGCATAGTACATTTGATTTCCAGCATTGTCATTTCTGAGTGTAACCACTAAAAGTACAGATGCAGATGTTTATAGTTTCACTTATTTTCATATCTGAGTTAATAATCAGATTTATGACATAACTTAATGTTGTTCTCTACCCTCATGAATTGCTCCTATTATGTCTCACTTAGAGCACCTAGGGTAATAATAAGACATTTTTATTAAGGAGTTCTAATAAATATTTATTAAGAAATTATATATCTTGAATATCAGTGTAAGAAAATGCCTACCTTCAAGTTTTTTTATGTTTTTCCATCTAAAATAGTCATTGGGTGCTGTTGCAGGTTTTACCAGCATGCAGCCTGTTGGCTGGCAAAAGCATTTAGAAAACAAATGTACAATCTGTCATTTCTTTTTGTAGAAAAGTAATGTATGAATATATGACTACAATGAATTTTGTAATAATTGTTCCAGAATGCAAAACTGGTCTCTGAGTAAAGTGGTGAGATCTTGTGACGAACGTTTAAGCAAAGAAATTAACAGACTTAAGTTTATACTTTTAACAAAGTATTTTTATTCTATAACCCTTATCAGGTTCATTGATCCCTTGAGAAATGATTCAAACAAAGGAGTGCAACGTAAGTATGTGTCTTATCACAGACTTAAATACTTCCTTCTGAATACCAGCTAATAATTTCCTGAACAGATGTACACTGATCGTATAGAATACAGGACTGACCTTAAACATATAAATCATTTTTTATGTTAAACTAAGACACTGTACAAATAATACACATTGCTATTTCTACAAGGCTGAGGTGGCATGTTAGTCATAATAGAAAGAGGTGTGACTCATTTGGAACTTGAACCCTAGTCATACAGAATGTTTCTTAGAGAGCTGTAGAAGCCCTTTATATTAATAAAACGTTTATTTTGTCCAATAATCATCTATGCTGTTCTAATACAATATCTATATTTTATATTTGTTATACTAAGGGCAATACGTCAAAAGATCTATATCATCGACATGGCCTGTATTACAAGCATTTATGTATGGTAGAATGGCTCATATAAGTCAAATGTTCTGGCCAGGATGTCATAAGTTAAAAAAAAAAACTTGCAATAGTAAATGCATAATAATAAAATTGTGGCCTTATTTCTCCATTAATAATATTAGCATAGTGTATTCTGGCTATCTTGTGAAATGCTGACTGCACATTAATAAAACATTTGATTATCAGAATGTCACTGCTAATGCTGTTGTAAGATAAATTGAAGCTCATGTTATTACATCAGTAGTTGCAGTACTTGGTTGCAGTACGTGTTTGGAATTTCCAAGGATGATTACTAACATTATGCTGTTGAAATACACAATATGCATTTATATGCAGCTGTTACCTAACATTTTTTTTCTGATGGGGAAGTTTGTTCTTTCAGCTCCTTACCAAAGGAAATCAAATAACTGCAATCATATGCACATATATAAACTGTGTATATGGCTTTAAATTGTATGGCTTCTTTAGCCTATGTCATATGTTAAAAGTGTATTATGCAGTTTGGTATCCATAACTGTTGCAGATTCTGAAATGCATGCTAATGAAGCTAATCCCATTCGCTGGTGTCTGCTTCCTCATTTTGACTATCCTGGATATCTATATATTACATGGCATCAGAAGTAGTCTGAAATGAGTAGCAGTCGAAACTTGTTTGAGAAATGTTTCAGCTGTAACCATACCTCTCAACCTGGAAGCATCAAAAATCTGAACAAGGCCCATGAAAAATAGGTACAAATCTGTACGCTGATTAACGTAAAATTTGCATGCATAATTGTGTAACCCCGCCCACTCCAATGGAATTGTGGGGTACCAGCTTTCAAATGCAAACTGAAGAACAGACATCCAAAATTATGGCACTAGAGTCCCCCTGCAGCCATTCCAATGTCCCATTACCTGGCTATTTTGCCCCATTTAACATAAACACTAATGTGTGCATGCATACTGCTTTACTTCTTGATTGTTTGGATTTTACTTTTACATTTTATAGCACAATGCACAAACACTAATAGATATCTGCTAAACAATGTAATACTGTCTCACTCACAATGAAAATAGACTTGACATTAAAACTTCTCTGCCCTTGAAACTTACATTCATTGAAACAGCATTGAAACCCACACCACATGCAAAGAAAATGCATCTGGCCAGTGGTGGATAAAGATTACCTTTGGGCTGTTTTCAAATCATAGGCCCCTTGCACACAAAACAAGAAACATACATGCATTCTTTGATATACCTTCCTGACTTTATTAAATTATATTCCTTGTATAACACAGCATACTTGTTAGACTTAAGTTAGAAGAGCTCATTTAAATTTATTGTTTGAACATTTTTCCAGCAGACAATGAAATAAAATGCATGAACCAATAATGACAAAACTGCCCAACTCAGAACATTTCCATCATTTAAGTCTACTTCCACAGTCATACCCAAACACACATATATTATAATAACAACTTTTCTCAGATGAAAGCAAGAATTTAAGCCAAGATTAGTCATATGCTTTACTTATCTTTAATACAAAAATACCAACATTTAGAACCCATAGCTTAACAGTTTTGTATACAGATTGCTAACCAACACATTAAACTTACCCAGAGTAATTTATTTCAGTAATAACCCATGGTATAACTGTAAATATAGAACAAGTTTGTATTATTTTTTCCAAAATTCCAGTGCAGGTGCCTACTAAGAATACAAAATACCAATACAGGTAGAAAGTATGAATGAGATCGGCTAATATATGTTCTCAGTAAGCTTTCTAAGTATGACTGCAGCTGTAGTCAAAGTATGCCAAAAAAAAAAAAAAGAAGGCGTGCAAAATCCCAGCAGAGGTGAACAGTGAGAAGCCAGAATCAAAGCACAACAGTTAACATTTACAGCCAAATGTTACTTATGTACTTAACACATGAAGTCTTACAGCAGGAAATTCCTTCCTTCTCTGACATCCTCTTTATCCAGTTCAGGTAAACAGGCAATTGTAACCTATCACAACATTCAAAGATACAAGCATACCTCTCAACTGTCCAGATTTTTTTTGCAGAATGTACAGATGTTTGCCTCACATTTTTGGCCTGTTCCTCATAAAATTTATATTTTTTTCTGTCAAATCATTGAGTACTGAAGTCACTAAATAGTGTTTTATATTTTATTTTCAGCCTTCATATCCTTCAGGAAATTGCATGCTGATGTAAAACCTATTATTCTAGCAACTTTTTTAAGCTTATATGGGCAAAATTTAAAATTTGTCTTTGAATCTGGATGCAGAGAAACTAATCATGAGCAGCCAGCCAGTCTGCCCCAGGACACACACATTCACATATGTATACACACACACACACACACACACACACACACACACACACACACACACACACACACACACACACACACACACACACACACACACACACACACACACACACACACACACACACACACACACACACACACGTTTCCTACCTGAAGCACTCTGCTCGCATAAAGCTCTGCATCTGAACAGAAGCCCAGGCCTCAGACAGTCCTTCTTTTCCACTTGCATAAAGCTCTGCATCTGCACAGACAGTCCTTCCTTTCTGCTCCACTCGCATAAAGCTCTGCACACACATGCACACACACACACACACACACACACACACACACACACACACACACACACACACACACACACACACTTACTTGTGTGTTGCTTTCCACACAAAGTTCAGTGCTGCTGCCATCTGTTCGTTCTGGCCTCGACATAATTCGTTCAGTTCTGCTGCTGTCTGTTCGCTCCGTCAGCGCCACGGCATAATCCATTCAGTTCTGCTGCTCCCCGGCATAATACTCTCCATTCTCTCCATTCTAGGTGCTGTTCCTTAAGTGCTATATCATTCCTAATCCTGCTCGCATTTGCAAATCTGCCATTCCCACCTGCTTGCATTTGAGCTCTGCATACATAACGCTCCAAGGACCTCAATTCTGATAGGCTGGTAACCCTGACGGAGTTGATGTCATTGCGCATGTGATGACGTCAGCCCCATCAGCGCAAAAATTAAAAAACATTAAAAATGCATAAGAAAAAAATCGGAAATGAAGGGGTGACACTCAGAAATCGTGGCACCCCTTCATTTGACCCCCAAAACTCAGTAAAAACTGAGTAATTCGGTGCGGTTGGGAGGTATGGCTGTAATTTTTTGGCATCATGTCACTTCAGACTAATTTGAGAAATGGAAACTGTAGCTGAAGAAATTTCATTTATGTTTCACTGCAAGCATAATATCTGAGAAGCCTGAGAAGGTATAAGGACAGATTCATAAAGGTTATCACAAAGTGTACATTACATTTACACTTATGGGGAGATTCAGTAAAACCTACATGATAATTTTTGACCATGTGTGAGTAGTGATGCACTCTTACTTGCAAACACAGAAACTTCCATGGCATGGAACTTACAGCATAAGTAGCTGAACTGTATGCTAAAGCAACTGTGTCGACTCTGTACTCGTGTTGGCCATGTATTTGAAAGTTTTCCAAATACAGTCACAGAAGGGAGTCTACACGGAAATAAGAGCAAGTAAAAGTCCATATATTTGTACAGAACAAACTATAACATGTAATCCCACACACATTATGACATTACCAGACATGTTGAATGCTAGAAAATTAGATTAACAATAGCAACAATTCCTTTTTAAGTGCCATGACATAAATGCAGCATTGCAACCCCACCCCCAAATGAAGAATGCACGTGTAACTAATGTAGACAGCTAACAGCTAAAAGTGTAAACTGCATGAAATGTAGTATTCAAAACCTGCATTTCTCTGTGCAGATATATACCTCAGTAATACCCTTCCTTGAGTGTGCAACATTGGGCTCCCCTTCAGTTTCCCTGCCTACACGGTTACCAGCCATGTAGATTCGGGGCATTCAGCACAGTGAAGATGCAAATGACGTCAAAACTCATTAGAGTTGTTGAATCCCCAAAACTTCTACCTGTGTAGGGATGTTTACTTTGTGTAGGCACTTCACAATGTTCATGTTGAATGCATGGTAACAGTGAATGATGACATCAAAGCATCAAAAGTAGTATACAACAGTGTGCCAAACTGTTGGTAGATGGAGCCACTTTTACAGAATAAGAAGATATAGCAAATCATCTGGCTGAAAAATTCAGCTCCATGTTTAACCCTCTCACCCCTAGTAGCACCCCCCATGAAATACCATTTAACATAATCGCTCCAACTATGGGTAGAATGCAGATCTTCAATGTGCTCTCTAAGCCAAGAGTATATGGGCCCCAGTAACATCCCAGGATGCCTCCTAAATAGCCTGAAATATGACATATCAGGGATTGTAGTGTCATTATTCAACCACAGCCTCTGGCATACCTCTAAGTCTCTTATCACAAGAAATGTGGACAAAGTCATAAATAATGGAGGGAAAAAGGCAAAAAAATATGGACACGTTTTAAATATTGCTCTTATAAACTTAGACACTTGATAGAACAGCAGTTTTTTACATTTTCTGAAGGGTATGAAGTCCAAAACTCAAATGTCTGTCTTTATTTTCTGACTTCAGGCTCCAGTGATTCATCAGAAAACCAAATATGTCATGAAGAACAGACCATAAATATGAAGTAAAAATCTGGACATGATGCAAAAATCTGGGCAGCACTGTGCAGGCTTTGTGCTATATGAATGGAAGATTGCAGTGGTAATCCCTCTGCACAAGGGTGGACCATCAATTGATCCCAGGAATTACAGACCCATTAATCTGACAAGTTTCATATGCAAAGCTATGGCAAGAATTATCATGGAAATGATTAAGACTGACATAAGAAACCTTTAGACACATAACCCAAACTACTTTGTTTTTGTCAAAGGCAGGTCATGTCTCTGAACCTGTGGCCTTCTTTGAGAAGATCACTAAGGCAGTAGATGAGAACAAAACAGTACATACTGCCTAGCTTGACCTAGCTAAGGCAGTTGATACAGCATACCACTCAAGCATTGTAAACAAACTCATGGAATTAGGTATAAATTCCTATGTAACTTGCCATCTGGCTCACAGACAGGACCCAGGAAGTTAGGATTGGAGAGACTACCTCCACAAAAAAGCTGGTGACCAGTGGAGTCCCCCAGAGCACTATGTTGGGTCTGCCCTCTTTGGTATCTATTTTTAGAAGTTAAAGCCAATGTCAAGAGCCTCAAGCTTATCACTGCAAGCTAGTAGAATCATAGACCTCCCCAAGATACTAATATCTTACAGGACGGTCTACCACCATTGAATGACTGATGCCAAAGCCATTGCTTAAATCTTAATGCCAAGAAATGCACAATGGTACCTTTTCAGAAGACAACCACCCAGGGAAACTACCACATTGATAAAATGTCCCCAAAAGTAGACACAATAGTCAGGGATTTTGAGACTCATGTAGACAGTAACCTAGCCTTCAATCACCATGTGTCCAAGGTTGTAAGAAATTCATTCTATGCCACTCATTTTACAAGTAAGGGCATCTCATCTAGGTCCAAGGAAGTCATTGCGCCATCATCAGACCCATCATTGAGTATAATACTCCCTTGGGTATGTACTTGACCAGGCACATGCAGCAACTGGAGCGTTCACAGAAGTTCCTTACAAAAAGAATGCAGGGCATAAACAGAATATCCTATACAGATCACCTCAAAGTTCTGTCTCTATATTCTGTTTCCAGACTGCTAAGAGACAATTTATGCCTGGCATACAAGACATCCTTAGATCCCACTCTGATGGACCTTTTCCATATCCGCACAATGAACAGCACCAAAACTACTAGATCTAAAGATTTAAACTTTCCTTGCAACTTAAATTGGCACTTTTAGTGGGACAGGTATGTATCTCACAGAATCCCATTCTCTGGAATAGGCTTCCCATCCATGTGAAGCAGAGCCCTTCCCTAACCCTATTTAAGTGCAACCTGGACCAATGGATGGGAAATTGGAAATTCATCTCTGGTCTGACACCTAGTTCTCTGATGGACAGAGACAACTGTTAAATCATGCCCTAACTAACATACATCCCTTAACATAACCTTTAAGGCATATAATAACCTATGGGATACATTTGGGTTGCATGGCTAGGCTTATAAAGGTCCCATTGGTCATTAAGCTAGTATACACCTATGAACGTATGACTCTATTAACAAGACGCTAATTATAGTAAACCACATATATGCATTCCACTGCCATCCAGCTATACCCATTTATATGCTGCTAACAGAACAGCTATAAGACTGAGACATTTCTTGTAAAAAGATTAAGAAACACTCTCTTCACCCTGTGTACTGTGGGAAGGAGAGGCTGCCATCTTATCATTGCCTCTTGAAGGGTTATGTGATGCAATAACACATGTAATAGCTCATGGGTAGTAAACTCACAGAGGTACAAAAATAAAAATCATCTCTGGAATTCTCACTGCCTTCCTAGCAAAATTTTATGAAATGCAATCTCAACCCTTTTCCAATAGACCACCTCTAGCTTGTATTAATTACCCTTCTGCTGTCCAGAGGCCCAAACAACAGTTTCTCTAGTTTTATAAAAGAAGAGGTAAGAGCAACTCCCTCCCCACTTCCTTGTATCCTACACACTTGTACTACCGAGTGTATTTCCAATGCCAATGAGACATGCAGTACCTCCTTCATCTTTTTATTCTGATCCAAAATGGTCCCATCCTACAGGTATTGCTACCAACACAGACTGGTCACATAAAAGCAGAAATTATATTCTCTTCTTTGTCTCCCCTTCTACTTAAGAGATACTCATCCTCTATCCTTATAATCTAGCAATGATTTACCTAAAAGACATACGAAGACGTTCTAGCAATTGTTTTCTCATAAAATTCTTCAAAACTCTAGGTTCTAATGCTAACCATCTCCAATTCCAATACCCTAATAAATTACTGATACTCAAAAAAATCAAGCCAAGAGACACGAATTCTCTATAAGAAGAAAACTGACAGTCTAAGCTTTCAGCACGTACATTTTCTGGATTCAAAAATATAGTTGATACATCAAAGCTCTCCTCCAGTATGTACAACTTGTGAGTGGTTTGTAACCTGGAAAACACTAAAAACATGTAGCATCCTGCACCTGCCTCAAAAAATGGGCATTTTGATGCATCTTCCTTTCCAAACCAATTTCTGAACTATACAGTTTTAAAAAATCTTAAAAATAATATTGGGAAAACCTCAATTAAATAAAGTAAAATATTTTAAAACACCTAACCCATCTGTCTTTGACTGAGGTTGATAAATATAACCAGCATTCAAAAGACCAGGGATATCTTGAATATTAAACTACATAGCTTTCATTAGCATAAACTCTCATCTCCAGAACCTCGCACAAAACTGCAAGTAATATTACAATATTTATATCCAGGCTTTCAACACAATCCCTTACAGACGCTACCCAAAAATCTGATTTTTAATACAGATGATGTTAATGTCAAATGTTATATTGTCTGAAAGCATACAGCAATCCAGTATACTTTTTCAGGCCTTCAGACTGTTAATTTTGGCTGTTTCAACACTCGTGAATGTCATGGTAGTTCATGCACATGATATTTGATAACCTTCTTTCTAATCTGAATCACTAATGCCCTTAACTTCCACGGTCTAGATTTATTAAGTCTGATTTTCAACCACCTATGCACAAACACGTTTCTGTCTTTATGCAAGCAGTCCTTAGGGACTTACATTTTGAACACAGGGAATATGATGTACTGAGATCTAATTTCTCAACACAGGAATCGACTGCACTTAATGAGCTAAGGGAGAATCAAAACATTGCCATTCTTCCAGCAGATAAGGGGGAGCTGTGGTAGTCATGGATATGAGTTCATATCTGAATGAGGGCCAAGCACAACTGTCTGATAAAAGATGCTATATGTACATGGCATATGATCCCACCACCCATTTTAAACAGGAAATAGACAGTTTTTTGAATCTTGCCCTTGAGGAGGGCATCCTAACCAAAAATTGTGTTGTTCAGTTAACAGTCAAGGATCCTCAGAAACAAATCTTATATTTACTTCCCAAAATACATAAGTCCATTACCAATCCTCCGGGCAGACCTATTGTATCCGGAATTGGGTCTTTGACGGAGCCTTTATCTGCCTTTCTTACTCAATATCTCAAACCACTATTATGTTTTATAAGGGCTAGATTGCAGGATACGTGCCAATTCCTACAGATTATACAGGATTGTCAACTTGAGCCGGGGTGGCTTATGTGTTCATTGGATGTTAAGGCCCTTTATACTAGCATTCCACATTGGGCTGGCCTACAGGCCCTTCAATATTGGTTGGATAGGGCTGCTTTATACTCCCCAGGGTTTAACACATTGCTTATCTGCATGACGGAACATGTCCTCAATAAGAATGTCTTGTATTTTCAAGGACAATGTTATTGGCAACTGCAGGGTATGGCAATGGGAGCATCCTTTGCTCCTATTTATGCCATTTATTCATGGCATTCTTTGAGGAATGCATGATCTGTGATCCACTACATAATATCTATCTGGTAGAAATAGATATTTGGCGCAGGTACTTGGATGATTGCTGGATGGTGTCGCAGGCAAATGTGAGGTATTTACAGGAATTTATTGAATATCTCAATCAAAATGTATGGGGAATTGAGTTTACGGTAACATACGATCTTCAAAGTATACATTTTTTGGATGTTACTGTTACTAGAAACACAGACCACACGTTGAACACTAGATCTTATTGTAAATACCCTCAATACAACACTTTGTTACATGCTTCCAGCATGCACCCAGGCCACACCATCCGCAACATCCCCAATTCACAATTTATGCGCATCAAACGTCTGAGTTCAGCACAGGGTGATTTCGACCGGGATGGTTTGGATCTCTATCACCGGTTTGCCAACAGGGGTTATAGACACCAAGACATCCTCAATGCCTGGAATTGGACTAATAATATGGAGAGACAAACTTTGTTACAGCATCAATCTAAACCTAGGGATTGTTCTATGAATACCATTTGGTTCATTACCACCTTTGGCAGAAATTCCAATGCCATCAACGGTATTATCAACAGACATTGGAATATTCTTATGGCCAATGAACATTTAAGAACAATATTGGATCAACAATGCCATTTCTCCTACAGGAGAGGCAGAACTCTTGGCTCTCTTTTTTCACATTTCAAACACATAGTATGTGAGGGAGCGATACACCAACAAATGACTATGTCTGGAGATATATTAGTAGGCACATTTCCATGTGGCCATTGTGGTTCATGTAAACAAATAAATAAGAGTAAGGAATTTAGTAGTCGCAATACCAGTAAAGTGTACCAATGTAGAACATTTGGCAACTGTAGCAGCAGTTGGGTGGTCTATTTGGCAACATGTCGGTGTCAAGCTTTCTATGTAGGCCAAACTTCTAGACCACTAAGAACACGCATCAACGAACATAGGTCGGATATTAAAACCAGGAAGGAAACCAATGCCTTATATAGGCATGTTTTGAAACATCCTGAAGCACAGTTTTCTTTTGTAATTATTGATAGAATTCTGGGGGACCGCAGTAATCCCCAGGGATGGCATAGAATACTTACTCACAAAGAACAACATTGGATTATTACATTGGGCGCTTTATTCCCTCCTGGATTGAATAACCATTTGTAAACATGGAGATATAGGTTGGTACAGCTCATTTTCTGTTTATATCAAATGATGTACATACTTAGTTTACACCATGAATTTCATGAATATTGGTTTATAATAATCTGTATGCCTCTATCTTTCATATCTTTCTACAGTTTTTCTCATGTGTCATATAGGACCCGATGAAGGACAGCCATTGGCATATCGACATACCTGCTTCGATTACAGCTGCAGGAACTATATTGGAACATTGGATTAAGCATGAATTTTCCAATTCGGCCACATCATTATTTACTAACCACAATTTTTCTGTTGGAACCATCATTGCACTTTATTCATGCTGTGGATGTGATTCTTTGGTTATGACAGCATTTATGATATATGTCTTTAGCATAACTAGATTTTCAGTTATGCTACACTGTTTACATTCATGTTTTATAATTCTATATGTGGGGGTTAGTTCAGAATATATTTTCTATCTTTTATTTTTCAATTCCCTATATATATATATGTTATATTTGTTATATATTGTTAAGTCATGACTGCATTTACTTTCATGCATTACTGTAGGTTACATTTTGTGTACTTTCTCTTAACTATTTATTGGTTGCATTCTCCATTTGTCTCTCAGGTGGGGTGTGTCTATAAATGGATTGTATTTTTGGTGAACTGTTTATACACTGAAAAAGGCATTGGTTGCCGAAACCGGTCTGTTTAATAAAAGGCTTATTATTCAGCTATTTTCATGTTTTTGATTTAATTATTCAATTGTCATTACTTCTGGATCGTATATTGCTGGCCTAGTGTTGTTCACTTGATTGGTTTGG
>NC_056737.1:1948934268-1949014268 GCF_019279795.1 Protopterus annectens
ACTTATCTGGTTTGATAAGATATTGCTGCACTCATAGTTCCCTGGATCTGATCAAAGAGCCAGGTATATGGAGAAATGTGAGTCTCAGCACTTCAACAATCTATGATTGCTTTGAAAGCATATATGTGACAAAGAGTAGCTGTCTTAGTGCTGCTCATTATTTCTACCTTCAAAGTCCAAGTAAATAAATTATCGCTGATTGTTATTTTGGTGCCTGGTCTGAAGCTATTGGGTTGGCGTTATATCTCTCAACTGTATAGATTTTTGCAGAATGTCTAGAGTTTTGCCTGATATTTTTCTCTATTACTCTTTTCTGGCAAATCTTTGAGAATAAGAGCCACTAAATAATGACAGCCATTTGAGTTTCAAACTCCACTTCCTTCAAAAAATGCATGCTAACACAAAACCTTTTACTCTATCAACTGTCTATGTTTATAAGAGCAATTTTCAAATTCTGTCCCTATTTTAGGGCCTTTGTCCTCCTGTTATGTTTAGCTCTGTCCACATTTTTTGGGCTAAGAGGTTGACAGGTATAGTGGGGGCATAATGAGGATGAATACAGACTGAAATTCTGTAAATCATTTTTCTGGTTCAAAACAAAATGTTACCAAATGGTCTTCTGCAAACACATACTAGAGTGTTTAAACATGATCTGGTCATACTGATAGAACCTGGCAATGATGCTTGTGAAGAGCAGTTTAATTCAAAGGCCTTTTCAAACTCGTGTCAGTCCAGTAGGCTTTGAAAACAAATACAAGTGCACATTTAAACTGTCTCTTAGAAAAAGAAAATAACTTTTAAAGTTTCCAGCTTGGGATGCACCAGTACTTCTGAAACAGAACTGAGCATTTCCATTTAGATGTGTGGTTACTGAACAGGATATCATTCTCATAACATATCTCAATCCATTATTTGTTTACTGTGTTAATTGGTGTTAAGCAGTTTTCAAAACAGATGTGACCTATGTGAAGATTCTGAAATAAATGCATTAAGAACTACTCATGAGTTTGTTCATGTATAACAAATTACCTTTTGACGTGTCTTCAGAATGTGTTATATTTAAAAAAAAAAATGGAAATTGTATCGCGTGCATAAAAAACGCAGCACTTTACCTGGATGATATTTTGATAATTATCAGAACAGAAAAAATGCATACTTTGAATACTGTGCTATTCATGTTAGAGAATGCTGGCTTACACATAAAAGGAGCTGAATAGATATTCATGGAAGATGAAGCACGCCATCTTTGTCAAATGTGTCATGTCATGGGTGTTACCTTTTAGTTGCTACAGGCATTGCCTGGAAACCGAGAAGTGCAAATAATCCAGTGATCTCTAAAAGCAAATACTACTGTAAAGCTAAGCATTTTATAGGGGCATATTAAACTATTGTAACAAATTCTTAAATGAGCCTACCACCTGTGCGTGCTTTTTTTTTCATACTGCAACTTAATCTTATGGACTGGCATAAGGATCCAGAGCTAGACAAAGATATTTCCCAAACAAAAGTATTTTAATATTCTGATGCACTTGTAAATTACGTTGGTGGCTAATTGGTTCTAATACTAAAAACTGAGCTTAAAACCTGATGGTTCACAATGCCAAAAACAAATGCCTGAAATACACAAGGGTAAAAAATTAAACTGTAAGCATTTTAGAAGAGGAGCTGACACCTATAATCCCCAATGCAGAGGAAAGGAGTTGGTTTAATGGTTGTTTTCCTCACAGACACAAGGAACAGGGTTTGCGTTTCACCTTTGAAAGGAAAAATGGCTAAATTTAAAATGGCCCAGAAGGGCAACTAGCCTAGCACTTACATATGAATCCATACTATTTTAACAGAGGGGGAATAATAGTTAAGGTTGTTACCTTACATATACAAGGCACAGTGTTTGATTTTGACCGCAGGTTACTTGTTAGGTTTGTAATAGTCCGCAGACTGATATCCTAGTATTTTGGGAATTAGGGATTTAGGGTTGGTATAATTGTTATGGTATTTACCTCACAGACAGACATAAGATACCGAGTTTGATTCTCACTCCTGAGGAAAAGATGCTATAAAATAGCCCGGTAGAGCAGCTAACCTAATACGTAACTATGAATTTATATATATATATATATATATATATATATATATATATATATATATATATATATATATATCTATATCTATCTATATATATATATATATATATATATATATATATATATATATACACACACACACACACACACACACACACACACACACACACACACACACACACACACACACATACACACACACACACATTTATGTATTTTTATGGGTGGCAGTGAATATGTCAAGTATATGTAATGCAGCAACTGTCTAATGAACTGCATATGGCCAAATAGGCAGTTGATCAAAAGGTGTGCAAAATGGACAATCCCTAGGAAGGGGAATATTCCTTTTCCCCTGAGGATTATGCAGTCTCACAGTATATATATATATATATATATATATATATATATATATATATATATATATATATATATATATATATATATATATATAAAACTAAGAAATGAACTTCGTGACAATAAAAGCATTCAAAAAAATAGTAAATCACACCAACAACTCTTGTAGAACTTTAGCGCTTTCGTCTTATTTATTATCAAGACTTCTTCAGAAGGACATGTTTCATAAGTATGAGCAACTATTTTCACTTCCTTTATATGCATTAGTTCTAGCAGGCCATTTAAATTAACAACAGTTCCTTTCCAATAGCAAAGTGTGAACAAGCAGGGTGCTGTGTGCATTTTCATTAACATTACAATCGCAGTTACATAAGGTAAATTAGTCAGACAGTAATAGCCTTGTGGTGTCATGTGCATACTAAAAGGGATTGTGTGCAAAAAGGGATAGTGTGCAAAAAGGGACTGTGCACAAAAAAAAAATAAAAATTTTATTGGGGAAACGGGAAGGATGACAGTCATGCTGTGATGATTCTAATGTAAACACATAACTTATGAGTCTTTGCCTCCAAAGGTAAGTAAAGAAGGGAATGGAGGAAGGTGTAGGAGTCAGGTAGAGAGTCCTACTATGCTTTGGTATCGGTGTGTGTGTAGAGAAATGTGTGGGTATGCCACCTGATGGGGGAGTGGGAGGAATGCGGTGTGGACTTGAGGGGGTGCTGGTAGGGGGCTGCCCATGCAAGGAGCATATGAATGACAGAGTGTCCCAGAAGGCTGTCAGTGCGGATGGTACCAGCTGTGGGCTGGTTTGGATGGTATCACCCCTTGAATGGCTGCGTGAAATAGTGAGACCGGGGGGTATAGTTGGTGCGGTCAGCGGGGGCTAGCCTGGTGATTGGGAGCATGTGTGTAGGGGGTATGGGGGAGTCAAAAGTCAGAGAGAGAGAGGAAACACATTATATTCACTTGCACAGTTGTAAATCCATAAACACATTAAATCTACTTGCACAATTCTTCAAACCCTTTTGCACAGTTCTTCAAACCCTATCACATTTCAATCTCTGTACCATTTAAGTGCACATTTAATGTTCAGTGTCTCGTTGAGACCTGGATAGATATCAGCTCTCAGTTCTATCTGCCATTTTAATTCCCGGACTTGCAGGAATGTGTCCATGTCCCCTACAAATTCTGTTATTTTTTCCAGCACTGTGAATTTGAATCCTGTGAAGTTTGGGCAAATAGCACTGTGTTTAGCCAAGGCATTCAAACTGTCCTGTTTGTGTATTGCTGCAGTGTGTTCTTTAATACGACTACTCAGCTTCCTGTTCGTTTTGCCGATATAGAAATTCCCACAGTGTTCGCAGAAAGCACAGTAGACTACATTTTTTGTGTTGCAGTCATAGTGGTCATAGGTTCATAGGTTCATAGGTTCATACTAGGCTATCTGCCCTGGGGCAATTATAAGCCTAGCCCGATTCTGTATGGCTTACGCCACCCCTTGATTTGAGTATACTGTGCCCTTTTTAAGGTTTAGTTTACTGTGCCTCTGTCTAATAGTGACACGGGAGTAATCCCTGGGACAAACCTTCGATCCCCCATCCACTTATCGAGATTCTTCTTGAAGTGATTCAGTGAGGTGCTCTGCCTCACATGAACTGGAATTCTATTCCAGAACGAAGGGAGCCTCTGGGTTATGAACCTGTCCCTCCAGCAAGTTCTATTTATTTCTGTGCTGAGGTTCAAGTCCCTCGAGCGTGTGGCTCTAAGGGATTTATATTTACTGAGGTGGAGCATGTCCATTAATTCTGGATTTGACATAGCTGTGTATGTCAGGCATAGATCGCCTCGAAGTAGGCGGTATGCAACTGAGTAGAGCTGGAGTTTTTTTAACCGAGCAGCATATGGCATCTGTTTGAGACCCTTGATCCTCTTGGTGAGATACTTTTGGGGTCTTTCTAATTGCTGCAGGTGTCGGGTAAGGTACATCCCAAAAGGAGCATTGTATTCTATGATGGGCCTGATGAGGGATGAATAAAGGGGCACGATTACCTCTCTTGTTCTAGATGTGAAACCCTTCGTGATGAGGTGGGCTATGTAGAAGGTCTTTCTAACCACTTTGGCAATGTGGTTTTCAAAGGAGAGATTGCTATCAACTTGAGTCTCCAGGTCCCTAATAACTTACTCTGTACTTAATGGGTTTCCGCCTATGTGGTAATTTGTGGGCACATTGTTTTTGCCAAAGGGTATGACTATACATTTTTTGGCATTTAGCTTTAAACCATGGTTCTGGCACCAGTTATCTGTCTCTGTGAGACCTTTTTGAAGGATGTTTGTGTCAGCTGGAGAGTTGATTATGGCGCCCAGTTTGCAGTCGGCTGCGAACTTGGTGAGCCATAGTCCTCCCACGTTTGCCTGTACCTCGGAAAAGTATATACCGAACAAGAGTGGTCCCAGGACAGAACCCTGTGGGATGCCACTTGTGACCGGTTTCGAGTCTGACATGGCTCCAGCAACTCTCACTCTGTGGGTTCTGTCTTTGAGCCAGTTTGCAACCCATCTTGTGACATAGGGGTTTATATTTAAGCTGGATAGCTTATCTATGATGCCCGAGTGGGGTATTGTGTCAAATGCCTTTGCAAGGTCCAGATAGGCTGTGTGGACTACCTCCCTTCATCTATGGCTTTGGTGACTGTTTCAAAGAAGTCAACCAGGTTCAAAAGGCAGGATCTGCCCTTGACAAAGCCGAACTGGGTAGGATCTAGTGTCTGTAGGTCCCCAATGTCTTTGTTTATGAGCTCCATGATGATCCACTCCATAGCCTTGCAGACTAAGCTAGTCAGGCTTATGGGGCGATAGTTTCCAGGGTCCATAGAGGCTCCACCTTTGTGGAGTGGGACCACTGTTGCTGTACGCCATTCTGTGGGCACATATCCTGTAGTGAGGCTGAGATTGTATAGCTGTTTTATTTGAGAGATTAGTTCCTCTTGTAGTTCATGTAGGACACAGCCTGGGATGCCATCTGATCCCATGGAAGCAGTCTTTTTTGCTTTGGAGAGGGCAGCCTTCACCTGAGCATCTGAGATGTTTGGGAGGCAGCCCTCTGCCGGGATAGATACTTGCTCTTTTGGGGGGGAGGGGGTGGAGAAGTTTGCACTGAACCTGTCTGCCAGAATATTGCCGATGTCTGTGGGTTCAGTGTATTTTTTGTCATTTAGAATCAACTCAGAACAAGTCTGGGAGTTGCATCCCAGGTTTCTAACATAACTGAAAAAAAGCCTTATGATTGTCTTTGGTGTCCTGTGCAATTTTTCTCTCGAAGCTGTCCTTGGAGGATTTTATGAGGGATCGTAATTTTTTGCTAGTACTGATCAGAGATGCCTTCCCTATTAGGGATTTTGCTCTATCATGTAGTAGCTTCCTCCTTCTGTTGTACAGTTTATTTATGGCAGGGGTCCACCAGACTGGACGCCTGCCTTTGGATGATTGGGTCTTGGTTTTGTTTGGGATAGCATGATCCATGCATTCCTGGAGATGTCTGTAGAATACATTTATATAGGATTCTGCAGTTTGGGCTGTAGTTTCCACTGGCCCTGGGGCCTTGAAGGATTCCACTTCGGTTTTGAGAAGTGAGAAGTTCGATTTTGAGAAGTTTTTCACTGTGGTTTTCTGGGCTGGGGGTGGGGTCGGGATGTGGACATCCAGTGAAATTAATTTATGGTCTGATCTTACCAATGAGGGATATACTTCTGGTGTGGAGCATAGAGTCCCCATGTTGGTAATGATCAGGTCTAGTATGTTGTCCCCTCTTGTGGGAGTGGTGACTAGTTGTTCAATAGCATTTGAATTTATAATTTCCAGGAATCTTTGGGCTAAGGTGCTGGGGCTTGAGTAGTGCTCCCAGTCAATGTTTGGGTAGTTGAAGTCACCCAGTATAATGGTGTTCGGAGAGATCTTCATGTTCTCCAATGTTTTCAGGAAGGCCGAATGGGATTCCTGACTTTGAGAGGGTGGTCTGTAGGATGCTATAAACTGAAAAGTAGTCTTGTCCACTGTTAGTTGCACATGGATGGTCTCCGATACTTCGTGCAATACCACTAACTTGGAGGTGTGGGTATCCTTGATAAATATGGAAACTCCCCCTCCTTTTGTGGTTCGGTCCGGGTTTTGGGGCCGAAAAGCATGATACGAGATATAGCCTGGTAGTGCTGGGGTGCTCTCTGGAGCCTTGAACCAGGCTTCTGTCACTGCACAGATATCAATGTTCTCCATACTGAGGAGAGCTTCGAGTGCGTGCATCTTGAGGTTAAGACTTCTGGCGTTTAGCAGCATTACCCTTAGTTTCTTGTTCCTTGTGCTGTCTATGGGGGTGGGTTTGACTTTTGAGCCTTGCCTAAAAAAGGCACTATGGGGGTGGCAAGAGCCTTTGCCAATATCCGAAAGCCCAGTGGTGACAGGTGCAAGCTGTGCCTAGCGAAGCAACGTGGCTTGTCGAGCATGTCATCCCAGGCTGACAGACACTGGATCCCCTTTGAATGACACCAAAATTTTAGCCAATTGTTAAAATCGATCATTTTGTCTTTGTACTGTAGCATCATTCTAGGTGAGGGTAAGATGCTGCTCAAGATCAGGGTCATACCAGTCTGGGCTACATGATCAGAGAGCTCCTCTATGTCTCTTTTCATGTAGTCCAGGGAGGTACGTCTCAGGTCATTCACACCAGCATGTACAATGACTGAGTCATATTTGTATTTGCTTTGGAGTGACCTGATTGCTTGCGTTATGTGTCGGATCCTAGCACCCGACAGGCAGATCACCATGACCTTCTCTTTATTCAGCCTGGTGAGCGGGACTTCAGTGTGTCTGACAATAGAGTCACCTATAACAAGAGTATCAGGTGTGTTATTCAGCCTTAAGGGCTGTGGCTGCTTGGCATACTGACTTTGTGGGTTATGTGTTGTGTGTGTTTTGTTTTGAGGTAGCGTTTGCTTGGATGTCTGCTTAGGAGGTCTCTGTTGCTTAGGTAGATTTTTATTTAGAGCCTCCGAGTATGTTTTTGTGTATTTATGTGTTTGGTTCGCTGATGTGGTGGGACTGCGTGATACTGGAATTGTGTTGTGTGAGGTTACCTTCTCCTCCTGACTGGTTACACCAGTTTTGAGATGAGAGAGTTCAGCCTTCAGTTTGGCTAAATAGTTGCATCTCTCACATACATTTGAACCTGTTTGGAGGAGGAGAGGGTTGTCCGTGTACATGAGACAGTTGTAACATTGCCTCAAAATTCCCAGATTCACCAGCTGGACTGGAGAGGAAACCTTTGGACATGCTAGAGTAACAGGGAAACTGAATTTAAGACGGACCACTAGAGGACAGGGTAATCATAGAGAGTATAAGATTAAGTAGTGCTTATGGTTTAATAGTGCTAACTTGTAGGATTACTTAATTGGACCAGTGAAGGGCCTTAGAATGAGAATATGATGTTTAAATTGAGAGATAGAGCAGTTCTAAGGGAAAAAGTGTAGAGCAGACTTTGTGGAGCCAGGAATAGTTTAAACCCAATTAGGCGGCGCTGCCCGCTGTTGCGCTATGCAGTCATGTAGACTGACAGTTCTGTTGCAGTGTGGGAAGGTGACGTTTTTTCGTATGTGTACACAGGCAACACACTTGCTGCAGTCACACATTCCAGGTTCTGTCGATACTTCGCTCTGTGGGGATGGGCTTTTATTCCTCTGGAACGCGCCACCAAAAGAAGAGGTACGTTTGAAACAGAAGTTTGGGGATGTCCCAAGTAACTTTGTCAGACCTTTTTCTCCTCCCAAGATGTCCCAATTGTTGGTGAGGACCCCTCTGATTCCAAACATATAGATGGAAATTGGAAGGGGGAAACTTGACACCCAGTCCTTTTTGTTCGGTCTGTTCTGTGCCCTTGCTGTGAATCCCTTTTCCAGGATTGGTGGGTACCTGGAGTGTCTGTGCTGTATGATCTCTTGGAACAGGTTGTCCACTAGATACTCTGGGTATTTTCTTTCTAGGAACAAGTTTCTGAGGTGAAAACCTTCCTTGATGAAAACCTTGTCCCTAAAAATGAGTCTGGATAACCGGATGAATTGTCCTTTTACAATATTCTTTTTCATGAAATGGGGATGCTGGCTGCTGAACTCTAGATAGTTATTCCGGAAAGTGGGCTTGCGGTAGATGTTGGAGTCAAACTGTCCACTTTCTGGGTCTATAGTGAGGTGGATATCCAGGAATTGAGTGGTGGTACTGTCTGACTAATTTACCTTATGTAACTGCGATTGTAATGTTAATGAAAATGCACACAGCACCATGCTTGTTCACACTTTACTATTGGAAAGGAACTGTTGTTAATTTAAATGGCCTGCTAGAACTAATGTATATAAAGGAAGTGAAAATGGTTGCTCATACTTACGAAACATGTCTTTCTGAAGAAGTCTTGATAATAAATAAGACAAAAGCGCTAAAGTTCTACAAGAGTTGTTGGTGTGATTTACTATTTTTTGAATGCTTTTATTGTCACAAAGTTCATTTCTTAGTTAAAATTTCTTCTCTTCGTTCAATTTTTTTGAGTGAGGTTAATTTTATATCTATATATATATATATATATATATATATATATATATATATATATATATATATATATATAATTCAACCATATGTAGTTCATATTTAGGCAGCCAACTTTATGTGTTTTCACTAATATAAAATATCTACGGACTGATACTCTAAAAAACTGTTTTAAATGTAAAAGTAGTTTTGTGCCTGTAATACCACACAATGTAGAATGTTTTATGAAATTGTGTGAGAATGATTTTTATGAAATGTTTGCCATGAAACAAAAAAGATGCACCTATTTTAATACAACTCAAGATGAACAAAAGTCACTAATTAGGTTAAAACAAGATGTTAATATAACTATTAAGCCAGCAGATAAAGGTGGAGCCGTCGTTGTATTAAATACATCTGACTATGATAAAAATATGGTTTCTTTACTTTCTGATGGTAATACCTATAACATTGTTTCAAGCAATTTTGTCACTAATACTATCAAAAAAATACAGGAAGACCTTTATGATCTCCTAATGTGTGGCCAAATAAGTTGTGAAACATATGAATATTTTTTTATTGAGTTTCCCACCATTCCTGTTATTAAGGGCTTACCTAAGATACACAAAAACGTTTTGCCTGTGCCCATGAGACCCATAGTCTCCAGTGAAGGATGGAGTACTTCCACTATTTCATCCTTCATAGAACATTTGTTAAGACCCATAGTAAATGACATTCCGAATATTCTTAAAGATTCATACCAGTTAATACAAGTTTTGAGAGACTTTAAGTTAGATAGAAATCTCTCCAATTATTTATTGGTTACTATGGATGTGAAAGATTCATTTACATGCATCCCGAATGAGTTAGGACTTCAAGCCATAAGAGAGATCTTAGTGACATGTTCCCACTACACCAATAACAGACAAATATTGATAAACCATCTGTTGGATTTAGTTTTGAACAACAACATTTTTCTATATAAGGATAAATACTATTTGCAAAAATGGGGGGTTGCTATGGGCACCCCCTGTGCGAATAGTTATGCTAATTTAGTTGTCTATGATTGGGAACGGAATCATTTATTCAAACACACACAATATGGTAATATTAAACTATACAAACGATTTGTGTTTTGTGTGGGAAGGCACTGAAACTGACTGCATCCAATTCATCAAAGATATAGCGACTACTAGCCCCTTTCTGAGGTTTACCATAGAAACCTCAGTTGAATGTGTTAATTTCTTAGATTTAACTTTGCATTTAAATACTAATGGAATGATAGATGTCTCTCTTTACAGAAAACCTACTTGGAGAAACACATTATTGAAATTTGAGAGCATGCATCCGAGATTCATGTTTTCAGGCATTGTTACCAGCCAGTTCAGTAGAATAGCAAGGATTTGCAGTGATGACAAAGTTTTTAAGACTGAAATGGACAATTTAGTAACATTATTTAAAGACAGAGGTTATACTAACAAAATCATTAACAACTGCAAACAACAAATGTTTGGTACTACACCATCAGGCCTGGCCCACTCCAGTTGTGAGGTTAGACAAAGGGTATTAAACAACTCATATACTAAAGGCAGATTCACTGAGAAGTTATCTTTCACCATAAAATATACCAGTGACATAGTGGCACTTAGAAAAGTAATAAATAAAAATTGGAATGTGCTCATTATGGATTTGTTTACTAAAAATGTTGTAGGTGAACGTCCCAGATTTAGCTACAAGAATTGCAGCAATCTCAAGCAGTTACTATGTATAGATAAAAATCCTTATCAAATAGTGATTGAACCTGCTCAGTATGGAACTTATCCCTGTGGCCATTGCCATATGTGTCCATATATTTCTAAGAAACAGTCCTTCACCCATCCAGAAGGCATTTTTAAGTTTGTACCTTCCAATTATTGTAATTGTGATAGTACAAATCTTATATACCTTGCAACGTGTGACAATTGTGATGCATTCTACGTTGGCTTAACAAAGCGCAGGTTAAGAGACAGGGTCTATAACCATCTCTACGACATTAGAAAGGGCAATGAGCAAAACGCGCTAGCAAAACACTCATTACAACACATAACACATAAATTCAGTTTTAAAGCCCTACAATTGGTCACCATTAATTCAAGAGGAGGTGACAACATTAATCAATTGGCTTGTATTGAACTTAAATGGATATTCACTTTAAAAGCCCATATCAGTCCAGGTATCAATCAGTTTGTCTCTATTAAACCCATACTAAACAATAGGAAGCTTTGAAGTTACTGTACACTTCATTTACTACTTTCTATTTTTCTGTTTTTTGGTTATTGATGTTTTAATAGATTCATCATTCGTTCTTGGCTGTTTAATTAATATTTATTATTCAGATGGTATGAAATACAGTTGATAGATACTGTTATACATAATATTCTGTATATTGTTATAGTTGCACATCAATTTCACATTTATTACATCAGTAATTTATTTTTAACTCTAAATTCATTGCATCAAATTATTGTTTTATACACATATATATACAAATATTTATATTAAGTAACATTTTTATTAATATTAATTATTATTATTGTATTTTAAAAAATTTTTTTCATTTTTTATTCTTTGTTTTGTCTTGAAGCATAATACAGAAATGTAAACATAATTTTTTGTAAAATAATTTTTAACAAACTTCATTGATTATAGCTTGCCTATTGGGGGATATGATGAAGTATAATTCCTATTTGTCTCCACCATCATTTGCTGCTTTTTGCCAAAATAATGTGATTTTTATTCCCACAGTGACACCTTTAATTGGTTCTTCATGGTAGCCCATCTTGTTATTCTAATACTTATACATTAGACAACTTTTACTAGTTTTGCACAATGGATTTTTTTAAACTCCTTTCATCAAATTTTAGCGCACAGTATATTGTGATTTTAGTTGCGCATGGTGTATTGCTTGTGCATTTTAATCAAGTAATTAGAATTATGGCAAGTAATGCTTTTTTTATATATATTTCTTTGTTTCTTAAATTGTTTTTATTGATATTAATTCTTGTAACAAACAGTAGCACACGATACATTGTCATTTTAGTTGCGCACGATGTTTTGTTATTGTGTACCGTAAATAAGTAATCAGAACTATGCTATGGAAAGCTTCCATATATATTTTTAACCTTTCACAAATTATCTTTCAAGTTTATTTAACTTGAATTAACATAATTTTTAAAACTCAATTACTTAACAAAATAAAACATTCTATATCTTTTTAATTCAGTTTTTATATAATGATCTAGAAATCATGATGAACAAAATAGAAACGCTTGGTTTTAAATATAATAAACAATTGCAGTAGATGGCGATTGGATTAGTAACACACTAAGCGGCAACACCACGTTTTGAGCTGACAAACTGAAACGCATTATTTATTTATCAGCAACTTTTTTGTCAATAGAAGTTTACTGATACTTATCAAAATAATGTAGTTACACATGGATATTTCTCTATCAAACTCGAAACTTGATCTTTTTAAGAAATATGACTAGGAATATGTAAGACATTGGACATGTGACATGTCCGGTGAACCTTTACTAGGTTCCTAACTTTGCATTGCTAAAATGTAGCCACTTTAAGAGCTTGATTTCTCAACTGGTGTGTTGATTGATTTATTGCTTCTATTATTGTTATATTTGCCCGCCAAAATTTTATATAAATAGATGTGCATTTTTTACTGTTAATTGTATCTGATGAAGCGTAGTCAACCTACGTGAAAGCGCTCATTCCTTGTTTCCAATAAAGATGTTTTGACCTGAAGACGGAGTTTTTCCTGTGGTGATTCCTTCTGTTCTCAACGCTAATATAAAATACACTTATATATATATATGGCTCTAGTTCACTTGACCAAAAACTCATTTGACTGACAGCTTATAATGCTGAATTTCAACATACTAAATCTTAAACCATCGACAATCACACTTAGAACACCAATAACTAACCCTTTCCAGAACATAAAAACTACTTACTTACCCCCTTAACAGAAACAGGACAATGTACAACCAAACTAGATGGGGAGCTATGCCCCCCACACCTCCCATGTGGTAGACTGTGCCTACCCAATTATATATACTAACTCCAGGATCACACTACAGTGAGGAAAAGGGCATATATCTTTAACTTGCCTTACAGCACTCTATACACTGCCACTACTGCTGGGAATGCACAAAACATTAGCCAAATTGCTTTAAATGATTATCATCTTCTTTCAGCTGTTCCCATTAGGGGTTGCAACAGCAGATCATCTATTTCCATTTCTTCCTGTCCTCTGCATCTTGCTGTATCACACCAACCACCTGCATGTCCTCTCTCACCATATCTATAAATCTTATCTTAGGCATTCCTCTTTTTCGGCTACCTGGTAGCTTCATCTTTAGCATCTTTTCCCAATATACTCAGCATCCCTCCTGAGCACATGTCCAAACCAATGTAATCTTGCCTCTCTGGCTTTGTCTCCAAACCTTCCAACCTGGGCTGACCCTCTGATATACTTATTCCTGATCCTGTCAACCCTTGTCACACCCAGTGCAAATCTTAACATCTTTAACTCTGCCACATCCAGCTCTAACTCCTGCCTTTTTGTCAATGCTACTATCTCGAACCCATATAACATAGCTGGTCTCACTACCCTCTTGTAGACCTTCCCTTTCACTCTTACTGGTACTCATCTGTCACAAATCACTCCTGACACTCTTCTCCACCCACTCCATCCTGCCTGTACTCTCTTCTTCACTTCTCTTCCACACTCACCATTACTCTGAACTATTGATCCCAAGAATTTAAACTCATCCACCTTCACCACCTTTACTCCTTGCATCCTCACCATTCCTCTATCCTCTCTCTCATTCACATACATATATTCTGTCTTAGTCCTGCTGACCTTCATTCCTCTTCTCTCTAGAGCATATCTCCATCTCTCCAGGGTCTCCTCCACCTGTTCCCTACTCTCACTACAGACCACAATGCAAACATCATAGTCCACGAGGACTCCTGTCTGATCTCGTCTGTCAACCTGTCCATCACCATTGCAAATAAGAAAGGGCTCAGAGCTGATCCTTGATGTAATCCCTCCTCCACCTTAAACACATTTGTCACTCCCACTGCAGACTTCACCACTGTCACACTACCCTCATACATATCCTAAACCACTCTTACATATTTCTCTGACACTCCCGACCTCCTCATACAATACCACAACTCCTCTCTAGGCACCCTGTCAATTGCTTTCTCTAAGTCTACAAAAACACAATGCAACTCCTTCTGACCTTCTCTATACTTCTCCATCAACACTCTCAGAGCAAACATCGCATCTGTAGTGCTCTTTCCCGGCATGAAACCATACTGCTGATCACTAATCATCACGTCCATTCTTAACTAGCTTCCACTACTCTTTCCCATAACTCCATGCTGTGACTGATCAGTTTAATCTCTCTGTAGTTACTACAGCTCTACACATCACCCTTATTCTTAAAAATTGGTACCAAAACACTTTTTCTCCATTCCTCAGGCATCCTCTCACTTTCCAGGATTTCATTAAACAATCTGGTTAAAAACTACACTGCCATTTCACCTAAACACCTCCATGCTTCCACGGGTATGTCATCTGGACTAACAGCCTTTCCATTCTTCATCCACTTCATAGCTATCCTTACTTCCTCCTTGCTAATCCATTGCACTTCATGATTCACTATCCCCACATCATCCAACCTTCTCTCCCTCTCATTCTCTTCATTCATCAACCCCTCAAAGTACTCTTTCCATCTGCTCTACACACTCTCCTCACTTGTGAGTATGTTTCCCTCATTATCCTTTATCACCTTTACCTGCTGCACATCTTTCCTAGCTTGGTCCCTCTGTCTAGCCAATCAGTACAGGTCCTCTTCTCCCTCCTTACTGTCCAACCTTTCATGCAACTCTTCATAGGCCTTATCCTTAGCCTTCACCACCTCTCTCTTTGCCATGCACCTCATCTCCTTATACTCCTGTCTACTTTCTTCATCTCTCTGACAATCCCACTTCTTCTTTGCCAACCTCTTTCTCTGTATATTCTCCTGTACTTCCTCATTCCACCACCATGTCTCCTTGTCGTCCTTCCTCTGTCCAGATGTCATAACAAGCACCTTTCTAGCCATCTTCCTTACTAGCTCTGCTGTAGTTACCCAGCTATTTGGTAACTCTTCACTGCCACCTAGTGCCTGTCTTAACTCATCCCTGAACTCCACCTCACAATTACCCTTTTTCAATTTCCACCCTTTGATCCTTGGTGCTGCCCTCACACTCCTCCTCCTCTACTTGATCACCAATGTCATCTCACAAGCCACCATCATTTGCTGCCCAATCACACTTTCCCCGGTCACCACTTTACAGTCTCCAATCTCCTTTAAACTGGCCCTCCTGCATACGATATAATCCACCTGTGTGCATCTTCCTCCACTCTTGTATGTTACCCTATGCTCCTCCCTCTTGTTAAAATACGTATTCACTACAGCCATGTCCATCCTTTTCGCAAAATCCACTATCATCTGACCTTCTGCATTCCTTTGTTTAACACCATACCTGCCCATCACTTCCTCATCCCCTCTGTTCCCTTCACCAACACGCCCATTGAAATCTGCCCCAATCACCACTCTCTCATCCTTGGGTACAGTCATCATCACTTCATCCAACTCACTCCAAAATTTTTCGTTCTCATCCATCGCACACCCAACTTGTGGAGCATATGCACTAACGACATTCATCATTACACCATCAATTTCCAGCTTCATAAAAATCACTCTATCCGACACTCTTTTCACCTCCAAAACACTCTTAGCATACTGTTCCTTCAGGATAACTCCTACGCCATTTCTCCTCCCATCCACACCATGATAAAACAATTTGAACCCACCTCTGATACACCTAGCCTTACTCCCCTTCCATCTGGTCTCTTGCACACACAATATATCAACCTTCCTTCTGTCATTCATATCGGCTAGCTCTCTCCCTATGCCAGTCATACTGCCAACATTTAAAATTCTGACCCTCACTACCACATTCCTAGCCTTTCTCCTCTCTTCCTGCCTTCAGCCATGCCTTTTGCCTCTTCTCCTTCTTCGGCCAACAGTGGCCCAATTTCCGCTAGCACCCTGTTGGCTAACAGTACTGGTGGTGGTTATTGTTAACCCGGCATACTTCCCATAAAAATTTAAAGAGACAAACCCACATTTAGAAATACTACAAGATGACTTTCTACATGACTATTGGAATTCTAACAGTCAGCACTGTAAGTTACAGTAATTTGTTTTTATCACTAGCAAGTCACAGGTGAAGGAAAACTCACAACAAGTCTATGTCTTAAATGTCGATGAAATGGGTGTCAGTCAAATGAGTTGTCAGTCAAATGAAATTTATGTCAATTGGGTGTCGGTCAAATGGGTGTCAATCAAATGAGTTTTAGGTCAAGTGAAGTAGACTCATATGTATATATATATATATATATATATATATATATATATACATATACATATATATATATATATATATATATATATAGATAGATAGATAGATATATCAATTCTGCAGTCATGCAAACTTGAAGGGAGAAATCTCCCAAGATAAAGAAATACTGTCAATGCACATATAAAAAACTGCACTGTCAGTGATTTTCAATGGAAAACAGTTGGTTTAAGATCCTCACTGTCTTGTATCTTGGGCACCTCATACTTGGGTAACGGTAATCAGTAATCAATTGACATGTTGGAACCCTGTCACATGCCATTTACTATTATTTGATGTATCCCCACATTGTTTTGAAACAATACTTTCTTAAGTCCAGGTAACAGAATGAAAATGCTACTAGTTAGATTATAGAAGGTCTTGCAGTGATTTTTCTACTGAGTTTCACCATTTTTATGTGGCTACAGATTTACTAATGAAACATATTACAAGCCACACATTTCATAGCTTTAGTGCGATGAAATTATATCACAAATGCCTCCAAAAATGTTGATATTGTCCTTAATGTTGCAAGTATATGAGCATGAAATAATAAATATTCCAGGAAGATATCATTGCAATGCAGTCTCTAGTGCAGTCCGAGACAAAGAGTGTTGTTGCAATTATGAGTGCTGCCTTTATACAACATGCATGTTGTTTTGGCATGAAATCATATGCAGAGGCCAAGTATGGTTTCTATTTTCAAAAAAGTATGGATTCTTTCATATAATATGTCAAGATCACAAGAAGTTTTCAGCCTTGCCTCTCTTAACATCCTTAATATCTGCACAGACCATGGGAATGTATTTACATTAATCATGCTGGTCATTTTCTTGGAAAATATCTTTTTGATCATTAATGTTTATTCAAAATTACTGTAGATGCTGTTGTGAAGTTAGTTTCAGATGCATCTAATCTCATTACTCACTCAATACAATACATTTTCATATTGAAAAAATATGGACACCAAGATTAGCTCTTTCATTCATTTTATTCCACGTGAACTTCATCAGAAACAGTTAGAAATCCACCCAAAATGCAATTTATATAATGGAATCAGTCACATGCTATGTGATGTCACAAAGAAAGTTTTTTTCATATAATATAAATGAAATAAAATGTGATACTCATAAATATGTTACATCAATATAAAAACATTTTCTTAAAAAAACTTTTGACACTTGGAAATTCCTAGTGTTATTTTCTCATTTGTAAAAGGCATTTTATATTAATTGACTCATTTAATCCAGGAGCAAAATCTGCTCCTAGATGTAACTGCCAAAGAGACTCTTTACACTCTAAAATCACTTTTCTATCCCCCATAAAATTTCCTGAGGGAACATTATCTAGCACTGAAAAAGTATTTTTTTTAAAATTATTACAGACTGATGAATGCTTACCCAACGCATTAGCTGAATATTTTTTCTTTATAGCTAAAAGATGTTCACTGATTCTTTTTCTAAAACATCTTGTAGTCATGCCTATATAATAACTTGGACATGTGGAACATTGAGCTATATAAACCACCATTTTGGTGTTACATGTATAATAATTTTTGGACCAATAAATCCGTGTGAGAAAGCTGAACTGAAGAGGAATTACTTATGTACCTACATTGTCTACAGTTGTTACATGCATAGGTACCTTTAGCTAAAATTTTCTTGTCTATACTACCTTCACTTTTTTTAGATCCCCATTCTAAAATACTTTTGATATTTTTACTTTTCTTAAAAGTGAAGTTAGGTTGTTCACCTATGATCTTTATCAAGTCTTGATTCCCTAATAAAACCTTCCAATTCTCCACTATGATATTTTTAATGGACCACATTTCGTTTGTGATGGGTAAAACAAAAGCACATGAAAATTCTTTGTTAGGAACAACTGCCTGCTTGTTGTGATTATTATTTACTACAGGGACTAATGATTGAAAAGACAAAATAGGACATGCTTTGTCCTTTCTGAGTTGCATCACTTCATTAACAATGACTTGTAACCATGATGAATCATAGCCCCTAGCCATAAAAAAAGTTCTTAACATTTCTATCTCTTTTGAAAAAATTACATCCTGCGATGTTAATCTACTAAGCCTGATAAGTTGTCCCTTGACTACTCCTTTTTTCATGTGAAATGGATGTAAACTTTTTTTGTGCAAATATTGATTTGCAAATGTAGACTTTCTATAGATTTTACTGATGAATTGCTTGGAAGTCAGATCATAGGTCAAATTTAAGTCAAGAAAATTTAGACTCTGGCTATACCCTCCTATGGAAAACTTTAAAAAAGTCATAGTACTATTTAAAAATGCCACAAAATTTTCAAAATTTTCTGATGTACCATGCCAAAGGAATATTAAATCATCTATATATCGATGTTTTTTCCCCAAAAATGTTGTTATCAATAAACTTACTTTCCCAATTGGCCATTATAAGGTTAGCATATGCTGGAGCAACTTTTGCTCCCATTGCAACCCCAGCAATTTGCTTGTATAATACCTTGTTAAATGTAAAAAAATTATTATCAAGTACAAAGTCCATTAGGGTACAAATTGTATTGATTTTGATGTTGTCCAGAGTACTATTTTTGTTTAAATATTCCCTCAAAAAATCTATTCCTGTTTCCTGATCAATGCATGTGTACAATGACACTACATCTAAAAATGCAAAACAAAATGCATTTCCTGATGGTTCAAAATCTCTTAATAATTCTAACAAGTGTCAAGAGTCTTTTAAATAATATTTAGAAGCTTGCATAATGCGGTTAAGAATGTAATCCAACCAGGTTGAAAGGGTTTCAGTTTTAGAATTGTTTGCTGAAATGATAGGTCTAAAAGGGGGATTCTGGCTATTCTTTTGTATTTTCGGAATACCAAAAAGATGGGCCATTTTTGGATGTTCCACTAATAAATATGTGTAACTTTGATTATCTAATTCCCCTTGACAGAACATATCAAACAAACATGTATCTAGTTTTATAAAACTTTGAAGGACAAAATTAATTTCCACTTTCTTGTAAGTTTTATCATCAGTCAACATATCTTCCACGGAAGTGTTATAAGTTTCTGTGTCCATTATTGCTATTTTGCCACCCTTATCAGCTTTCATGACTCTTACCCCTCTATTTTCACTAAGAATCTTTAAAGCTTTTACTTCTGAATCTTCTAAATTATCCACATTGGTGTTGTGTCTTATCACCCTAAATCTTGCTTCACAAATATTTTGAAAAGCTTGAAGTGTACCTAATAATGGTGGATTATAGGTACTAACTTTTTTTAGGCCTATATTGGGAACTTTATACCAAATGTTATGCATAATGTATTTCAAATTTAATTTTCTTAAAGCTAGCCTAAAATCAACCAAAGTTCTAGCTACATTGAAGGAATTCCCAGGAATAAATGAAAAACCCTTCTTTAAAAGCTCTACCATAGGCTGTTGGAGGACTAGACTTGACAAATTGTGAATTTGAATGTCATATTCAGAAGAATCAGAAACAACTACCATTTTTTCTTGCTTCTGCCTCTTCCCTTCCCCTTGTTCTGCACTACTTTTGACCAAGTCGGCCCTCTCTTGTTCCCCTGTTTGTCCACCAAAAAAGGAACACCACTGTTGGAAGTATTCGCCCCTTCATTGGTACTAGAGTTTGAGACAACTTTTTTTGTTGTTATTATGCAAATCACTATTTATATCATTTATCATGGCACCACTGTTGTTATCACTTATAGAAATATGAGAACTGTTGCTATTTCCAGCATTCAAAGCAACATTGGTAGTAAAAGACTTGTTCCCATTATTCCCAGTCTCTATGCTTGTGTTTTCGTTTTGAACATTCAAAACATTTTTGTTGTTCACAAAGTATGCAGTATTATTAGCGTAGGCTGAAATATCATGTTTGAACTTTTTTTGTTTTCTAGCCACTATCGTGGCTCTCTGCCTATCTGCTTTTGCTACAATACCACAATATAAATTGTAAAATGAAGAAAAACAGGAAAAATTCTTTATCTTTTTATCTAAATCATTCATTTTGTTTTTAACATCTTCTATTTGTTTAGGATAGTGGTCTATTAACACACCCATAAGATTAATACCGAAATCATTAAACATATCAACAAGTTTTTGATATAAACTGTCCCCAAAGTTAACACAATTGGGGAACTTGTTAGTTCTCAAACCTTGTGGAACGCATTTACGTTTCACACATTCGCTCAAATAACTAATTTCAATGTCCAACATGACATATTTTAAAGTCAACTTCTCCAAATCGTAAATAGTCTGTTTGCAAGTCTTTTGCTCAAAACTCGAGCCAGAAGAAGTTTCTCTACTTACAGAACCATTTACTTCAAATTCTGCTATGTCTGCAAATGGATTGTTTGTATTCTTTAAAATATGATCCAAAACGCCGTTAGGACTTAACGGCAGCTCTTCAGCCCGTGTCTCGCCAGCTTCTGTATCCAGTGTATTAAGTACAGTCTTCCGACAATGACCGGAAGATTTTTGGTCCCTCTATCGATCTGCCGCTACCAAGGACTGCACTTTCAAGACCCCTCTGAATGGCAGTGGTAATGACGCTCGTAATTTGGTCCGAAAATTGAGCGAAACTATCCGGAACTGAATGGGTGGGTAAATTTAACAATGTGTCCTGTGACATACTTTGAAAAGCCAAAGGATGGAACCACGGACCACAAAACACTTGCAATACTGAAACTGAAAGAACTGTCACAAAAAGTTAACTAAATAAACCAAGACTTCGGTGGTAATATCCAATGAGCTTGAAAAAATAGGGACACCAAGATTAGTGCTTTCATTCACTTTATTCCACGTGAACTTCATCAGAAACAGTTAGAAATCAACCCAAAATGCAATTTATATAATGGAATCAATCACATGCTGTGTGATGTCACAAAGAAAGTTTTTTGCATATAATATAAATGAAATAAAATGTGATACTCATAAATATGTTACATCAATACAAAAACATTTTCTTAAAAAACTTTTGACACTTGGAAAATTCTAGTGTTATTTTCTCATTTGTAAAAAACATTTCATATTAATTGACTCATTTAATCCAGGAGCAAAATCTGCTCCTAGATGTAACTGCCAAAGAGACTCTTTACACTCTAAAATCACTTTACTATCCCCCATAAAAGTTCCTGAGGGAACATTATCTAGAACTGAAAAAGTAAATTTTTTTAAATTATTACATACTGATGAATGCTTGCCCGACGCATTAGCTGGATATTTTTTCTTTATAGCTAAAAGATGTTCACTTATTCTTTTTCTAAAACATCTTGTAGTCATGCCTATATAATAACTTGGACATGTGGAACATTGGGCTATATAAACCACCATTTCGGTGTTACATGTATAATATTTTTTGGACCAATAAATCCTTCCTGTGTGAGAAAGCTGAACTGAAGAGGAATTACTTATGTACCTACATTGGCTACAGTTGTTACATGCATAGGTACCTTTAGCTAAAATTTTCTTGTCTATACTACCTTCACTTTTTTTAGATCCCCATTCTAAAATACTTTTGATATTTTTACTTTTCTTAAAAGTGAAGTTAAGAACTTTTTTTATGGCTAGGGGCTATGATTCATCATGGTTACAAGTCATTGTTAATGAAGTGATGCAACTCAGAAAGGACAAAGCATATCCTATTTTGTCTTTTCAATCATTAGGCCCTGTAGTAAATAATAATCACAACAAGCAGGCAGTTGTTCCTAACAAAGAATTTTCATGTGCTTTTGTTTTACCCATCACAAACAAAATGTGGTCCATTAAAAATATCATAGTGGAGAATTGGAAGGTTTTATTAGGGAATCCAGACTTGATAAAGATCATAGGTGAACGACCTAACTTCACTTTTAAGAAAAGTAAAAATATCAAAAGTATATTAGAATGGGGATCTAAAAAAAGTGAAGGTAGTATAGACAAGAAAATTTTAGCTAAAGGTACCTATGCATGTAACAACTGTAGACAATGTATAAATCCACAAAGAGAAAGGTCAAAGCAAAGAAGTAAAACAAGCCCAGCACCACAGGACCCGGAGGATCAGTAACCACTTCCAACTAAAACACACTTCGTGTTAAATCCCAAAATGATGAAACTGTTGTAACAAAACTTTTATTAGAACCAACGTGAAACTGTAGACAATGTAGGTACATAAGGAACTTATAACATCATGATAACATCCTGAAGTTGAATTCTTATGAGACAGGCGACTAGTAAATGTTTATATATATATAATTGCCAAAATCCAATACAATGAGCAAGAAACTTGGATAACAGGTAACATAATCAATAACTGAAAAAAACAGTTGTCATACTATACAGTGCAGAGGTTTAATAAACCATTTAAGAAGTAAACCTGATGATAGACAATGTGAAATTGTTAAGCATAAATTTCCCCAGAATGATGAATAGTGTAACCATTAAACCAGTAAACTAATAAATCAATGCGCCATAGAGGGCTGTATATATAGCAAGTGCAGCTGGACTTTACAATAAGTAATTTACTAAAATAATTGGGATGTAACTAGTAAGACATGGACTTATCCATAATGAAATAGAAAAAAAGGAGAGTGTGGCCCTGTGCTGTTCTTTGCACAGTAGACATTGCCTATAACTGTACATCATTTCCAAGAAGGTTGAGTATTTCCTTAAGAAGGTATAGGTTCAGGTGGATAGAAGAGAAGATTTCCATTCAGAAGCTATGAACAGCCTGGTGACTGCTGAAATTTATAAAATACAAAGTCTTTGGGTTTGCTTTATATGTAGTTCCAAGGATAAATGCCATAGGACTCACATGTCCACTATAGTAAGGATTTTGATCTGTAGAACTTACTAGCTAAGCCAGCAGTAATGATCCATAAGTGTCTCACTCAATAACATTCTAAAAACTTATGGGTTTCATTTGACAAGGATTCTGGACACTCTGGACAATTCTCTGACAGCTGATAACCCTTCTCAACCATATGTGCTGGAGTCCAATAGCCTTTGTTGGTCAGTTTTAACTGATGTAATAAAAGTAATGGGGGTAGCTGATAGTTGCAGAATAATACTCATTTGTAAAGGGAGTTTAAATGCTATAAATGTTAGTGTAGGAGGAAAAGGGACACTTAAAAGAGTAATGAATTTGAATGGCCCCTTGTCCCATACTGATTGACTGGGTAATAAAAGAATTATGAAAAGAAGATTATCAAAGTTCTAAAATAAAACTGTAGACTGGTTAGTGCAGTCGAATACTGGACTGATGCAGATTAGGGGACAAGGCTGTCTGGGACTGTTCATATTTCTTTGACTATAAACATTGGAGTTATCCATAGGGAACATTTATAATAGCATTTTACAATGTCAACAACAAATCTGTTTGATAAGCCACCAAAAAAAAACTACTAATAAAACTTCAAAGGTGCCAATATGAGCAAGTAGCTACACCATACCCCCAACACATGAACAAAAATGCTCACAAAGAGTATGTTACTCCAGTCTCTTTATTGTTAAGCACTTTCTCCCCAGTATACGCCCCGGGGACGTCCTCAGAACAAGAAACAGAAGAAATTACATTGCTCCAAGTCAACACACTTTATATGCAATGAAACAATCAATTAATCAATTATTCTTCCACAATTTTAAAGACATAGATACTAAAACACTAAAAACCTTTGTACTTTAAATATACACACAAAAACTTTAGATAAGGTTAAATTTTACATTATTAAAAATAATAAATTATACAAAATACAATAAGAATTCAGATGTTTAATGCTCTTTTTCTTAGAACAGGAACCAGGGAAATATGGTCATTGGTGCCTTATCAAATGGATTTGTTGTTGTTATTGGTGTTTGAAGTCCGTTTGGCTTTGAGCAGTGCTTCACAGCCGGCACAGTATTTGAGGCTTGCAACAGCAGTATTGAGCAATGGATGAAACCAATGATGTTAATAGAGGAAGGGGATCTGTGTCTGTGTTAACGGATGGTTTATCTTGTTCTCTGGTCAACACTTCAGCTACCAACAGTAATCTAGCTTCCCTGATTGCTGTTTTGTCCCAAAAGGTTGCCGATTTGACCAAGAGGGTGGATGTTATGTGCAACAATACTTTGAATACATCCAGCCAAAACGACGATCGGAGAAAGGATTTTTCACTTATTCACCCTAGGCTTGTAAACCAAGGTGACTTCTCTGATAATCCACAAGACAGCAGTATAAGATCGCAAATAAATACTTCAAACAAGCCTAGCTCAACAGGCGGCCGTGCTAGGCATGGAAATCAAGCTGTCGCTATTGAAAATCTGCAAGAGGGCAGTATACGATCGCATAACAGTGAAGAAAACAGTTCTAACTCAGCAGATGACCATTCAACATCCATTTTCTTTAAAGACTGGATTATGATGGACATTTTTTTTTCCTGCAAGAGACATACAGCAAGTTTGTGGATTAGAATACAAATCCTTTAATTCCACCATAAGGGACTTTGAGAACACTATGTTGAAAGTATGTGCCATACAATTTGACAATTTGTACTTACAAGAAAGCCTTAAGAAAAGACATGTCCCTAAAGGGCTTAGACTATATAAATTTCCTAATGGCGTGGATGTAAACATTTGTGATGCAGATTAACTTTTTGCTCTATTTGACGGCTTTGGGTTAGAAATGGTGGTATTTATTATAAAAACAAACAACAAGCATATTAAAATAATGCTTGATAATTTAGATAAAATGAATAATGCGCTTACAAATGATTTATTGTTTGATGTTTATAAGGTGCAATATGAGAGAATTTTTGAAAAAGTATACAACAATGTAAAGTTGAACTTAGAGCATAAAAGTAAAAAACTTTTAAGGGATGAAAATGACTATTTAAAAAAACAAGTGTATTTTCTACCAAAATGGTTTATTGGTTCACAAAATGGTTTTGAACAGGTGGGTTACAACGAAGGTTTTGACTAACATTTACCACCATTAGGTGAAGACATACAAACTGATGAGAATATAAATGATTATGACCAGGGTGTTGACCAATATGAAGCCAATTTTCCTGTATTGAGAAGATCAGAACGTTTGGAAAACAAGAATAGGCAGAGGGTTTTTTTAGGAGAGACCCATGTACAAAGAAACAACAACAGAGGCAACAACAGGTGGGAATACAGAAACAAATACAGGTAATTGGTATCAACACACAGTCTAATATTGTGCTGACTAATAACGGCAAATGTGCTTCTTATGAGGGGTTTAATATCTATAATTATACTGATTTGGTTTTGGATATAAACTACTTTTCTTTATTTAGGAAAGGGTTTAAGCTTGTCCCCACTTTCAAATTGAACACGGTCGATGTTATTACTGAGTTGAAGTTATTCACTGGGAAACTAAATTTTAAAATTTTGTTCAAGGAACAGAATCTCCCTGGAAAGGAAGACAAATTTAAATTGAAAAAGAAAAGTTGTTTTAATCCACCATTGCACCCCCTTATTCTACCTTTTGAAAAATCTTGTGAAGTAGATATTCAGAACTAGTTTAAATATTTTAGGCTTGAAAAACTTTTTAATTTGAGTATTGAAGAATACACTTTACTTAAACAATTTATAACAAATAAAGAGCTAATAATTATGAAACCCAATAAGGGTGGGGGGGTTTGTTTTGTTTAACAGTATTGATTATATTCATAATCTTACAATGATTTTTGCTGACAATGAGAAATATCAGATTGCATCTAGGAACAAAGTAATGTTAGTACATAGAAAAATCTAATTATTTTTAGAAGATTCTGTTACAAAGAGCTATTTCAGAGGATTTATTTAATTTCCTGATTTCTGTACATCCACTTATCCCAACAGCCTTTGGCATCCCAAAAGTACATAAGTGCATAGATGACCCCCCCATTTAGGGTCATTATTTCAACACGGAATAGTTCCACACATACCCTTTGTACATTTTTAGATAGAATTCTAAAGGACACTATTGGTTTCCTGCCTAAATTTAATGAGTCTTGGTACAATGATAGCATTATTTTTTCCACTGTTGACATAGTGGAGTTATTCACTTCCATCCCCCACAAGGAGGGTTTGGATTTATTCTATGAAGCAGTTAGAGAACTCACTACATTTTCTGATACTATATTGAATTTTTTGATGGCTGTTATGGTTATATGCATGGGAAAATAAATATTTCTTCACAAGTGCTTTTAAACCTTTATGGTATACCTATTATCGCTTTTTGGATGATGTGTTCATTTTATGGAATGATTTGAATGTGGATCTTGATGGGTTTTTGGACCACATCAATCAGATATGTGTATTTTTTAAATTTACAGCCAAACATTCTAGTGAGGAAATAAGAGTATTTGGATATGATTATTTCTAAGGACACATCCAATAAAAAATTTGCCTCTAGAATATTTCGGAAAGACACTTTCTCCAACAGCTATCTTGACTTTCAGAATAGTCACCCCTTTCATATGAAGAAAAACATCTATAAGGGGCAATTGGTAAGGGCTGGGAGAATGTGTTCTACATATGACACCTTCTTGGAAGAAGTTTCCAACATAACAGAAATGTTTAGGGTAAGAGAATACCCAAAAGAACTTCTTAAAGAAGTAGCAAAAGGAATGATGGAAGGATGGGGTTCAAAATATAAGCCCTTATTGGGAAGTGGTGTGACCATTCAAAAAATGGGTAGTCAACATACTGATAGGGTCAGTTTTGACACTAGTATGGTCATCCCTTATGGTTCAGGTGAACATGCATTGAGGGACATTATGAAGAAGAATTGGCATATATTCAAAGGAAACTTTGATATTTTTTACACACTTGGTGAGACACCAAGCTTTATATACAAAGCTGGGAGGAATTTTAAATATTTGACAGAGCACACTTTCCTTATCAAGACTATGTTCATCAAAGGAACTACTAAATGTGTAATTACAATCAATGCCCCTACATCTTAGATAGCGATGTGGCCTTGATAGCTGGGCATGGTAGGGGTATTCCACTACATAAGGGTAATTGTAACATGAGAGGTGTTATATATATTTCAGTTTGCCAAACATGTTCATATTACTATGTTGGCAAAACGGAAAGGAATTTTAAGACCAGAATATATAAACACCTTTGTGCCATTAATAAGGGGAATGTAAATAATGCATTGTATAGGCATACACTAGCATGAGAGGGAGATACAAGATTTAAGTTTGACATTTTAGAAGTTGTCCCACAGAATTTTAGTTGTGGTTGGTGGGAGCTTCAGGTTGACCTTAGAGAGCTTTATTGGATTATTAGATTAAATGCCAACGTTGAACCAGGGTTAAACTACCATATTTCCCTGGTTACTGTTCTAAGAAAAAGAGCTTTAAACATCTGAATTTTTATTGAATTTTGTATATTATTTTAATAATGTAAAATTTAACTTTTTCTAAATTTTTTTGTGTGTATATTTCAAGTACAAATGTTTTTAGTGTTTTAGTGTCTATGTCTTTAAAATTGTGGAAGAATAATTGATTAATTGATTGTTTCATTGCATATAAAGGGTGTTGACTTGGAGCAATGTAATTTCTTCTGTTTCTTGTTCTGAGGAAGTCCCCGAGGTGTATACTAGGGAAGAAAACGCTTAACAATAAAGAGATTGGAGTAACATACTCTCTGTGAGCATTTTGGTTCATGTGTTGGGCTTATGGTGTAGCTACTAGCTCATATTGGCACTACTGAAGTTTTCTTAGCATTTTACAATGTATTTGATACAGCATTGTGAGCAACACTGTAAAACAAACTCATGCTGAGCCTAATATACCAAGTTTTGCTTCCCACACTTAAGTGTGGAGGTCTAGTAAAGCCCGAAGATCACCTTCATAAAGGCCATAATGCCTGCCGCTTTTTTAGCAACACCTGAGTATTGTAAATGTGTAATACTGTTCCATTCTGTAGGAGATGGATGAATGCAGCAATGCGTAATCAAAAACAGAATGTGACTCCTTTAAGTCAGAACGCTTTCCTTTCTCTAGTTTTATTCGACTTCATGGATGTGCTGCTGAGCTCTAGCACTAGAGAAGATAGTACCAATTTGTGCTGCTGGATGAATTAAAGGATCTGCATTTTTATTAAATTATATTTTTAATTTTGGGATGTACAGTTCTTGGGATATTAAGGATGATTACACAATGAGTTCTGCCTAGTTATTTATTACAGCAAACATTATTTATATGATTAGTGAACTGAAATCAATTTTTATTTAATGAAATGCTATTATTCCCAGCATGATGTGCAAGAACTAACACAGCTACCTCATACCACTTGTTTTCGTGATTGATCCTCAGCTGAGGCACTTTTTGTGGAATCTCTACTTGCAGATGCATGACTTTCCCAGCATTTCCAGTTTTTATTCACATTCTGAAGATGCTGATAGTTGGAGTGGCAGTGCTAACTAGTTGGAGGTATGTATGTGAGACTGTATGCATTTGTGAGTGTTTTAGGATTTACTAGGGTGCCATCCAGGGTTACTTCATGCCTTGTTCCTTTTGCTTGTCAGGATAGGTTCCTGCCTGCAATAACTCAGGCCTGCATAAAGCAGGTACTTAAAACAGCAGGGCTGGTGGATGGAACATGCTGTTATTCACATTTTCTTCTGATCTGTTTTTATCCATATTTTCTATGTTTAATTTATTGGCTGATATTAGGATTGTTGTGGCTTTTAGATAATAAACAGCAACAAATAAATAATCAGCAAAGCAGAGCTATACAGGGCCTGTAAATTATTTCATGCTGTGTGCCTGCCAGGGTTTATAATATTGTGATTCTTTTGACTTTGCTCTACACCATATTAAAGTACCAGCGTATGAACATTGCATTTCATTATTTCCACAGAAAAAGAAGAAAGCATTGTGGGTAATCACATGATCCCCTGGCTCAGGTGTTACTGTGTTCAATAGTAGTTTTAGTTCCTTGCTTCCCCCTTGGGCCACTAGTTTAATGATATATGAAGTGCCAGAACCTCAGTCAACCACAGGAAGAAGCATTATTCATTTTTGTGGCATTCAACTGATTTATATTGAATAATGTAGCTGATATCACACGTAACATTAGGGATATGAAAGTAAAGTGTAACAATCATGGGGGGGGGGGCATTGAATGGCACATGTGAAATTACTTCACTCACGTTACCTGTTCATAATAATTAAGTCACAAAACTAGTAAAACACGTTATCAAATTATTTTGAGAGCTGTACACTTTAGTTTTTCATTATAAATATTTACAGTTACTCCAGCCCGGAACGGAATGTTTGTCACTCCATTTGAGTTTGCAGTATGAATAAACAACTACTGAAAAAAAAGATAAGGAAATTGAGTGAAATGGCTTTTGATCTACAGAACAGACATTGCCTAGATTTTGTTTGTACAGTAAAAATGTTTATCAATTTGAGATGAAACCAACTTTAGGAAGAAAGCGCTGGTAGACAAGGCAAACAAACTTTGTTTTGTAAGTAGTATACTATGACCCATTAGTATGTATAGGTGAATGCGCTAATTTTCTGTACATTAGTCATCAGTGCTATCTAGAACATCGCTGCTGTCAAAGAACGTACAGTTAAGGAAAACAACAAAATGACAAGTATGACTGAAACATTATGATTGATGTAACAAGAGAATTATCTGTATTAACAGCTTAACTCATGCTGAAATTTTCCATGAAGTAAACTAAAAGCAACTTGAGCTCCACAAACCTACATTTCTTCACAGCCTGCTAGAAGAGTATAAACTTCTAAATTATCTCACAAAGTAAAATAAGAACTTCTGTTTACCTTCAGTTATTCTCACACTACTTATTTTATCATCCCTTGTTGGCAATATTGTCTTAAAAAAGTCTTATACCAGCACTAGATATTTTAAAGTACATTATTCTAGACTGAAATATCTTAGTTTATTATAGGTTCATAGGTTCATAGGTTTATACTAGGCTATCCGCCCTAAGGCATTTATAAGCCTAGCCCAAAGTTTTGTGGCTTACGCCACCCCTTATATGAAAAAATACTGTACCCATTAGTTTGTTGTGCCTCTGTCCAGCAGTGACACAGAGATGATTCCCGGGGTAAACCTACGATCTCCCATCCACAGGTCAAGATTTCTCTTGAACAGAGCCAGCGAGGTGCTCTGCCTCACATGGACCGGGATTTTATTCCACAGCATAGGGAGTCTCTGAGTGATAAATCTATCCCTCCAGCACGTCCTATTTATATCTGTGCTAAGGTTTAAGTCGCTTGCTCTAGTGGTTTTGGTGGATTTGGATTTTTTGAGGTGGAGCATGTCCATTAATTCCGGGTTGGACATGGCCTTGTATGTCAGGAACATGTCACCTCTGAGCAGACGGTATGCGTCTGAATAGAGGTGGAGTTTCTTCAATCTGGCAGCATATGACAGATTTTGGAGTCCCTTTATCCTTTTGGTGAGGAACTTTTGGGGTCTCTCCAATTGCTGCAGATGTCGGGTGAGATACATCCCGAATGGGGCATTGTACTCGATCATTGGTCTGATAAGTGAAGAGTACAGGGGAACAATGACCTCACTAGATCTGGATGTGAATCCCTTCATGATCAGGTGGGCAATGTAGAAGGTCTTTCTAACCACTTTAGCAATGTGAGTGTCAAAAGAAAGACCACTGTCAACCTGGGTCCCCAGGTCCCTGATAACCTCTTCTGTGCTTAGTGGATTGCCACCTATATGGTAGCTTGGGGTTACCTTGTTTTTCCCGAAGGGTATGACTATACATTTTTGGCGTTTAACTTCAGGCCATGGCTCTGGCACCAGCTATCTGTTTCCGTGAGTCCCTTCTGAAGGATATCCGTGTCCGATGCACTTTCCACTATGGCCCAGTTTGCAGTCGCCTGCAAACTTTGTCAGCCAAAGTCCTCCCATGTTGGCCTGTACTTCTGAGAAGTAGATGCCGAACAATAGGGGCCAAGGACCAGCCCTGTGGGACACCACTTGTGACCGGCTTGGAGTCTGACATAGCGCCAGCAACTCTAACCCTGTGGGTTCTGTCCTTAAGCCAGTTTGCAACCCATCTTGTGACATATGGGTTTACATTTAAGCTGGTAAGTTTTTCTACAATACCCGAGTGGGGTATTGTGTCGAAAGCCTTTGCAAGGTCAAGGTAGGCTGTATGGACTGCCTTTCCTCATCAATGGCCTTGGTGACTGTTTCGAAGAAGTCAACCAAGTTCAAAAGGCATGATCTGCCCTTGACAAAGCCAAACTGGGTCGGGTCCAATGTCTGCAAGTCCACTATATCTTTGTTTATGAGCTCCATTATGATCCTCTCCATAGCTTTGCAGACTAGACTTGTTAAGCTTATGGGGCGGTAATTACCAGGGTCCATAGAGGCACCGCCTTTGTGGAGTGGGACCACAGTTGCCGTACGCCACTCCTTGGGCACGTATCCTGTGGTAAGGCTGAGATTAAACAGCTGCCTTATGTGCGGGTTTAATTCCTCATTTAGCTCGTGTAGCACACAGCCGGGAACACCATCCGGTCCCTTTGATGCTGTGTTTTTAGCTTTAGAGAGAGCAGCTTTCACCTGCGCATTTGAGATGTCTGGGAGGCTACACTCTGCTGGGATAGTTATCTCTCCTTTAGGGGGGAGGGGTGAAGTTTGCACTGAACCTGTCTGCCAGTATGTTGGCAATGTCTGTGGGTTCAGTGATTTTTGTATCATTTTGGACTAATTCTGAGCATATCTGGGAGTTTCCACCCAGGTTCCTAACATAGCTGAAAAAGGCCTTATGATTGTCCTTTGAATCCATGGCAATTTTTCTCTCAAAATTGGCCTTAGTTGATTTTATGAGTGCTCGTATTTTTTTACTAATAATGATCAGGGGTGAATTCCCTTTTATGGATTTTGTTCTATCATGTAATAGCTTTCTCCTCTTATTGTAAAGTTTGTTAATGGCTGGGGTCCACCAGACTGGACGTTTGCCCTTTGTGGAAAGAGTCTTGGTTTTATTTGGGATTGCCTGATCCATGCAGTCCTGGAGGTGTTCATAGAAGGCATTTGTAAGGGCTTCCGCAGCTTGGGTTGTGGTTTCCACTGGCTCAGGAGCCTTGAAGGATACCACACCAGTCTTGAGTAGTGTGAAGTTTGCTTTAGAGAAGTTCTTCACTGTGATATTTTTTGTTTGGGGTGGGGGCGGGATGTGGATTTCCAGTGAGATTAGTTTATGATCAGATCTCACCAATGAGGGATATACTTCCGGTGTGGAGCATTTTGTCCCCATGTTTGTGATAATGAGATCTAATATATTTTCTCCTCTCGTGGGAACAGTGACTAGCTGTTCCATGGCATTTGAATTTATGAACTCCAGGAACCGTTGGGCTAGAAAGTTAGGGCTTGAGTAATGTTCCCAGTTTATATTTGGGTAGTTGAAGTCACCCAATATGATGGTGTTTGGAGATACATTTATACCCTCCAGTGTCTTCAGGAAGGCTGTGTGGGGTTCCTGAGTTTGAGAGGGTGGCCTGTAGCATGCTACAATTTGTAGAGCAGTTTTGCCTATGGTTAGTTGCACCTGGATGGTTTCAAGCTTAGGCGTTGCCACCAACCTGGAGGTGTGGGTATCCTTTATGAATATGGATACACCCCCTCCTTTTGTGGTGTGGTCTGGGTTTTGGGGCCGGAACGCATGATATGAGGTAAAACCTAATAGTGCCGGGGTGCTCTCAGGAGCCTTGAACCAGGTTTCAGTTACAGCACAGATATCGATGTTCTCCATACTGAGAAGGGCCTCGAGTGCGTGCATTTTGAGATTTAGACTTCTGGCATTGAGCAGCATTACCCTCAGTTTCTTCCCATTTTTGTTTTCTAGGGTGGTAGGTTTAGAATTTGAACCTTGCCTAAAAAAGGCACTATGAGGGTGGCAAGTGCCTTAGCCAATATCCGGAATCCCAGGGGTGACAGGTGCAAGCCGTCCCTTGCGAAGCAGCGTGGCTTGTCAAGCATGTCATCCCAGGCAGACAGACACTGGATCCCCTTTGAATGACACCAGACATTAAGCCAATTGTTAAAGCTGATCATCTTGTCTCTATATTGTGGCATCATTCTTGGTGAAGGAAGGATACTGCTTAGGGTCAGGGTCATACCTGCCTGGGCTACATAATCAGAGAGCTCCTCTATGTCTCTTTTCATGTAGTCCAGGGAGGTACGTCTCAGGTCATTCACACCAGCATGGACAATGACTGTGTCATATTTGTACTTGCCATGGAGTGACCCGAGTGCTTGTGTTATGTGGCAGATTCTAGCCCGATAGGCAGCTTACTGTGACCCTCTCCTTGTTCAGCCTGGTGAGTGGGACGTCAGTGTGTCTGACTATGGAGTCACCTATGACAAGTATGTTTGGTGTATTTGGCCTTAAGGGCTGTGACTGCTTTGCACACTGATTTTGTGGTTTATGTGTTGCTTGTGGGGTGTCTTGAGGTAGCAGTTGTTTGGGTGTCTGCTTTGGAGGCCTCTGATGTTTAGGTAAATTTTTACTCAGAGCCTCTGAGTATGTCTTTGTGTGTTTATGTGTTTGATTCAGTGGTGTGGTAGCATTATGTGAGGCTGGTTTTGTGGTGTGTGTAGTTGCCTTCTCCTCCTGTCTGGTCTTGCCAGTCCTGAGTTGAGAGAGCTCAGCCTCCAGTTTGGCTAAATAGCTGCATCTCTCGCAAGTATTTGTGTTATGTGGGAGGAGGAGAGGGTTGTCTGTGTACATGAGGCAGTTATAACATTGCCTCAAGATTCCCAGATTCACCAGCTGGACCAGAGAGGAGATTGACAACTGACCTTTGGACATGCTAGAATAATATTGGGAATTCCTTAATAATTGAAAACAAGGGCCAGTGGGGAGTGAGGGTGTAGTGCTTTTAATTTTTAGTGCTGACTTATATAATTGCTTTAGTGAGCAAGTGCCAGGTAACTTGAGTGCAATGTGTTACAAGTAACTAAATGCAAAATGACAAAAAGTAACTTTCTTTCAAGTGAAACAAGGAAATAAGTACAGTAAGCAATGCAGATATCACTAGTGATCCACAGAAGCTGAGAAGCCGCAGATTAGGTGGAATTAGCATTCCAGGGAAATAACAAGCAAACAAACAACAAGCATATAAACAAAGCTAGATTCAGCAGGCCTGGATATAGTCTATGCTACAGCAAACAAGGTGTACCAATTTCAGTAAGATACAGTTCAAATATTCAGGCACTATAAACCTTTAACCAGAAATTCCCAGCTCAGAAGGGCAGAGTCCAGCCTCTTCTCCCACAAGAGTGCAGACCACAAACCTTCTTAATGTAAAATAACTGGCCTGAAGCCCAAGTGCTTAAACCAGAACTAATACACTTGGACACTGGGCTCTCAATCAGCAGTTCCCAACTTAGAAGGATGAAAGCTACCTGTCCTGCCACCACAGTGCTTGCCACAAACCTTCCTAATGTAAAACAACTGGTCTGAAGCCCAAGTGCTTAATCCAAAAGACTTAGAATGATAGCTACACTTTAATCAAGTTACAACCAAGCAGTGATAAATACAATTGAATACTTTAGAGAATGTCTGGATTAGTGCTCAAGTTACACAAACAAAGCTAGATCCAGCAGGCCTGAATCCAGTCTATGCCACAGCAAACAAGGCGCACCAACTTCAGTAAGAAGCAGTTCAGATATGCATGCACTATAAGCCTTTAACCAGAAATTCCCAGCTCAGAAGGGCAGAGTCCAGCCTCTCCTCCCACAAGAGTGCAGACCATGAACCCTCTTAATGTAAAATAACTGGCCTGAAAGCCCAAGTGCTTAAACCAGAATTAATACACTTTTAGAATAACAGACACTGAGCCCTCAATCAGCAGTTCCCAACCTAGAAGGATGTAAGCTACCTGTTCTGCCACAACAGTGCAGACCACAAACCCTCTCAGTGCAAAACAACTGGTCCGAAGCCCAAGTGTTTAAACCAAAAGGCTTAGAATGAGTTACACCAATCAGTAATAAATACAACTGAGTATTTTTAAGATGATGCAAAAGTAAAATGAAGTAGGTAGAAACACAAGTACAGTAAAAGCAGATGAAATTTTTTTTTTTTTTAATCTGAACAAGTGCTGAGATCAAAGAAACAGATTTGAGTGCTGAAACTAGAAAACTGGCTAGTTATAAGAAAAAAAACAAGCTAGAAGGCTTCCCTCAAACACAGAAGGGCTTGGGGGCTCAGGAGCCTACAAATAGTCTATACCACTTAACAGGAAAGGCAGGAAATAAGCTTAATTTTTTTTTGTCTGTTTCCCAGATGCTCTCTTTGTACACAGTAGGAGTGCCTGAAATCAGAATATGATCTCATTGCACTCAGTTGAGTGAGCAAATGAGATGGGCCCAGTGGCAGGCTGAGGGGTGGGCAGTTTCAAGGCCACTAAGATTAACACCAAAACAAAAACAGGGAGAGTGGGTGGGAATAACTGAAGAGCAGAGTTAAAACTGCCAGTTCAGTTAAATATTCCTTCAACACAGTTTAAATCAAATTAAATACTGTATTTTTTTTTAAAAAAAGTGCGGATAAAGGTACTTAAATTCTCTTATACGTCCAGTTGAATGAATATAACCAAGTTCTTAGCCGGCCAAAGCTGAGTTTTTTTTAAGTGAATGCACATTAGTTGCATGGTTTGTTAAAGTTGGGTACTATATTGCAGTAGCATGTTTCATAAGGGAATTTTGCCGCCATTGTGATCCCAGTTAAAGCAATGCAATCTACACATGAAAACCATTTTTAGGCCACAATTTCTTACAAGTTGCAGTATCAAAACAAGGAATCAACAAAACCCTAAATATTTGTTATATTTTCATAGGTTCATCTAATACCATGACGGGGATGGACCCCATTCCTAAGTCAAAGTATGATTATGAAATTATTATCATGAAATTAGTATTATTTCACTCTTTGATGTTAGCCAAAAGTGCTCTTCGCAGCACATGAAATGTGCCCAGTAATGACTCCTTCTGCAATTGTACAGTGTTACATAGGTTCATAGGTTCATAGGTTGGTACTGAGCTATCTGCCCGAAGGCATATATTAGCCCAGCCACGTTGTGCGGTATTCACTGCCCCTTTAGTAGTTCCCTAGACCCTTGTACTAGCAGCTAGTACCCTTGGCCCCTATCTAGTAGTGCTGTTGGTGTGATCCCCGGTGTGAACTTTCTGTTACCCATCCACTCATCAAGGTTCCTCTTGAAGAGTGATAGTGAGGGGCTCTGTCTTATGTAGATCGGGACCCTGTTCCATAGTAAGGGAATTGGTAACATATCTAAATATGATTGTAAATTATTTTTTATAAGAACAGTTGCTACTACTATTATTGGAACTGTCTGGGTATCTTTCTTCCACATGGCTCTGGTTTCTGCCTGCAGATCGAGGTATTTTATGACTTTGTGTCTCTCTGTATGCAAGACACTGTAGTCAGTAGGTGTGGCGATTTCAATGATCAATGCTACTTTTGTCTTCTTTTCTTGGACCACTATTTCCGATTTTCTAGCATCTATCTTTTGGACTATTGGTATTGGGTGATCCTATGTGATGTAAACTTCATAATTTTCTATGATTCTCTGTGGCTCATGTTTCCAGTGTTTTTCAGTCACTTCGATACTGTAATGTTTGCACAATTTCCTGTGTAACAATCTCGCCACATTATTATGCCTTTCAGTATACAGTCCCTCTGCCATTAGAGAGTCGCAACCAGCAATAAGGTGTGTGACTGCTTCCAGTTCGGTTCCACAAAACCTACATATGTCTGTTTCTCCCACATGTTCAATGGACTTAGTAAACCAGTGTGTACTTAGCCCACTATCTTGGGCTGCCAATATTAACCTTTCATTTCTTGATGTAAATTCACCTTTCCTTAACCATTCCTGCATTCGGTCTTGATCAACACGAGGCTCTTCCAGAAGTTTTCTATACTTGAAACTATATATTTTTTCCACATTTCTTGCCTTCTCATCTGGTCCTTCATCTTATGTTCTTTCTTTTGTTTTTTAGCACATTCAGTTGTTGCCTGGTTTTTATCCATTCCATTCCTGCTTGACGTTGATATGCTTCTGCTAAATTAAGCAGAGATGTCATATTAGATTTATTCTCCCCATGTTTCAAAACTTTCACCACATTTGGATCTTGTGATGTCAGTAGATATGTGTAGAGTCCCATGATTGCAGATCTATACATGTAATCAATTTCAAGGAGGCCCATCCCTCCTTCAGAATGGGGAATATATAATCTTGGTATACATTGATTTTTATAAATCTTTTGGAGAGCATGAAGCATCCTTCTTGTTTTAATATCCAGTCTATCCAACACTTTTTGGGGCCAGTCAATCACTCCAAAACTATAAGTTAGGACAGGAAGAGCAAATTGATTTATAGCTTGGATCTTGTTCCTAGGTGTCAGTGCTGTTTCCAGGATTAATTTAAGTCTTCTAAAGTACTCCTTACTAAACTTTATTTACATTTGTTCATGTTTTATTGCTGATCCTTCAATTCCCATGTATTTATACACCCCCTCTTTCTCAAGTTCTTTTATATCACATTCTTGTCCCAAACTGATGTTTTCCTGGTGCTGCAATTTTCCTTTTTTAAAGGTTGCTTTTGCACATTTATGAAGACCAAATGACATTCCAGTATTATCTGAAAAAGTTTTGACAACCTGCAGCTGTGCTTTCAGTTCCTCATCTGATGAGCTATACAATTTTAAATCATCGACAAAGAGAAGATGAGAAGTCATTAGACTTTGTTGTTTTCTAGAAGCCAAATTATAGCCATGACCCAAGCTGTTAAGTAAACAGCTTAATGGATTAATGGCAAGGCAAAATAGCAACGGTGACAAGGGAGTCACCCCGGAATATCTCCCTTTGGATTTTTATCCCTGGGATAATAATCTGTCCTTTATCATGGCTTAATTGCAAAGTGGTCTACCACTGTTTCATGGTTACTGTAATGTAATCAATCAGTGTAGGATGTACCTTATACATTTTTAAGCACTCTTTTATCAATGAATGTGGGATACTATCAAATGCTTTTTTATAGCCAATACATGCCATACTTAGATTCTTCCCTTTCTTACAGTTCTCCACTATAACTTTATTTAACAACAAATGATCCTTTGTTCCATATAACTTTCTTTTATTGCCCCTTTGTTCTATTGCCATAATTGAGTTTTCTTCTAAATGACTATAAACTCTGTCAGCGTCAATCCCCAGGTATAGTTTATATGTCGTTGGAAGACAAGTAATTGGTCTATCATTTTTAGGGTAGCTTGCAGGTTCACTCTTAAGTAAGAGCATTGTTTTTCCTGTTGTTAACCAGTGCGGTGTCTGCTCAGGGTGTGCATATAAACAGTTCTTACTCATGGTTAGATCCTTGTATAAAGAAGATAATACTTTAAGCCAAAATGTTAGGCACTGCATCTGGTCCTGGGGTTTTCCAATCAGAGGCTTTTCTCAACTTTGTTTCAATCTCTCTGGCTGTTATTTCATCCCATTTCATATCCTGTACCTTTAAACTTCTTATTCTTTCTTTTACTTCTTCTATCCATTTAGCATCTTTGTTATGTTCCACAGGATCTTCATAGCAGGGGTGTAGCCAGAGATTTACATTTTGTACTCAGGCCTAATGTTGCTGCTTCCAGTACCCACTTGTCAGTGTTGAAATGTACTCACCCCTCAAAATGCTACGCCAAGATACATGGAAATATGTACTTTCTTTTCAACTGTTACAATTAACTGCCATACAAAGCTAGTTATAGAGATGTATTCCTTTGGCATAGGAATTATTTGTGAACTGCTATACTGTGAATATTTATTTACACAATTCTAAACAGTTTGTGCTTTTTTAGTGTTGACATTAGCACGAGCTGCTCAGAAAAACTGGACACATTTCAGTACAGTGAGTATGCTTACCTACATCCTTGCTTCACAGATACTTCTCCAAAATGTATCTACTTTGACTTTTTTCAGCGGTCTATCAATTTCTTTTACCTTATTTCCCAATTCTCTATAAAACTTTTTTGGTTCATCAGTAAATTGCTTATTTTGTGCTTTTCCCTTATATTTATCTTTGTATCTTCTGAGTCTTTCCGCCTGTTTTGAAAGTTTTAGTTTGTTATCTCCAGTAGTGCATAATAGATCCTGCCCTATTCGATTACCGTGCATTGCTTTTATCACATCTATCTTTCTTAATATTTTTGTTGATCTATTCCCTCTTCTGTAATCTTCTAACAATGGCACTTCTTGTCTTAGCTGCTTTATATTTTTCTCTATTCGATATTTCCATGATGGTATTCGCTGTTGCCCCCTCTTTTCCCTCGCTACCCTATGTTCCTATAGTAGAACTTTATCAGTTATTAATTTAGCAGCACAGTAATATAGTCTGTTTACTTCTGTTATATCGCATGGGTCTCTATGGACAGTGATAATTACTGTGTTCATTTGTTTTATCAAGCTTCTGACTTTTGGGGTTTTATTTACCTTCTACAGTCTATTTTTCTCATTGATCTTAATATATCTGTCTTTGTCTATTAAATCAAGCAACTCTTCTCTTAACTCCTTTTCTTCCATACTGGGGGCACATCCTTTGTTTTCCATTTCCTGCTGGCATTCTATATTACGTTCTATGACATCTTCTTGTGGCACATTCTCTTCAATTTTATCCTGTGCCATCTGTTGTTTTGTCATATGGAAACTCACTGGCCTATCACTCCTCAACATTGACTGCATCAGAGTTTCCACAGTTTCCTGTTCCTTTCCTTCCTGTCTAGCTTCAGGTGAACTTTTATACTGGGTTCCTGTGGAAGGTTCCAAAATATCTTGATACCTTGGCACCTGACCTGTTGCTTTATGTTCCACTGGCTTCCCCTTAATTTGGATATCCATTGCTCTATCCTGTTGTGGTGCTTTCTGCATTTGATTTTCTACACTGAATCATTTTCTTTGTAGCTGTTATTACCTCAATTTCTATTTCTTTGACTTCTCTATTACTAATCTCTTTTTCTACTTTTCCTCTTAGTCTTCTTATTTTTTGTATTGTAAAGTTTTCCATATCCAGATTCCTTTGCCTATTATTTTCTTCAAATATCTTTGGTGTTGCTCTTTTTGTATTAGTTTTGCTTTCTCCTTTATATAAATATTATACCATATTAATCTCTTTTCCTTTCCCATGTCCTTATTTCTTCTTCACATGTCTCCTGATCTTCTTGCTTTTCCTTATTCTGGGGACTCTCTCCATCATGCTGTGATGTGCTCTGTTTTAGACCTTCTACATTAAATCCTTCACTTTGCAGGCACTCCATAACTTCAACTTCTATTTCTTTAACTTCTACTTTACTGATTGTCTTTTCTACATTAAATCTTTGTGCTTTTAGTATTTTTATTGTGAAATTGTCCATATCTGGATGCCTTTGCCTGTATTTTTCTTCGAATATCTTTGAAACTGCCTTCTATATATTAGTTAACTTGGGTTTCTCCTTTGCATAAATATTGCACCATATCAAATTTTTTTCTTTCCCAAGTCCATATTTCTTTTTTATATTTTTCAAATATCTCTAGGTTTTGTTGTTTATATTTTCTCACTTCCTCAGAGGCTACTTTTCCAAAGAGATCAAAGTTTCTTGATCTATATACTGTTTTTCAAAAATCTGTTGTATTAACGAAAGCACCTTTTTATTTGAAGTTTGTGATAGTTTTTCCTGCAGAAGTATTTTTCTTTCCTCTAATTTCTCTCTTAATCATTTTGTATATCGTGTGTCTGGAAATTCTGGTCTTTTTACATAATAGTAACAATACATAATTTCTTTCTTATCCTCAATAGTCCACTCTGTCATCTTTATGGCTCTTCTTTGGCCAATCAATTTTTGTCATTTTTGTGGACCACTACTTCCTTCTACAACAGGGTGACATCCTCCCCCTGATAACTGCCCTTATGGGTCATTTTATGTATAGCCAATGTCCCTTTTGGTGCATGAATTAACCAATCCCATTTTGGTGTTAGATTGGCCTCACTCATCCCATGGTCTATAATTATATATAACCCCTAGTGAGAATAACTGGTATCAAGCCATAGATAATTTGAAGGGACCCATGCCATGCATTTAGGAGTTGCATCTGTTCATTAGTAGTACAGAGGGCAGCCCTGAAGTAAGCTTTGTATTACCCATCCATACATCCAAGATGTGCTTGAATATGGACTGGGATGGTTGCTGTTTAATGTAGATGGTGAGTCTGTTCCAGAGCAGTGGTATCCTCTGTGAGATCAACCTGTCCCTCCAAACCATTCTCTTAATGTTGCAGAAGAGGTTTAGATCTCTTGAATGAGGATTTCTCATGCCATTTGACATGCTGATGTGCAGCAGGTCCATCAGTATTGGGTTAGAGGATGCCTCATATGCCAGACACAGGTCTATAAAATACTGAGTATAGTGACAGGGATCTGAATTGGTCCATGTAGGATGCATAGTTTAGGACTTGTGTCTTTTAGTAAGATATCTCTGTGTGTGTGTTCCAGTTTTTGTATGTGTCTGGACAGGTATATGCCATGTAAATGTCTTCTTTGACTTTGTTCATTCCTGGACATTTCAGGAAACATTCCCTGCATCTTCCTACTTAATACGATTTACAATTTCATGATGCTTGATTAGAGTGCACACACGCACCTCAGCCAGCTTCCTGTTTTCAAATCTGTGCAAAGCTTTAACCTAATTGTTGCAAAATTGCATCAGTCCATCAATGGCAACTTAAGTAAATGCTATTCATGTGAATCTAAATAGCTGAAATACTGAAATCAACTTTCGGTGGAAAAGAATTTTTGTGTAGGGGGCAAGCTTTCCTGTACTTTTCAGGAGGGGGACCCCACACCCTCAAACTTGTATATAATAACTCCACAGTTGCACAAGAATGGGGAAAGGTATAACCTCATTAACCACTTAAAGTTTTTTTTTCTGTAATTTTGATTCAGATGAATGGCACTTGCACAAACTGCCACTGGTGATTCGACTGGCTCCCATTGTTGGTCTAATGGCAGGAATTAAACTGGTTTGAGTGTGCCCCTCTTGGCTGCTCATTCTCATCCTTGGCTGCCTTCTATTTTAGCATGCACATCATGAGTCAAATGTGAGTCATCTGGGTGGTAGTGCATATCTCTTAAGAGTAATGGTCAAATCTAAAAATATTATGAAAAAGGCCTCAAAATAAAGACTATTTTAAAAAAGCTGATGATAATAACTTAGAAGTCTTCAAAATTAATTCCAGGCTTAGATTGAATAGAACCAAAGTCTGAGTACAAATTAGGGGTGTCTATCCAAAAGTTTGATAGTTGAGAGATATCAAAGCAAAAACCTCTATGCTGCAGAGCTGATGGGAGAACCTATTTTTTAGTTATTAAAGTACTTTTGGATCAAGTGGCATGTTTAAGTGGATTTTATGGGAGGTTTTATTAATATTTAGCATAGCTAGACCATAAACTACAAGATTATTAACCTTACCGATTATGCACAGATTTAGAGATTCTAAGTCTACTAAGCCTTATGACCATTTACACCTTCAGTACCGTCCCTCAGGCTGCAGCTCCTTTCTACAGGAGGTCCATACCAGTCAATCATAGAATAAATTTGTTGATTACTATCCAGTCATCTAGTTTATGATAAAGGGAAGATAGTTGTACTGTTTAACATGTAGAGAAAGTTTATTCCAGTGGTTTGGTTAGTGCTAGGTTATAAAGCTGCCCCCACCATGTGTTTTTATAATCTTAATTTTTACTGTTAAGTAATCTCTAAGAAACCTGTCTCATAATGAGTACAATAATTGAATTTTCATTTATACGTTCAGTAAAATGACTTCAAGCAGTGTAGTTTTTGATGAGATATTTCTTTATGGATTCTACTGATGATATTCATAGTTATTACGAGAACACACTGAGGCAATCCATGCTGTTTGTGCATAAGTGCAATAAAGGCATGATTAACAGAGGCCATTTACACTAAAGCATGGTAGCTGTGAATACATTTATGCAAATGAAGTAGTAATAAGATGGTAATAAGAGAATATGTAAAATGTCATATGCTATAAAATCACCCTCCTGCCTGTTTGCAATTCATAGTCATAGTTCAACTTGTTTCCTGTATATTCCACAGATTTGTTATAAAAGGTGCAAACATGCCTTTTCTTTCTACTTTGTAATGAGTGAAGATGAAACATGCCTTTTCTTTCTACTTTGTAATGAGTGAAGATGCTTCCCCTTGCTACTGTCACTGCTATTTCCTGGTGTGAACTGCTTTTCATGGCTGAGCCAAAACCTCAGGTACCCAGTGGCACTCACCAGCCAAGAAGGAGGAGAAATAGACAGAGAATTAGTCATCATAATGTTGATAATCAGGGAATCTTTAATAGGTTCAGAGTTGATAGGGATACTATAAGGGTATTAGTGGATATGTATAGTCCCCATTGGGTACTAGGGGAATGCATGACATTCTTATCTCTGTGGATACTAAGGTATATGTAACCCTCATTATACTTGTCACAGGGACCAACCAGAGACAAAATGGAGACATAATGGGTATATCTCAGGCTTCTGCATCAAGGATACTTCATCAGTCTTGTCACATGTAGATCAGTATATCTATTTCCCAGTGTCACCACAAGATCTAGCCTGTACTATACATGTCTTTTATGCAGTGGCATGTTTATCGGAGGTGCTTAGTATGGCAGATTGCACCCATTTTGCAATTCAGGCTTCATATGGTTCACAAGCGGAGTGTTACCGCAGTAGAAAGGGCCTTCATTCCCTCAACTGCCAGGTAATATGTGATACATGGGGGTGTATCACCAATATGCCTGTCCACTTCGTGGTGGTGTACACAACTCCCATATCTCGCGCACCACATCACTCTACTGCCTCTTTCTGTATAGTAGGATACCCAGTGGTCATCTTGTTGGTAAGTGGATTTTTTTCTTTCTTTCTTTTTTTTTTTTTTAGCATTTAATTAGTTATTCATAGTAAAATGTATTGCTTATTGCCAATCCAGTGTTGTCTCCCCTCCCCCTTTTCTTTTTTTTTTTTTGTTCTGTTTTTCAGGTGATGCATGATATCTACGGGAGCCATGTATTATGACACCAGTGAGAAATCCGAGTGCAGCTTTGGAAGTTATTTTAATACAGCCCTGTTCCATGCCCATGTTATCATTGAAGAAGTTTGAATCATACTGAAATCTGTTGAAAGAGGCCAGGATGAGTCTGGGGATGCCCTTCGGCATGACACAGCCACCGATGTTTACCATGTGTTGCCTTCTGCACTGGTCTGGTGGTGAAGTGACCTATGCTGTTATTGCAGCTCCCAGTTCAAGTCCTACTATGAGCAATGAAGGCCAGCTGGCAGCAGTAGTAAGGGACCCTATGCTGTAGGCTCCTGCATGACATATAACTGCACAGCTAAAGAGGCAGCATCTCGTACAGAATTATGGACCAGGACATTCAGGTTAGCATTTCCTTTCTTATAAAACACACACAAAGTATAACTGATACATGTAGTGCTATGTGAGGGCTTTGCTGAGTGGTGCATGGTCTGCTGTCACTGTTCATCAGACACTTCCTATTATCTATAAATAATGATTTTTATTTCAGAACAGGTACTCATATCATTGCTTATAAAAGTTATGTCTCACTGTTCACTGATGCCAGTTCAGTGAAGTAATAAGGCATCATATAAGGAACATTTACATATGTAAATGTACTTAAGTATGCACATTCTGAATCTGTTAAAATGGTAAATTTATGAAAAAGTTTTATCTCAGTATTTGACTGCCTGGAATTTGTCAAATTGTATGTATTAAAATCTATAATCTTGCATTTAACATGAGTTTATACATTGAACAGGAATCGAAAATGCAATGTATTTTTTATTATGCAATGTTTTATCGCTTTCAGTTATGACACATTATTAATTGTCTACTGTTCTCTTATTATACATCAGATTATTTGACTGTGTCACAGATACCAAGTTATGTCCTCAGAAATAGATGATATCATTTGTGCAGTACTGAGGGTGATGTGGCAATACTGTTAGTGTACACGTCAAGAAGGTAATGCAATCTTTTTTTTCTAAATGTGCTTTATTCTCTTAACAGAGTGTATTACTTGTTTTATGTTCTTATTAATTGTCAGCTTTCCCATTGATCAATTGAAACTCTTGATAATGGATGGACCCTTATTAGTGTTAACCATTGCAATTTGCATATTTTGTCCTTCATCTTTCATTTCTGAATTATTTTCTTTAATTATACACATTACTATTATTGAAATGAAATATATGTACATGCAAAACCTCTAAATATTGTTATATTATGGATACAACATGTGGATATGGATATATGGATATAACATATGGATACTCATAAATAAACAGAAACAATCTTACAAGGTAGGAACACTGCCAGATGATGTAAGTGATCATTTTTTGACCTACATCATAAGAGAAAAGAAGGATCTTCCCAACCTCCCCTCCTTTAGGATAGCACACTCTACCAAACACTTTAACTCAGAATTATTTCAAACTGAGCTTAAAGCCTGTGACTGGAACCCTTTAAAAACCCTTCCACTGGAAGAGGCTGTAAAGTATCTTAACTCTAAATTCTTATCTATCCTGGATAAGCATGCACCTAAATGGTCCATTAGAATTAAGTCTAACCCTGCCCCATGGCTTTCTAAAGAAACCAGACAGCAGATTTTGCTTAGGAACAAAGTTTGGGCTAAGTGGAGTGCTAACAGAAATATCTCTGATCATCTAAATTTTAGGCAGCTCAGAAATAGTACAAAAAAGGCAATACTTACAGATAAAAAAAACACTACTGTAAACTACAACAAACTCACCAAAATAATCCTCAGAAGTTCTGGTCTAGTATCAATAAGCTCCTTTCCCCAGGAAACTCTCGAACACCCACCCCACTTTATGCAGATCCAAATACCCCCCATCAAACTGCCAATACCTTTAACTCTTTCTTCACTGACACCATACAATCTCTAGCTAGTCAACTTATCCCAGATAACTCAAGCCTTCCAATCACCTCACCAGACTCTCTTTCTAAATTCAAATTACAATCCATCTCTACTACTCGCATCTATAAATTTATTCAAAAACTCAAGCCATGTACTCCTTCTGCTGACCATCTACCTTCCCAATATCTCCAAAAAGCAGCCAAAGTAATTGCCTATCCTATATCCATCCTTATAAATAGGATAATCCAAGAAGGAACCATTCCAGATATATGGAAAATCTCCCACATTATCCCCTTACATAATGGTGGGAACTCAAATGACTACTGTAATTATCAGCCAATAGCTCTCTTATCACCCTTAGCAAAAATTATGGAAAAATGTATTCACCAACAACTTTTACATCATCTATCTCAACATAACATAATAGCAAACTGTCAACATGGCTTTAGGCCATCACATAGTACCACTACTGCCCTTCTATCCTTTACAGATACCATCAATAGAAACCGTAATAAAAACTTCCTCTCATCTGCATGCTTTATTGACCTCTCTAAAGCTTTCAACATGGTAAACCACACCCTCTTAATCAATATTCTTGCATAATAAAAAATACATTGCATTTTCGATTCCTTTGACTCTCAGGCTGTTAAATGGTTCAGCTCCTACCTCAGCAACAGGCAAAAGGCAGTTCTTTGGGAAAAATCAAATTTCATTCTTTCTGCCAGTCACCATCAGAGTCCCTCAGGGCTCCATTCTTGGACCACTTATTTTCTCATTATTTATCAATGATTTCCATGTAGCAATTCCGCAAGCCACCTGCATTCAATATACAAATGATTCCACATTAATATGCTCAGCAACCTCTCCATCAGAACTATATTCTCTTACTCAAAATGTTTTCAACACTGTAGAAACATGGTTTACAAAAGCTGCCTCCTTCTTAATGCCAAAAAAACAAAACTCCTTCTCTTTACCCCTACTACCAAGTCCTCCCCCATAGACTCCTCAGTCTCTTCAAATAATGGCACTATTATTCTCCCAGACTCTACCACTAAACTGTTAGGAATCTCCATTGACAATAACCTCACATTTGAGTACCATATAAATAACACCATTAAAACAGTCAGAAGAAAAATATGCTCCTTATATAGAATAAAACCTTTCCTAACCCAGCAGCCAGAACCAGGATTGCTCATTCCCATCTAATCTTGACTCTTCTGTACGCTTCACCTATTTATACCAACCTGAAGAAATCTAACCTTAACAAACTAGCAACTTCCTATAATAACATTGCCAGATTCACTACTGGCAATCCCTTTAGAACCCACCACTGTTTTAATCTTAGGCAACTAGACTGGCTGGAATTCCAAAACCATCTGATAATCCCCCAACTCGCGATTGCCCACAAGATATTTTACCAACCCAATAACACCCCTATACTCTCCAATCTCTTAATCCCCTATAAAAATCTGAATTCCCTACGTTCTTCTAACAAACTCCTCACTAGCATAACCAAGTCTAATAATATGGCTGGTGACTCTCTGTTTACTAATGTAGCAGGAAAAAATTGGAACCTGCTACCCAATGAACTAACTCTAATCACATCCTTGCCACTCTTTAAACAAAAACTTAAAAAACACCTCCAAACGCACTGGTTATGCCCTTGTAGTAACCTTGACTAACCACCCTCTTCACCACTGTTTCTTCCTCTTCCAAACAAACTTCCAAGCATTTTAATGCTTAATCTTGTAAGCAAGACTGTTACTGTTTAAACTCTAATCAGCTTACTGCTGAAATCTTTCTACCTGATGTGAACAATTGCACATGATTCTTACTGTGTTACATTTGTTTGTTGCTTTCTTAAGTGTAAATATTTTTTACTGTTGCTTTTCTCAAGTGTTAATATCTTTTGTATGTAATAATTACTTGTCATATTTTTTATTAATCCTTTATTTACCATGTAACAATATTTTTTACTTTTTATATCTCTTTGGAGCTTTTCTCCCCGGGCCTCTACTGAAAATGGAAATATATCCAGCTAGACTAGCCTGGTTAACAAATGTAAAATAAATAAATAAATAAATCAATAAAATTATGCACACAAGTAGTCTGCAGTTAATTTTTTTAATACATTATGTTTACATTTAAACAGTGACATCAGAGTATTGAAAGGCATGGTAGTCCAATGCTGTTCATATTTTAAGGACCTGAGATTTCCAGCCTAAGATGCAGTAGGTCATAGTCAAATGTGTCATACATTACATCTACTAAAGATGGGGTAGGTGAAAGTGCATATGATCTCTGTGATGACGTGACCTACTTGATGCAGGTGATCCTAAAGACAGTGCTGCAGGGCATCTCGAATGAGAGGTTCTGTGACATGTAGATTAACACTGATGTAATCATTTGTGTTTGTTCCCCCATTACTGTTTCCATTACCATGTTAAGCAGTACTTGTAGTGTGATGTAATATGCTCCAGCATGTTCAGATGGTACCCAGTTCTCTTTGTCTTCCAACACAGACTTTTATTTGAGTCTCGTAAGTCCTTACTAGTGTATGAATAGAGTCAGATATGGATGCTTGGTGTACCACCATACCATGTATCAATGTGATTGTGACATTATCCCTACTATCTATCATGTCCATGTACTGTTGGAACATCATCAAGGGCTGTCATGAGAATGTGGTTCTCCTCATGGCTAAAATTACCTTTCCTCTGTTTGGTTCCCTGTTGATGTGTCTTTAATTTGTCTAAAACAACATGTAAAAGTAATATACTAAGGCTTGAGCCAGTCTTCAGTTAAAGAACACAGAAATGAAAGCATGCCTGCTTTCATCACAAATAAATCAGAGTTGAGTACAAAAGCATTTATGGTGCACAGCACCCTCAGTCATGTGTACATATATACTGCAAATCCAACTTCACCCAGTTAAAAGTGTGTTGTAAAGCATCATCCACAAGCCCATAATAGTATTGCAAACACTTATTACTCAGCCATCTTATGTCAATCCTAACAGAGTAGGAATCATTCTCTTACCTCATTTATGTATTTACAGTGCTGCCATAGCTTTTCATTCATGACAGTCACATATGCCACATGAAAGCAGCATTTAACCTGACAACACACAACATTAAAAAATGCAGTACATCAGATTTCACTCACTTCAAATTATGTACTATTATCTTGTATAGACAACACACAACATTAAAAAATGCAGTACATCAGATTTCACTCACTTCAAATTATGTACTATTATCTTGTATAGCATTCTTTATAAATGCAAAAAAAAAAAAAATTGCAAACATTTATCCTCACATTCTCATCAGTAGTAGTTTCCCATACATTTACATTACTTATGTCATGAATTCCGATTTATAAACGACACTCATGTCATCACTATCAACATGAATCAACTGCACCTGACATTCACATCAATGGAAAACACAATACTTCTAATAACTGTAATATAAATTCAGTATGTTGTGCTTCTCAGTAGTTTAGAACCTTATTGTTATTTTTATCTTACTTGGTAATATTTCTACATTACCAAACATTTGCCACCTAATTCGACTGATCAAATCTAAATATGGCAGTATTAAACTTACTCACATAAAATCAGGCTCACTTATGCATTTTTATGCAGATTATGGTGTGTTACACTTATCTCTATGAACTGCGGTAATACGTGCACATGAATGTCAACAGATCCCCATGACGGCCTTGGGAAGCTTTGGATGGGGTGCTCTGACTGGTGCTGAGCTAAGTTGTCCTTGGGAATGCGTGAACAAGGCTAATATATGTTAAATTTTCCTATGCCTAGAAAAGGGAACATGAAGTCTACAACATTTAAGTTTAATTGTGAAGCCTAATCCATGCCTGTCCTGCATACTGTGACACCATCAGAAAGATTTATTTATAAAGTGAAGTGAAACAGAAAAAAAAAACATTATTTGTTGATGCAATGCTTAGAAAGGCTTGCTTACAATACTAATGTACGACCTTGATGTTAATTGTACAAATAAAGATAAGAGCACTACTGTACAGAAACAGAAACACAGATAAGCAAATAAAACAGTAACAATTTAATAACTTACTTTTATTTACCATGGAAGTAAAATGTAAAACTATTACTTAAAAAAAAAAAAAAAAAAATTCTATGTAACAAAGCAGTGTGGTAAAACAAGTCTTGCCAATAGTAGCAATAGTACCAGTTCCATACTTAATGACCCTGCCGGTTAGTTCAGTTTGGTTCTAATCCTGTGAACCACAGACCTGTATATGTAAAGCCATGGAAAGAATTATCAGAGATATAGTAAATCTCCAGATACTGGACCCAACCCAGTTTGGTTTCATCAAGGGCAGATCCTGCCTACTCAACCTGGTAGACTTCTTTGAGAAGGTCACCAAAGCAATGGATGAGGGCAAAATCGTTCACACTGCCTACCTTGACCTGGCCAAGGCATTTGACACAATACCCCACTTGGGCATTGTTGACAAACTCAAGAGGTTAGATACAAACTCATATGTCACCTGGTGGATAGGCAACTGGCTCACAGACAGGACCCAGGAAGTTAGAATTGGGGAGTCCACCTCTACAAAGAGGCCATTCACAAGTGGAGTCCCTCAGGGATCAGTCCTTGGACTGCTCCTTTTTGACATTTAGTTCTCAGAAGTCAAAGACAATGTTAGTGGTTTCTGGCTGACTAAATTTGCAGATGATTGCAAACTAGGAGCTGTCATTGAATCTCACACCAACACAAGTGTTCTCCAGGAGTGGCTGACACAGACAAACAACTGGTGTCAGAGTCATGGACTAAAACTAAATGCCAAGAAATGCATAATAGTATCCTTTGGGAAGTCATCCATCCCTGGTAACTATCATATTGACAACACACCCCTTAAAGTCAACCCAGTAGTCATGGACTTGGGGACACACAGATAGTAATCTAGGGTTTGATCATCAAGTGTCTACAGTGGTGAGGAAATCATTCTATGTTGTGCAACGTATAAACAATGGTATGGCATCTAAGTCCAGGGAAGTCATTGTTCCACTGTATTCGGCATTCATCAGATCTATCATTGAGTACAATTCCTTCTTTGGTATGTACCTAACCAGGCATATCCAACAACTGGAACATCCACAAAGGTTCCTCACTAAAAGAATACAGGACGTAAGTAATATGCCCTATGCAGACTGCCTTAAAGCCCTATCCCTGTATTCTGTCTCCAACAGACTTTTGAAGGGAGATCTATGCCTGGCTTACAGGGCATTGTCAGACCCCACTCTGATGGACCTCCTGCATATCCACAAAGCAAACAGTACCAGACTTACCCATTCTAAAGACTTAAACCTTGCATGTGATATAAATAGGACCTGTTGGAGAGATAGGTATGCATCCAAGAGACTACCCCGTCTATGGAACAGGCTCCCCATCCATGTGAAGCAGAGTTCCTCCCTAATCCAATTCAAGTGCAACTTGGACAATTGGATAGGAACCTGGAAATTCATCCCTGGTTTGGCACCTATGTCTCTGATGGAAATAGGTAACCTGTAAATGGTTCATCTCCCAGGCCCATGCTTACACTTACAATGGTATCAGAACTTGTCAGAGATTTGGAATGCATGGTTGGGCTTAAAAAGGCCCTTGTGATCGTTAGCCTAGTAAACACCTAGGAACCTATGAGCCTATGCTTACATTCTTCTCTTTGGTAGTAGCAGTTTGAATGGTAGCAACATCTGTGAAGGCATAAGGCTGAGCTCCAAGCTGGTTGGATAAGGGGTCCAAAATCATGGTCTATCTCTTGCAAGAATACTTTACAATAATTTGTCTTACCTGGACAAGATCAAAAGATTAGCAACCAGCAAGGAATATTAAAAGGCTGACATCTACCAAGAGCTGGGTGAGCACCTGTCATATGTGACAGGGTTTCACTCACTCTCGACTGCAATATCAGTGCTGGTATGATGATCAGAAGATGCTTAGGCCTGACCAGCTGGCTGAGTGGATATACCAAGTGAAGGCAAGAAGGGCTGAGTTCTACAGTAAGTATTTAAACATTTTTTAATCTTATCAAAAGCAGGATTTAAAATCATATTAAATACTGCATACATACAGCTAAATGCAAGCAGATATGTATATAGGCAAGTGCAGCTATGTATTTATATGTAATCTCAATGTGTGAGTAAACAAACATCAATACACAGAAATGCATGTGTATACAAATATGGTATGGCTAAGTGCAGACATGCTACTCTGTATAAATGCAAACCTATGTGTAAGTATGCATTTATAAAAGTGTAAATATGCAGAGCTATACATATAAGTATTTATACACAAACATATAAGAACATATTTGCATTGCCACATACTTTCATATACTGTAGGTATAAGCTTATTAATCATTTGCACTACAGGCAGACATTTTTTTTAAATGCTTTGGTTTATGCAGGCCACAAACTATTTTGTAATATAATAGTTGTGTAAGATTGTAATTTCATACAGAATATTAACTGCACGTACAATATTGCTGAACTGAGCTGCCACAACTTAGGCAGAGAGAGAATGGAGGGTGAGTTAAAGTAGCAAATGAATGGCGAGCATATAAATTACTGGGAAATGTACTGTTCAATGCCTTGCTTTCAGAATTTAAAAGTGTGAAGGATTACAGTGAGTTTACATGATCAGACTTAGAAATATAGGTAAGGTAAGCAAGACATGATGCAAAGCCGTAATTTCAATGGAAATATTTCCGAAGGTTGAAGAAACCTCTTTTTCTTCATAGGTTTATAGGTTCATAGGTGTGTAATAGGCTAATGGCCATGGGGCCTTAGCAAGCCTAGCCACAGGATTACCCTGACATCGTGCCACCCGACATTAATTCCCAGTGCCTCTTTCAAGTAGAGCCACTGGAGTTATCCCCAGGGTGAATTTTCTATTTCCCATCCACTCATCAAGATTTCTCTTGAAGAGGGTCAGTGATGTGTTCTGCTTGACATGTATGGGAAGTCTATTCCATAGTATGGGCAGTCTTTGGGTTATGAACCTATCCCTCCAGTATGTTCTGTTGATTGTGGTAATGAGGTTGAGGTCTCTGGAGTGTGTGGTGTGGAGGGATTGGGATTTCTTTAGATGTAGCATTTCTAACAGAGCTGGGACAGACATGGCTTTGTAAGTCAAGCAGAGATCACCTCTAAGTAGGCAATATGAGACAGAGAATAGTTGGATTTTTTTGAGTCAGTGCATATAGGACAAGTGTTTAAGACCTAGGATTCTCTTTGTGAGTTACTTTTGTGGCCTCTCCAGTTGTTGCAGGTGTCTAGTGAGGTACATGCCAAATGGGGCATTGTACTCGATGACTGGCCTAATGAGAGAAGAGTAGAGTGTGGAGGGATTGGGATTTCTTTAGATGTAGCATTTCTAACAGAGCTGGGTCAGGCATGGCTTTGTAAGTCAAGCAGAGATCACCTCTAAGTAGGTGATATGAGACAGAGAATAGTTGGATTTTTTGAGTCGGTGCATATAGGACAAGTGTTTAAGGCCTAGGATTCTCTTTGTGAGTTACTTTTGTGGCCTCTCCAGATGTTGCAGGTGTCTAGTGAGGTACATGCCAAATGGGGCATTGTACTCGATGACTGGTCTAATGAGAGAAGAGTAGAGGGAAACAATGACCTCTTTCTTCCTGGATGCAAAACCCTCAGTAATGAGATGTGCCACATAGAAAGACTTTCTGACCACAGTGGCAATGTGGTAATCAAAAGAGATGTTGCTGTCAACCTGTGTTCCCAGAGCTCTTATACTGCCTTCAGGTTTCAGTGGACTACCATCAATGTGGTAATTCATGGGAACCGGGTTTTTCCCAAAGGGGATAACGACACATTTTTTGGCATTGAGCTTAAGGCCATGGTTCTGACACCAGTCGTTGGTCTCAGTGAGGCCATTCTGTGGGATGTCAACATCACTTGGGGAATTAATAATAGCTCCCAACTTGCAGTCATCTGTGAACTTTGTCATCCAGAGTCCCTTCGTGTTGGCCTGGACTTCAGAGAAGTAGATACCAAACAGGAGAGGACCCAGGACCGAACCTTGTGGGACTCCACTCGTGACTAGTCAGCAGTCTGACTTGGAGTCAGCTACTTTCATATTGTGGGTTCTATCTGTGAGCCAGTTTGCAACCCACCTAGTGATATAGGGGTTGATGCCTAGCTTAGTGAGTTTTTCTATGATTCCTGAGTGGAGAATGGTATAAAAGGCCTTGGCCAGATCAAGGTAGGCTGTATCAACCACCTTGCCTTCATCCACAGCTCTGGTGACTGACTCAAAGAAGTTGACTAAGTTGAGCAGGCATGATCTACCCTTCACGAAACCAAACTGTGTGGTATCCAGAGTTTGGAGATTCCCTATATCCTTGTTTATTAGGTCCATGATGATGCATTCCATAGCTTTGCATATCAGACTCGTTAGGCTAATGGGGCAATAGCTCCCAGGGTCAGTAGTCACTCCTCCTTTGTGGAGAGGGATGACTGTAGCAGTGTGCCATTCAATAGGGACAAAGACTGAGGTGAGGCTGTGATTGAACAGGGCACACAGGTGAGGTGCCAGTTCACCCTGTAGTTCATGTAGAACACAGCCAGGGATAATGTCAGGTCCCATAGAAGCTGTATTCTTGGCCTTAGACAATGCTGTCTTAACCTGTGCAGCAGTAATACTGGGTGCCTGGCAATCTATTGGTATTGTGATTAGTCCTTTGGGGGGGTAAAGTTGGCACTGAATCTGTTGACCAGTATATTGTAAATATCTGTTGGCTCAGTATAGGAGGTACCATTGTACAGTAGCTCAGAGCAAATCTGGGTATTGTCATGGAGATTCTTTACATAACTATAGAAGGCCTTGTGGTTATTTTTATTGTCTGCTGCAATTCTGTTTTCATAGCTAGCTTTAGAGGATTTGATGAGGGATCTCAACGTTTTTTATTTTGAGGCTGATAAGGGAGTTTTTCCAGTCTTGGGACTTCACCTTATTCCGCATCAGTTTCCTCCTTCTGTTGTAGAGTTTGTTTATGGCAGGGGACCACCAGATTGGCTTCCTTTTTTTGGAGGAGAGTGTCTTGGTTCTATTGGGTATGGTGAGATCCATGCATATGTGCATTTGTTCATACAGTTCATTGGTGTATGATTTTGCAGTCATGCAACTATTCCCCATTTGCATGGGTGCCGTGAAGTTAGCCACCTCTGCTTTTAGGAGCCCAAATTTAGCTTTAAAGAAGTTTTTCATGGTGGTTACCTTCATGGGGGGGTGGGGGTGGGAGGGAATATGGATTTCCAAGGTGATTAGTTTGTGGTCGGATCTAACCAGAGAGGCGCTGACTATTGGTGTAGTGCAACTGTCACCCATGTTAGTAATGACCAGGTCAAGGATGTTGCTACCTCTAGTGGGGGTAAGAATGAGCTGTTCCAGAGCATTGGAATTAATGAACTCCAGGAAACGTTGGGCAAGTGTGTTGGTACATGAGTAGTTTTCCCAGTTACTGGAGGGTAGTTGAAATCGCCTAGTATGAGAGTGTTAGGTTGGACACTAATATTCTCCAGGGTGCTTAGGAACATGGAGTGTGAGTCTTGTGACATGGTGTGGGACCTATAGCAGGCTACAACCTGAATTGCTGTCTTACCCAGTGTTAGTTGCACCTGAAGTATCTCTGATGCGTTATGTTGGGCTACCAGTCTGGAAGTGTGCACATCCTTTCTGAATATGGAAACACCACTGCCTTTGGAGCTTTGGTCAAAGTTCTGGGGCCAAAAGGTGTGGAAAGAGTTATAGCCTGGTAGTGTGGGGGTGCTTTTTGCTGCCTTGAACCAGGTCTCTGTTACAGCACAAATGTCGATGTTCTCCATTTTAAGCAGTGCTTCGAGCGAGTGCATTTTGAGATTTAGACTTCTAGCATTGAGCAGCATGACCCTCAGATTGCATTTGTTTGTAGCTGTTACGGTGGTAATTTGGTTTTTGGAACACCGCCTAAAAAGTCACTATAGGTGTGGCAAGAGCCTTGGCCAGTATCCAGAAGCCCAGGAGTGACAGATGCAGGCCATCTCTGGCAAAGCATTGAGGTCTGTCAGTCATGTCATCCCAGGCAGACAGATACTGAATCCCATTAGAGTGACACCAGAAACTTAGCTAATCTTTGAAATCAATCATTTTCTGCTTGTACTGTGGTATCATTCTGGGTGATGGTAGGATGCCGCTCAGGGCTGGGGTCATAAAAGTCTGGGCTACATAATCCAAGAGCTTCTTCATGTCTCTTCTCATGTAGTCCAAGGAGGTACGTCTCAGGTAATTCACACCCACATGTACAATGACTGAGTCATATTTGTCCCTGTTGTTGAGGGAACTGAATGCATGCACTATGTGGTGGATCCTGGCACCTGACAGGCAGCTGACTGTTACTTTCTCTTTATTTAACCTAGGGAGTAGGACATCAGTGTGCTTCACTATCGAGTCATCTATGACTAGTGTGTTGGGCATGCTGTTTTGCCTTAGGGGCTTTGGTTTAGTGGCACACTGTTTAGGAGAGTTATGTGTCTCATGATTAGTGTTGTGTTGTGGTGGTCAAGTGCATTTCTGCCTTGGAGATCTATGCTGTTTGAGTAGATTTTTATTGAGAGCCTCCATGAAAGTGGGTGTGTGGTTTGTGTTTTTATGTGAAGGCAATGCTGGTGTGTGTTCTGGAGGGCTATGTGTTCCATGTGGTGTGGTGCAAGTGTTGACCAGCTGTTCCGGTCTTGGCTGGAGAGTGTGTGGCTTCCAATTTTGATATATAAGTGCATCTCTTGCAAGTCTGAGTGTTGGGAGGTAAGAGGAAAGGGTTGTCGGTGTACATGAGACAGTTGCTACATTACCTCAGGATGTCCAAGTTCACAAGGTTAATAGGAGAAAGCACAGGGAACTGACCTTTAGACATGCCTAGAGGGGTGGGTATTAATAATAAGTACTGGAGCTGTTTCCTTGTACTGCGTTGGTGGTGCTGCGGTAGCGTTATCGCCTCACAGTTAGACGTTGCACATTTGATTCTCAGTTAGAGCGTCTTCTGTGTGTCGACATGTGTGAATGGGTGTTCCTTCATTGAAGGTTGTGCGTTAGGCCCGGCAAGCCAGCACGTAAAAATCTACTGCCAATCATTAGCGGACCGGAGTTCCGCTGTGGCGACCCCTAACCGGGAAAAGCCGAAAGACAGTTTACTGGAGCTGTTTCCTTGTAGAACATTTAGTGCTGATAGCACTTTTGTGTGCTACAATAATTGCTACAAGATGTCTGGTAAAGTGCTAGACTAATAAGCTAGTAAAAGTGTAGGAGTGGAGATAACTAGCAGATCTAAAGAAAAAATTGAAGAGCAGAGTTTGGCGCTGCTTAGAAGCTTACAAACTGTCCTGGATACAGCAAATCTGTGTCTGGACTAGACTAGTTGCAGGAAAGGTGGGAAATGAGTGCAAACACAGGCTTTTAAACCAGAAAGCTGAAAGAGATGGAAAGACTGGCCAAACGCCAATAAACTACAATTTGTGGGCCAGAATCCATTCCTCTTGTGGTAGATAGGCTACCTAGTGCTTACCACTCCTGCTAATAAGCTAGAAGGCTTTCCTCCAAAACAGAAAGGCTTGGGGGTCTCAGAAGCTTACATACAGTTCTGGATACAGCAAATCTGTGTCTGGACTAGACTAGTTACAGGAAAGGCACAAAAAGCGCAAACGCGGGCTTTTAGACCAGAAGGTTGAATGAGATGGAAAACTGATCAAACGTCCAGTAAACTACAATTTCTGGGCCAGATACCACTCTTGTGGTAGATGGCTACCTAGTGCTTATCACTCCCACTAACTTGCTAGAAGGCTTCCCTCCAACACAGAAAGGCTTGGGGGGCTCAGAAGCTTAACCCATAAGTTATTCTCACTTACACTACTATTCTTACCTAACATATTTCCTATTTCCCTTGTATTTATCTCCCCTGGTTCTTGCAGCTTATACTCATACTCTTTTTTCACCATTATTTTTAGTACTTTAATTTCCAAAATAACAACTACTAAGCATCATATTTATGTATGACTATTGTTTGTTCTAGTAGTGCATAACACCGACCTAAAATTTAGACTGAACTACTGATGAATCTCTGAAAAATGTCATCAATCTATATTTAAATTGTACAATGTCTGCAAATTGTATGAATGTCTGTAAACTGAATATAAGACTGTATTTGTTGGAGTTTTTCTCCCCAGGCCTCCACTGAAAATGGGTTTCTGACCTAGTCGGACTTTCTTGGTCACCAAATGTTAAAAAATAAAATAACTCTGCAGTTCCTTATGAGGTGGGCCACACAAGCACACACACTGTGACTGCATCATAAAATACAAATTTCAGGTGAATGTAATGCATTTCGTGACTGATAGCAAGAAACAAAAGGTAAGCTTCAAGGGCTTTAGCCTATGTCTTTCCCCTGTAATGTGTATTTTATGAAATCTTTCTTCTGTGGCTCACCTTGCTAATGCACAAAAGAAAAGCCTCATGGGATTTAATTCCATGTCTTTCTTAGTGATATTTTTTTACCAATGCATTAGCAAGGTGATCCACAGAAGCACACAGACTGTAGGTGGCATAAAACACACATTTCAGGGGAAAGTAACACATTTACAGACTGCAAATTGAACATTGTGAAGCATCAGATAGCCCTCATGGGATTAGAGCCCTCCACCCAATGCACTGACACTATACAAATCACTTAGTTAGACAAAAAGCATTAGATTTACTTTATTTTATATTTACATATTGCCACACATTGGTGGTCAGCTTATTTGTGTGACGAACAGCAAGATCCATAGTATGTAACAAGAATTGGGCTTTACTTTTGCCACAGGATGAGGGGGAGTGCCATTTCTTGTTGGTTATATATCAGCATTGATGTTGCTTTCTTCATACTGTCACACAACATATGACCACAGAAAGCATATTTTTATAAGCCCTTTTTGGGCATGTGTGTGGTATGTTTATCTATTTTTTAACCAGATTAAAGGTTGTAAATGGGTGTATAGGACTGAGATAACAAGAGGAAATAGGAAAAGTGTAGAACTTAAGGTAAACAAATAAGGAATGAGCAGGATGGAGATGGGATAAATGTATACCTCTCAACTTCTTAGTTTATTTATCCTGGAGAAACCCAACAATAGTTCCAATCATTTAATGGATTTACATGCATATGAGTGAACAACCGATGTCTGAATGCGTGCATGTCAGCAGCAGAATCCTAAGATCGCAATATTTCGAATTTTCAGATGCCGAACATGGAATTACCGAATGACGGCCAGGGTAATATGCCCCCCTCTTGACCCATGGTACCGCTTGTTGCGGCAGTTGTGCAATCGGGAATTTTGAATTCGACATTGCGTGCGACATTACGAGCATTCACGTCTACGAGTTTTGACATTACGGTTCGGAATAATGGTCGTTCAGCATTTGGTCGCACGACCAAATGCATGTATTCCATTTAATGACGTAATGATTTTCTAGAAAAGCACACTTTTTATGGTAAACACATCAAAGAATCAGAGCTAGTGATGTGCACATTAGTCAAATATCTGGAAAGTTGAGAGGCATGGGTTGGTGCATTTTTTGTGGGACAGGAACTGACTTATTATTTTCTTTTTATTAAAGAAGGGAAAGTTGGTGAAGAGAGTTAAGAAAGTAAAAGGTAGGTAATGGTGGTTAGCTAAGGGGGAAAGACAGATATGACTGAAAGGATATGGGACAATACAATAAGTAGACATCAGACAAACAGAAGGATGACTATGGTGACATCACAACTGTGCAACATATAGAGGTGGTCACGGACTCAAAAGGGAGAGGAACACCGAGTTTGGTGTGGGTAGTCACAGATGCAGTCTCTGCCAGCTTAGACACAGTGGAACTTTGCTCATCACAATAGAAACTGTCAACATTGTGTCCTGCCCAGAAGATAGAGGCAGTGCTGGGCAGGGAAGTGACTCAAAGATTCACCTGAGCATGGTCTCCATGTGGTTGGTACACATACCCAACCTCCTGTCTGTTATGTTCTCAATAAGCTCAGCCAGCTTCTGAATGGCGAAAGTTGTGTCACCTGCACTATACAGCTACCATATTGTGCCACTGAACCACCTTCCAGTGGAGGGTTATCTGATTCAGGTGGTGCAGATAAGGTAGGAGTTATGGAGGTATGGAGGGAATTGTGGCAGGCTGGGATGCAGATGTGCTGGGTGCTTCTGGTGGAGGTGGTTCTACTGCTGTCATCAGTGGGGGGGGGGGGTGGTGACATACCTTTCCAGTGTGATAAATGATGGTTGCTATGCTGTTGCATTCAATAGTAACAGAAATGGAAAGAAAGAAACAAACAAAAAAATAAACCAAATAAATGTATGAAAGAGAATTTGTAGAGACATAGAGGGTGAGGGAGAAGAAATACAGTCACAATGAATATTGTATTCTTAATAGGACTTACACAGAGATGTTATCAACCTTTTTGTCTTTGTATAACATATGGGGAGTCTAAGCCAAAAGTCATCCTCACATGAAGTCTGATAGAATACTAATGGCAGGAACAATTTATCAAGGCAGCACATATCTGCTTGTGGGCAGTGATGTTATTTCAGTTTTGAAAATACTAAAACTGTACATGTGCAAAATAAACATGCTGATTATACTGATACATTTCTCCAGCACAGGTGATAGACAAGAGACAGGTACTTCTACTGCATATTGTGAAATGCTAAGCAAATTACTACTTATACATATCACATGTGTGGCTGTGCATTGATATTAGTGGGATGACATATATACTTTTCCATGATGACAGAACATTTTGGGGGGAGGAGGATTGAAACCACAGCCATCCTAACAATCTGAGTGCACATAGACATTTCTGAGGATTCAATAAACTCCACATAGGCTTTGTGTGATGCCTACATGGAGTTTCATGTTTGCATGGCAAGCAGCAGTGCTAATTACATATTCACACTGCGCACCATGATTAAATGTAAACAAGCATGGTTTCATGGCTAGCAAGAGTGTTGCTGGCCAAGAAACTATGTACAGTAACATGGATAGCAGCAGACGTGTAGAATTGTTTACCTATGGGCAAACTAAGTTTGCGGGATTGCACGGAATGCCATAATGATTACCAAGGTTAATAATATAACAATGTATATGGTCCATGCATATTACAGGACAGTGTATACAGTGCAAAGTATTCTGGAATCCCATTTCAGGCATTCTGTACAAAAGTTGTATAAATGATCTGTAACAGTACATGGACTGCCATTTAAAATAAACAGTCAGGGGAAATGTGTGTGTTGAATAGGGACACAGAGATAAATTGCTTGAATGAACACAGGGAAAGTGGACAGGTGAAACATCTTAATGTACAGCAGAGGAGGACATGTAAATGAAGACAGTTGTAGTAGGAACACTAATTACATATTGACATGATACTGTACAGACAGCACAGTGAAAATATATATTATGTGACTGTCACACAAGGTGACAATGATGGAGAAGATGTCTTTTTGATATGAGCATCCTAACATGTACAGTGGAGAGGACATCTATCAGAGATGTTATATACAATACGGGTTAGCTGTGTATTGTGAAGCTGTGCAAAACGAGTTGTTGAATATGACTGTAATGTCTGCAGAGATCTCCACAAAGTGGAACACAGAGTAACAGGCTCATGGACTGCAGTAAACAGATGCAAGTGCAATCATGGGCAATATCACAAAAATACCACCAGTAATCCCATGTCTCTAACATAACATATGTGACTGTGAGTGATCATAGATGGTTCTGTACAAACACAATTGTACAACTATTATGAGATGTCAGCAATCTATGAGGGCAATCAAGCACACCATCCTGACACTCTAACATCTGCTGGAGGAGTTAGCAGGGACACTGCTATGCCTGTATGTGACATTATGAACAATGCACGTTTGTTGACAGGTGTGCATGGCATATATATGGCACAGTCTGCACTGTCACAAATGTAACTGATGCCATCAATGTTGTCAAAAGCTATGTATGCATTATGTGCATCAATGTAACAGGTATCACACAAGCATCTAGTATAACACATTGATGGGGGTTCCACATCATCAGACAGTAATATTTTTGTAACAAAAAGAATACCTAGGTATGGCCAAATAGATATGTGGAAGCTTACTGTGGCAAAGGTGGTACATGAGTTATGCATCACTGGAAGATGTGTAGGGAGGTACATGAAGAAGGGTGCATTGCACTCAGTTATTGGTATGATGAAGGTTTGAACTATGGAAGTATTTTGGCCTTTGATGTGGATGTCCTGCACATACTCAGGAGTTGTGTTACATATAAGGGAGTAGTCACCACTGTGGGCACATGCTGGTGGAAGTCCTGCATACCATCTACCTCAGTACACAGGTCATATACCACTTGGTCTGTTCATAGGGGTGTGATGTCTACATTATCAGTGGGCTGTGAGGTTGTTTTCATAATGTAACAAATACCCCATGTTTTTGTTATAACATATGTGTATTCATGGCTGTGTGTCACAGTTGGATTCAATGATTGCCCACAATCTGCAGTCCTCCAGACAGCTGTTTGGACACAGGGTGTGCATGTCATTCTTGATGTCTGTGACTTAAATAATGTACAGGAAAAGGCCTAGCACACAGCTGTGATGTACAGACCTGATCAATGGACTTGAGTTATAGGTCACTTCACACACTTCAACATATTTAGATGTAACATATGTGATCCAGTGGTCTAGCACTTGATGATATAGATGTTTATGGACACTTGTGATAGTAGTGAGTTAATATTTCAGCATGGATTTGTGTCAGATGCCTTGGCCTGCTCAAGTTCTACAGAATGATAGTGTTGTCATCATGCATGCCCTTGTTAACCTTCTTGAGGACATCTAAGAAATGTAACAGACATGGATGTATGACGAACAAGTCATACATGTCTTTTGCACACAGCCAGGATATTAGCAGTGGCCATTTAGAAAAGTTCCATGATGACATGTTGGTCTACCTAACAGATAAGGAGAGTCAGGATGTGTCTATACATGCATGCATTAGGTTCCCCCCATTCAGATGGATGCATGTTGATGTACACCCTTCAATGGGAACATATTCTGTCTGGAGGCTGTGTTGAAGTGTCCATCCAACCATGTCAGGTAGGTCTATGTTCTGAGTGACGCTATAGGCAATTTGTGAAGTTGTCATGTCCCATTGATTCTGTGTTACTAGCCATACAGGGCATGCAGAGGTGTTTCCCTCCTTAGCATAGAAATTGAGTAAGATTTGTATGTATACTTTGGCTAATGGACAGTGGTGACAGGCGGGTGACTTGTGAGACAACAGTCAGTTAGCAGTTTGTCTATTTCCTCTGGGTGGGTATGTCCGGTGGCATCCACATGCAAATCTGTGCTTAGCTGTGTATTCTATTTACTATTTCAACTGTATAGGAATAAATGATTTGTGAAAAGACCCTGCCCTGATGGAAATACTGTGAATCCACAAATAACCTGGTGAGAGGAAAATGGTAATAACAGTGTCCCACATGCTGGTGTAAAATGCTGTCTCTAATGTCAAGCAAGGGCACAAACACACACACACACACACACACACACACACACACACACACACACACACACACACACACACACACACACACACACGCACTCACACACACCCCAGTTGATTACAGTGTGAACAGAACCCCTACCTATCTAAGTACACTGACTAGAGACCTCTGTATTTAATGCAAGTGACACAGCAAAGTTTGACTTAGTGAGTGTTAGACAACACTTTATAGGTGATGACATCAGCAGTGTCTGGTGAGGAGAAGATGGTAATAGCAGTGCCCCAAATGCTGGTGTAAAATGCTGTCCTTAATGTCAAGCAAGTGCACAAACACACCCAAACACACAGACACACACGCACACACGCACACACACACACACACACACACACACACACACACACACACACACATACCCCAGTTGACTGCAGTGAGAAAAGAACCCCCTACCTAAGTACATAGACTAGACACCTCAATATTTAACACAAGTGCCACAGCACAAGTCTGACTTTTTCAAGGCTGCAGGACAGGGTGTCATAGGGCCACTGACATGATTTCTTTGGCCCGGAGGAGAGCAGCTGCAGTGACCCATGGACAGATGACTACTGGGGGGCCTGCTACAGAGCCACCACTGACACCAAATGAAGAGTTCTTGTCCACTGTCAGGGATCCAGAGAGCTCAGTTTAAAGTGCACAAGAGCATGTGATTGATGTTGGTACTGCTGTTTCAAAGAGGACAAGTATGTCCCAGGAGGAGCTTCCAAGTAGGCGTACCTATCTCAATTGTTAAATATTTCTTATATAGTAAAATGTTGGCAGCAATGCTTAAGTTTGTTTAACAATTTTTTTTGGTGGGACTAGTTACAGATTGATACAGTTAACAACACATTCTGGTTCATTACACATAGGCTTGGGATGAATGTGTCATCCAAGTTTCTGTTAAATGTATCATTAATGGACATATAATGAGACAAATTTTTTAACACCCTATGTTACTGTTAATTATGATGATGGTGCCTTTACCTTTTGCTTAACTTCTTCCAGGACCATACTCCCTAGGAACTCTGGAGTCATCCAATGCCAAACATTTTTATTTCAGTAATGTTGAGCAGTTCACAGAAATATTTATTTTATCAGTATGTGTGATGTAGGTGTCAGGACTGTGTCTGTATTGCTGTACTGTCTATAATAGTGGCGCCTCTGTTAGTTTGTTAGCATATCTTGAACTGTAGTAGTGTAGCTATTAGTATATTTCATGTGCTTGTCACTTGTTATTACAAGTGATCTTGACAGTGGAAGTGTAGGACTCTTACAACCTGATGTCAGAGAATTGGTAGACTTTGATGATGATATTGGGCAAACATAGGCACAGATGGGGGGGGGGTGCAGAGGTTGAATCTGACACTGAGATTGACATTCACCCATCCCCTGTAATTCCATCTGACACAGCCAGTAGGCCTAAGCCAACTCATTCCAATGAGCCTTCAGATATTGGACAGGTAGAGGGTGAGACACTCAATCAGGGTAATGTGGTTGCTGCAGCTTCAGCACATGTTGACTCTGGCCATAGCCAATGTGTATGCTAGGTGCCACATAGGATGGTTGTTAGGGGTGCTTGGAGGAGGCCTGCTGTCCATCCTCCATGTGATCCAGGTGTGTCGTTCCATACCACTCGACATATGTTTAGGGCCATCATGTAGATGGAGGCACATTCCCATAGTGCTTCTGAAGAAATGCTTAGGGTTGTAGGTGTGGCACAGGCTGATAGGCATGACTGCCTCCACTATGTTGCTGATTCTATGGATCAGATAATGACAGATTGGAATGGACAGTGTCTGTGATATAATGTCTGCTGTGAGGGGGACAGCATTCATACAGGTGTAGGTCAGCTACATCATCTGATGTTAGCCGATGTGGCTGTGCTCGAACATGCTCCCATAGTGACAATACTTCCACTGCTCCATCAGTGATTGAGGTGTCCACACCCAGATGTGGCAGGCCATGAGGTCATGCTCCTGGGCATACTCATGAGGAGAGCTCATCCAGCAGACATCAGTCACATTCAGGTAGAAGCAGTGCATCTGACTGTGGACATGGACATGCCAGTGCAACTCCTGGCAAAGCCAGTTCTCATGGCAGGGTATGACGATGATGAACTGCCACCTCTATCATGTACAGCTCATACCTGCCCAACATATGAAGATGTAGAGTTAGCACAAAGCTTGGCTGTGTTCTTGCAGACACTCACATATCAGTTTCACCTGGAGTGCCCATGCAGACACACACACACCAGTTACATTGTTCACTCATGAGGCTTAAATCTCATTCTGTCTCAGTGGCCTTTTGATACTTTATCCAAATGTCTGCCTGTTTCACTTTCTTGCTCACATACACTCGCTTACCTTTTATGTCAGCCTAGGCTTCCTGACCCCCCCCCCCCACGCACAAAACACCCTGTGCAAGTGATGATAACTGTACTATATCCTTGTTTTCCATATTTTGGATTCAGGAATATGTAAGCTTTGTGACTGATGCTCAGGGTGCATAACTGACTTAGTGCTTAGTATATCAGTGCTTGTGATGCTGTTTTGCTAATTGTCCTGCTTTCTTACAGGTTTTTGTAATGTGTAAATGCCTGCCCCACTCATACAACAACAAAGTTGGACCAAGCCATAAATACAAATGCGACAAAGGCTGAACAATAGGGATACTTTTTAAAACTTTTGTTCTTACAAAGTTAGACAGTTGAAAGAATCAAGCAGTGTTTGCATCAGTATTTTTAAGATTCTTCTTAGGGTTATGAAGTCTGAAGGTAAAATGTGTGTTATTAATTTCTAACTTCCCTCTTTAATGATTTTCCAGTACAAAAGTATGAGGCCAACCTGAGGACATTCGGTGAATATCAGTGGTTTTTAGAGGTATGAATGTGTGAATCTTTGATGCCTGAGGCCTATTTCTTGATAGAGGACACATGTATTCACATAAGTCACTGATGTCACATAAAATAAAAGTGTAAATGTCTAATTCCAAAAAGCCAGAAAACGGGTCCACTGCTCGAACAAGGAAAAAAGTTGCAAAACCACCAGTACTCCACGTACACCCACTTCAGCTTGAAGAAACAAACTCCATTGACATAAAACACAGGTTTATTTGTTTTTAAACCACAAAACACTCCATTCAGGTAGATGGTTTAGCGCTTTCATCTGATCTCTCAGATTTCTTCAGAACCACCATTACCAGTTAACACACCCCTTTTATACTCTATTTGGCGCCAAAAATTATTCAAAGTTTTAAAAAACATTAAAAACCTTTTCAAAATATGAATTTCAATATTTAAAAACTGTTTCATTCATTACTAACAAACCTGACATTTATGTTATATACTTTGAATACCAATACAAGACAATTTTATTATATTTTATTTGGTATCTAGGCATATGTTGAAGTCATTGCTGTACAAATCACCCACCTTTAACTTACTTACATTACCAAGTAACAGTATGCAAGGGTCATTCATTTATATTATTACACATTTTTTTTTATTTTCCAGGTTCAACACTTACCTTGTAAATCTGACAGTTGCTGCAGTTTTAGTTCAGGGCTAAGTCTGCCTGATGCTAGGAGTACACAGCCATTACGTAGGTAGATAATCGCTGTGAGCATTACCTGGCATCAATGTTACTTTATATATGTGCATAGTATGAAGGTTTTAACCTTTTAGGTGGTGAGTAAGTGTGCTACTGGTTGCTTCTTAGCTAATGCGAGGGCATATTGAGCATGCCTATGTCTGCCTACACCCACAGCAGCTGCTGATTCCCCCTCTGACTCTTCACCTGCGTGTGGCTGTGGTTACCTTGCCATTGGTGCAGGAATGTGTACAACTTCTCCTTCTTTATCCTGCTGAAGCTGTTTTCTCAGGATGATGTTGTGTAGCATGGCACATACTGTGAATATTTCAGTAGATGTCCATGGACTGTACTGCAAGGCTTCATCAGTTGTATCTAGGCACTGGAACCATAACTTCAGCAGCCCAATCACATGCTCTGTGATATTTCTGGTTTGAATGTGTGCCTCATTATAGCATTCTTCAGTTGGTGTGCATGCATTTCTGATGGATGTCATTAGCCACAGCTCCAGTGAATAACCTGCATCCCCCAGTAAATTATCTGGTGGGATATCACCCCAGTAAACATCTGATACAGTTGGGAGTTGTGCCAGGTATGTGAGTCGTGGTAACTGCCTGGGTTGCCAGCATGCACGTACAAGATAATTCTCTTAGCGTTACACATGACTTGGCAGTTAATGGTGTGGAAGCCCTTTTCTTTTTATGCAGACCCTTCTCTGTTCCCCAGGTGGTGCTTTGATTTCTATATGTGTACAGTCTATGGCACCCAGTACTTCAGAGTTGTGTGCTAGAACTCCTGCATTTTTATGGCCCTGTCCTCAGTATACGGGGAAAGTACATGTAGTCACTGGCATGTTGGAGCATAGTATTCAGGAATTGATTGAGGATCCTGGATGCTGATGTCTGTGACACCTCAAGCACATCTCCTGATGATCTATGAAAGGTTCCTGTAGCTAAAATACTAAGTACTACACATACCTCTATCTCCACCTGTATTGGTTCCCCTCAGTTTGCATTATTTCTGAGTTGAGGTTGCCGAGTGTATGTAGTGTGTTTCTATCTACCCTCTAGCACTTTACAATTTCCAACTCATGCAGATTGTGATAAGTTAAAGTCTCCTTATTGGCCATGATCTATTAGCAGCAGCAGTAGCATAGACTTCAGCCTGTTGCACATGCACGTGAATTAAAGCAACAGCAGCCCCTAACATTCTTTCTGTGTAGACTCCTTTCCATAGCTGTATTTCAATAGGTTTTGGAATTAGCAGGGAAACCAGCACTGAGTCTACATAGCTGCTTTATAGCTTGTTGAATAGCTCTTCTATTTTGAATTGGTTGATTAGTATACAATTCAGCTGCTTATGTTGTAATTAGCATACCATACCAGTTTTTGCCATGTTTGCGCGGCTCTACACACTGTGTAGAGCTGCTTACTGAATCTGAAATGGTGTGCTACATTGTGCGAGTAACTCAGTGATGCACACATGGTGTTAGTGGACCATGTAAGGTTTATTGAATTTGCCGCATAGACTAACATGTTGATCCACTGTGCACTTCTAACATTGTACAGTCATACTGCTACCAATAAGCTATGCTGGTACTGGCAGATATGGTATATACAGAATTATTTGTAATGTTTACAGCTGTTACTATGCAAACAGACACATTTTTACAACAGCATGTATACTCTTTCCAGTGCTCTCTTAAGCACTCTAGCCTGTTCCTGTGCATCTCCCCATTCCTTTCAATCTTGGCAAGGGCTAAAGGCATATATGGGATATAATGAGAAATTGGACGGTACCATGCAGTGGTAGGCTATTTGTTTAGCTAAAATATGGTATACTTACAGTACTGAGGTGATGACTGCAACCTCACTTCAGCCTCTCATCAGAAAATGAGGTCAAGCTTGTGTTATCTCATGTAACTATAGTGATGATGGCACTGTAATGTCTTCTCTGAGTTATCTGTCAGGAGCAAAGGGCTATCCTCAAGGCTGGTCATCAGCTACATCCACAGATATAAGCCAACATGGCCATGGATGAATGAGATTCTGCATCTCCAGTTCTAGCATTTCCACAGCATCACTGATTTTGGAGGTGTCTATGCCCAGGAGAGGGAATCCCAGTGGTCATCACCATCATTATCATGCTGGCACATCAGCTACTGAACATCACTCTATCTAGGCCATGCAGCACACCAAAAAGCTAGACAAGGTAGTGCTACAACCAGTGCATCTCCTGGCAGAGCCAACTCTCATAGGAAGTGACATGCATGGGAGGCTGAACCCTCTATCATGTGTGCTCTGGACCAGACAATTTGACTGAGCAGCACAACTACACCAAATGTTGATGTTATGTCCCTGCATGCCTATATACCAACACGGTCTCAAACCCAACCACATCCTACACATCCACTGACTTTGGCCCTTCTATAAATCTCTCCAAATCCGGTCCTCATACTGCCCACTTTTTTGTTTTCTGTTGTTTGCCACACCTCAGCAGTCACATTTACACACTTCCTTGTAAAAGGCATGCATTTCTGTACATCCTTTGTCAAGCAGTTCTAAAGATGATAACCATGTCATGTGTTTTCGGGGGTTGAGGCTGACATAATGGTTAAGGTGTTTCTCTCACAGATACAGGGTACAAGATTTGATTCTCACCTTTGAGGGAAATTGGTTTAATTCTCTCCTTTGAGGGAAATCAGCTTGTCTTAAAATGGCCCACAAGGGCAGCTAACCTAGTACTCACCTATGAATCTTTGAACCTTTGCACACTGTTACCTGGGTAGCCTATGCCTGATGCACAGCATAGCCAGCCTATGTCAGGGTAAGTAGTCTTCATTTTTTGCATGTGTCACTTTTTCAGTAGTATATTTACTTAAATCATGTATAGTTATGCCTTTTTGCTAGTGCTACAGCATATTTTGCCTGTCTCCTTCTGACATGGTCATCCCCTACTACTAGCTCTTCCTTTGACTCCACGTCTGTCTCAGCTGCCACTCCTTGTGGTGCTGGGAACTACTAGACATGGAAAAAGACACCCTGCTGTTACTGCATACTAACTATCATATTATGTAACACAGTGTACATGGTCAGTAGTTTGGCACAGGTAATGGCGTCATACTTGAAGGCACCACTGGATGCATCCAGACTGCAAAAGCATGACTTCAGCAATCCAGTTACTCACTCTGTAATACTTTTGGTTTGTGATAGTGCACGGTCATACCTCTGGTCAGTTTGATTAAGTGGAATTCTGATGGGTGTCACGAGCCCAGGTTCTATGGCATCACTCTCAAGACTCCCTTGTGGGAAATCACTATTCACAAATTGTGATAAATCTTACATGCAAGTTGTGAAAACTGCCTTTACATACATTGTCGATGACATCCTGTGCATTACAAATACCTGATAATTGACAGAGTGATGCCTTTTGTAGTTCACATACCTCCTTTGCAGGTCACCAGTTGGAGTATTTATTTCAAAGGGAGTCTATGGACCCCACTCTCTCAGGGAAATAGGCTATATCACTGAACAGCCTCATGGTGTTCGCTCTCTCCTCTGGGGTACATGTGAACTGCATCTACTTCCCCCATGCTGAAACATAGTATCGAGGAATTGATGGAGTAATCTCAAGGCAGATTCCTGGGACTCCTCCATGTTGTCCCCAATAGGTCACTGAAAAGACCCTTTAGCTAATATATGTAAAACCACACATTCTTTAGTATCCACTGGGATAGGTACTCTATTACTCCCATGGGGATGCAGATGAGGCCGACATATGTCCATGACTTCCTGCATGGTGTCCTTGAACACATACTACTGGTCCATTACACTGAAATTATGGACAGCATGAAATGTTAAGTGTGTTTGGATGACTCTACACCACTGGGCAAAGCAGCTGCAATGAGAGCTTCCTGCAGGTACATATTTAGAATGGCTGCATCAACCCCAAGCATTTTTCACAGTGTATATTGTCTGAACATGGGCATATGGTCAAGCTCAAATCCTAGGTGAGTGTAGCATTGCTGCATGGAATTTAAATGTTTCTGAATCCTTTTGCCATCTTATTTTGCCTTGTTATGATATGCAGCACTTCATTATATATATTCACAAATGACCGCATTATTTGGCTTAGATACTTCATGTAGCTGGGTTTTCTGACTCACAGCTACCCTGTATGTGGATTGGATGCATTATCGTCAAAAACAGTTATAGATAAACAGGTACAGTTGCATAAACAGCAAGACAGAAGACAGAAAACAGAAAGACAGATAGATGCAGCAATCAAATGTGTTTGCCAGCTGCCACCGTACTATGGAAGTGTGAGAAAATAAACAAGGAAACAAACAAAAAAATAGCCTCAGATAAGACATAGGGCCATACAGACTAAATAAACCAAACATATCATACATAATGATCAACTAAAACAGGAAGGCCTTTATTTTCTACAACATTCTCCCAAGCTTGTACATTACACTTAAGACCTGAGTTTTTCTCCCAGTGCCACAGCTGAAACTGGGCTTTAGCTAAGTTATTTAATTCTGGTTGAAAAATGTAAAACAAAATAAATAAAATTCCTGCAAGGAATAGTAGTAGTTTGCTCTATGAATTAAGGGCTATCTATCCTTTTAGGGTAATAGTTGGATGTGCTCACTCTCACATTTTATCTTTGAAGCAATTGTCCTGTTAACTATCATTCATGTAATATTCTGTAAAATACTTTTTTATATTAAATCCTTTCTGTTAGCATAAAAATGTAAATGTAATCAACCACTTACTTACTATGCACTGCTTTTACTGACTATCATAAATGGTATAGCTACCCAGCAAACTTTAAAACTGAGGCTGATGGCTATTCCTCTACATTGTATTCCCTCAAGATGAGAACATGTCACCCTTAGGTAAATCCTGCATTACCCATATCCAGCTGTGGATTGTTACTGAATTATACAATATATAGACACTTGCATTCAGAAATGTGCAGGCTGATTGGACAAACCAGTCAGCATGCTCATTGCAAATTGAGCTTTCCCTATGGGAAGAAGTTCCAACAACTCTTTTTTCCTCTGCACCACAAAGAGCTGATTTTAAAATGAATAAAAAAATCCCTCACTAGTAAAATGATCCATAGTGCAGAATAATGCAGTAAATTACAAAAAAAAAATAGTAAAAATGATTTTCATGTTGGAAGAGCCCCTATAAGCAGCTCCATCACATACTTTGCAATCTCTTACCTCCTGAAATATATTTTTCTTATCGTTTAGTAACTTATTTCTTCAGCCATTTGACAGAAACCACAACTTTTAAAAAGAGATTGCATGGCGTATATATTTTAATGTTACCTTGTGCTTTTTTATGGTATGTAATTCCTTCACTCTTCATTTCTGTGTAGTTTTCTCTTTGGCATTATTATTATTTTTCACATAGCAAAAGAATTAGAGTTTATCTATGTGTTTGTGCACGCATTTATATGTGTGTGTGAGGATGTATGTTAGAGGGAAACTGGTGACATTCTGAGGATCATAACTGTAGTCACAGATCTTCAGAAAAACATAAATGAAAGTGTGAATTGGGACATGAATATGTCTATACTATATACAAGGTTGTCGTGTCTCAGAGTATCCCTATTACTCCACAGTACAGCAATCTGAGTTTGTATGTATATTTAAAAGAGCTGTGGGGACATGACTCATGTCAGTGGAGAAGGTGTGCAAAGCCAATTGCAACGAGTAACAGTGAGTTTCAGAACTCTTGTTTTTTTTTTTTTTTTTTTTGGTTGAATCACAGTTTAGTTTTTGAAGTGTTTTGTCTTGCAAGATTGGGTCTCACACTTCTGCTGCTATACAACCATTGTGTGTATTTGTGTGTGTATCTGTGTGAAGAACATTAAACAATTCTGGGAATCTGTTGTGGAAGAGCTTGGAGATAGGTTTTCTTAAAAACCTGAAAATCAATATATATATATTTTTTTGATGTAGCCCAGGCTACCTGTTAATGGGTTATATATAAAGGTAGATTTCTTCTTTTTCTGGCAAATGTTCAGGATTTTTAGCATACAACTTTTAGTCTTGTAGTTCACACTACATTTCCATCTTTAGATTTGGTAGAATGAATCAAGACTATAATCCCAACAGAGCAAACACCTTTCAGATCATAACACATAAATATTGCATGGAGCATCACACTAACCATCTGGCTATAGAGTGGGAAGAATAGAACAGAATAAACATGCCACACAATGCAGCCATGATGTTTGATTACTTATTTATTTTTTGTTTGCAGGGGTAATACACTGATCAATAGTGACCATTTGCAGGCATAACCTAGCTGAAATTCACAATTTTAGTAGCAGTACAGAGAAAAATGTGAAATTAAGGAAGGACACTTACTTATGTAATATCTCTTTACCTCATGAGACAGAAAATGTGACTGAGTTGTGTGGCACACAAAGCAATTCATCTCGTGTCTCTTAGAACCCAGAGCCTATGTAAAAGGTATGCCTCAGTATATGTGTCAACACTGTTGATGATAGGGATAAAACCATGAAGAGCATGGAATAATGACCTTCACACTGTTTTACCATTCAGTGCACATCAGTTTTGTTTTGCCCTTCTTTAATTTTAGATCAGCATTACACTGCCTCAAGACTATCAAGAAAAGGTTCCAAGTATTCAAACTGTATCCATGCAGTGGAGTGAAAACCTTCATCATCTGTATTTATCTTTCTTTCTTTCTTTTGGAAGCCAGGTTATCAGATAAGGCCAGACCTACTTTCATTGAAGACCCTTAGAGAAAATTGCAAGAATTAGATGTGATAGTTCATTCAGTAAATGGAAAAAGCAGCTGCAACTACAAGAAGACTGGATATAGGAAAGATTGACAAGACAACTGTAAAATGAAAATAATATAGCATAACAGTTGTTTTTGTAAATAAATAAATTGTGAGGTAATCATGCAACAAATGTTAATCTGATGGGTTGTTTAATCTGTAGATATAATTTAATTTAGAGCCACCAGAAGCTTATGAGGGTAGAAGATAAACAGGAATCAATCATAAAGAGAGAAAAAAAAAAGCTGTTGGAAAAAAGAGGGAGGGATTTACAGCATTACTGGTATAGAGTGGTAGTAATGGAAACGATCATAGCCCAGTAGGGAAAATAACAAAGCTCCGTGTTTACTGTTGTCTTATAGAACTTTAATGAAACATTTAATGGAATCAGCAAGGATTTTGGGGTAAAGAGACCAGCTTTTGGCAAACACATTAATAGAAATTTCCAGACTACACATATCCAAAACAATGATTAGTAATTGTGTCCAGTAATCCCTAAGAAATTATATAGCTAAACTTCCAATAATCTCATGTACAGTTTAGTATTCATGTTGTATTTTTATCATAATGCAAGCCTAAGGAAGTCTTCAAAACTAGATTTTGGGATAACCTACTGTAGCAGATGCAAGGCATCCATGTATCTGCTAAGCTTAATTGATGACATTTTCTTCATGTTCTGACATTATAAAAGTATCATTCTGAATGACATTGAAATTAATGATTCAGCAATCAACTTCTGGGAATGCCTTGCATTGACATCACCCAGCACAGGGATTTGCTCCCATACTTCCTTACTAATTATTCTTACCCTGACTTAACCTTACCCCTAAGTCTCTAAAACTCTGGGATATGAATAATGCCCTGCCAATTCAATTTGGCAAACTCAATGTTGGGGGCATCAAAATATTTTTACACCACCCCATACTGTTCCCAAATCCATCACTGTCAGTCAGGTTTGGAAATGGGTGCATGATGCAAATAGTGTTATATGAAAATGGGAAGGATACAAAGCTAAAAATATGAACCCATTTTCCTTACAGAAGAATAAATTGTGCAGCTGCTCACTTTTTCCTTCTATACATTGCATAACATAAATTTTGTAGTGTCAATAAAGTCATGCTTCATGATATATTTAAGACATCAGATACTTGGGAAACCAGATTCCATGTGTTTTAGTTCACTACATGTATTTTCCATGCATTTGCACAAGCATATATAGCATAACAACACATGTCAGGATCACAGTACATTCACAATGCCTGCTAGCACAATAATGCCCCATGCATTACAGGAAAACCCCTTTTAGGTTTAAACAGGTAGGATCAGACTACATGTGGAGTAGGTTAGATTTCTACTATTTGGATCAGGGGGTATTTATTAAAACCCACTCAATGCTTCTCACATGAAGAACATCACTGCCCCAGTCACTTTGGATACAATGTCTTCCAAGGTAAGCAAGATGAACCTCTCCCACTTTGCTGCATCATTTAAACATTTTAGGTAAACACAAATTCTCACTGTGCTGTTCTTTATTATTGACATCACTGACACTGCAAGGGAATGCATCCCGTTTAAGTCAGACTCTGCCTGACACCAGATGGGAACAGTACTCTCTCTGATGTACTGAGGGCATAAGGGACAGCACCAGATTTCAAACAAATCTTTACTGGCTCACATTTAAGGAGCTCAACATCCTTAAGCACATCAGCCAATATGGCAATTGGACAGAAACTACATGTAGTGGATCTATACAGCTGATCATTGACATAAAGACCTAACAATACCAACAACTCGTAGATCCAAAACTTGTGTTTTTAATCCTTTCAACTCAGTCATGAATAGGAAATGCCCTTGCTATCTGAGCTTCACACATCAGTTATGTACTTCCATTTCTGCTTTAACCAGTTGAAACCATTTTGAAATGCTTCTATATATTGGTACCGTGTGATATTAGTACCATATCACATTACAGTTATGTCTGCCCCAGTGTCTGTCTTAAACCCTGCTGGAGTTCCGTGTATTGGAAGCCTGGTATATCAATGTTCAAGTTCCTTATATGCAGAGCCAAAAAAGAAAGATTCCTTTCATTTTTCCTTACATTTGAGCCTCTGTTGCTGTTTGACTAAATCAGCCTTTCAAAATGTCCCATTTTATTACATTCCTGCATATATTTTACTTCATACCAATTACCTCTCTGACTCATTATGCACAGAGCATCTAATACACTTCCCCTGCACAGTCATTGTTTTTGTTTTCACTTACATTGGTTTCCCATGCTTTCTCCTTTACTTATTCCACTTTTTGCCTGATTTCACTCACATTTTTCTTCACTCTATCAGCACTTTGTTTTTTAATTTCTTCTGATCGACAAGCAATTTATACAGCTGTCTTTAATATTAATTTTGTCTCAAGCTGTGATTTCTGTAAAATGTCATGATCTGCAATACTTATGATAGTCATGTCTCTTATCTGCTTTTCTTATTGCTACCCAACTCACATTATTCAACCATTTCATAGAAATGTCTCACCCGCCTTTCTTAAAAGTGAGTCAAGCATACTTTCTTATGTATTGCAATTCTTTTAGGCACAAAATGTTTTCCTAGCTTTGCTCTCACTCTCTCAGATACAGTCTCTCAGCAAACATGAAGGCATCAAAATAGACTCAGTATCTCCACCTACAACATAAAGCAGGGAATACTCTTTGGTCCCCTTCTCCAGTTTTGTTGCTGTTTTGTAACATGCAAGCCTTTGCTTTTATATTGATCATGCTGTCAGTTGTACAAAGTAAAATGACTCAAATGGAGTGAGTTTTGCCATTTTTAATGCTGTTTTCCCACTCACCTTCTTTGTCCCAGTTGCCATCTCACCTAACTCTGTACTAGGTGAAAATGTCAGTAAAATCAATGGTAGGGTTTCCTGTGAAACAACTGTGCAGTTTCTCACCAATAGGAATGTTGCCAATATCCCTGTTTTCTTGGTGGTGTTTTGTTTCAACTATCCCATTCTGGCACTGTGTCATGTTCCACACTATATTTTAGCATGCACTAATTTAATGCATTTATTTTCCATCTGGATTGTGGCTGAACAGGGTCCAAGGATCAGCTTTTCCTAGTCTGCTATTTTTATGTCTGACATACACTTCCCATTCAGGAATGTCAGGTGGCCTGGCTGGGCCTGGCACTTTTTGCTCTGGGGTGAGTCTGTACATGCATCATGCTACATGTTGCTCATTGCACCAGTTCTTACGTACCTCTCAAAATTATGCTGAGAGATTATAGAAGAATTTACACCTGGGGTAAGGCACTGCCGAACGTTGCAGAGTTTTAGGAATGCTGTGATCTCAAAAGCAGCCCTATGCATAGAACTAGCAGTCCCAACTAGAACAAAATACAATAGGGAATTCAAAAGCAAACCACCCTAGAGGCTCATTAACATAAATACACTTTACAGTGAGAAACACATTCCTTAAATTATACAGCAGATCTAAAACTATTCATAACAAGGATAATATAAAAATATTACCTGGGAACTGAAAAATGCTATTAGAACTAATAAAGCAACCCATGAACTTGTTAGCCTCTGAAGCTAAGAATAGCTACAAGTCCTTCTTTATCTGCGTTAGGAAACTAAGGAACAATACCCAGCAATTCTCAGACCTTTTCCATAATGAGGCCACCCACTGACCTAATACACATTAGAAATATTATAAATAATAAGTTTAGTAAAAACCTAACCCCCAAGACATTTACTGAAACTCCATTTATTCTAGAATCAGTTGCATTCTCATTACCACCAGCGAACATGCTATGAGAGTGCTATGAAAGACTGAAAGTTCTTTCTAAATGGGACCTGATAACATTCCTAGATTTTTAATAAATAGCATGAAAGATGCTCTTGCCAAACCTCTACAAAAATTGCTTAACCTAAGCTTAGCTACAGGGTTTGTTCCTAAATTATGGCATTCCACAGTGGTGATGTCCCTCCACATGGATGGGCCTACCACAAACCCCGGTAATCATAGCATTGTCAGCCTTATGAGCTTGATCTGCAAAGCTATGGGACATATCATAACTGATCTCATCCATTATGATATATAAAAAAAATCTTCTTAGAATCTCAAAAGCTCAGCTTCATCCAAGGGAGATTCTGCCTATTAAATCAAGTTAACTTCTTCAAGAGGGTCACACAGGCTGACAGTGGTCATGCTGTTCACTGTGTATCTTGACCTAGCCAAAGCACATGGCACATTACCCCATGCAGGCATTCAAAATAAGATGAATTCTTTAAATATACATCTTTGTGTGGTAAGATGGATAGCAAACTACTTAAAAGACAGAACCCACAGATTTCAAGTCGAAGTTGCATCATCTGAAATTGTGAATGTAGGCAGCAGAGTGCCACCCCCTGGCTCTGTACTGGGACTCTCCTTTTTAACACTTAGTTCTCTGATCTCCAAAGTTAAAATACAAACCTCTGGTTAACTAAGTTTGCAGATGCATGCTATTGTCAGCACTCCTTCTGTCACCTGTACCCTTCAGACAGAACTTAACCTAGTTAATACCTGATGTAATGAAAACTGGCTCACATTAAATGAGAAAAGTGTAGGACTGTTTCATTTAGGAAGTGAACCCTACAATCAAGATATAGTATAGTACAGGGAATATTCTACTATTAAATAAACATGTAGTCAGGAACTTGGGTACCTGGATTGAGAGTTCTCTCCTATCATTATGTGGCAACTGTAATCAGAAAATCCATCTACTTAGCACAAATAATAGCCAAGTATATGTCATTCAGATCCAAAGATGTCATTACTCCCTGATATTCAGCAGTGATTGGAACAATTATATAGTGCAATGCCTCCTTTGGGATGTACCTCACTCAGTATATCAGATAAGAGAAACCCCAGAGGTTTCTAAGAAGATTTCAGGCTTAAACTCTAGAGCTACAAACAGTAACTAAAAGCTCTGCTACTTTATTCAGTATCATATAGACCTTTGAGGGATGATTTGTGCTCCACCCACTGCACCCTTAGAGACCCTATAGTACTTAATCTTCTATATCTTCGCAGGTGTAATAGCTGATCAGTCTCCAGAATGAGAGGCCTAAATTATCACCCACAGACAAACAGAAGTGTTGGAGAGAGAACTCATTATACAGCATCTTCCCCATCTCTGGAATACGCTTCCCCTTCAGGTTTACTAGTACAATACTTTATTGTCCTTCAAACAGAGCCTGGATGGCTGGGTGAGTACACTCAAATGTACTATGGGATTAATAGGTCTACTTTGCTTCATTGAATCTCATTTAACTGAATTTCATTTCACCCCGACCACTGAAAACACAAATTACTGAAAACTCATTTCACTGAATCTCATTTCACTGAACTGAACTTA
>NC_056737.1:1949019268-1949074268 GCF_019279795.1 Protopterus annectens
TGCAGTTGCAACCAAAGATGGTACTTAAGTGATTTTGAAAAAGGTGCAGTTAATAGCATTGTAAAGCACCTTCCAAATAATACGGCGAAAGGTTGCTGGTTCCATCTGTGCCAAATTATTTGGAGGCAGATTTGAAAGCTAAATTTAATGCAAGTTTATGCTACCGACACTCAGTTTGCACTATTATGTAAACAGATTCCTGCAGTTGCATTTATACGTACAGAAAATATTCTGGAAACATTGACGTCAATTGAGGAGGCCTTGGGTGATAGGGGTGCTCCATTATGTGAATTTTTCAAAAATAACTACATTCTAGGAGTCCTAGATGCTATGGCATGAGAGGTACTACCTCTGAGAGACAACCATCTCTCTTTGGTGTTCCTTTCTGGAATCAGTTTGATACATGCACTATGGGCTACCCAAGGAGCCAGACTGCTGTAGAGGGCTAGCACCATAGACTAAGGAGTTTACTGGGGAAGAAGGATTTATACATCACAGATGTCTTACATGTCATATGTCTGGAGCAGAACCATTTAGAGGACTTGAAACAGAAGTTCTTATGTTGTGTGCTGTCCTCACCAAAGAAGCATAGGCTTACTGACAAGGAGCATATGATTCAACGTCTACTGTCTAAACGGGATGATTTCACACCACTGGGATTTGTACAATTAATGGTGCATCACTGCTCCTTTTAAACATACTTGATGGAGGATTATTACTGCAAAACATCACAGCCTGGCTGCTATACATACTGTGATACATTTTGAGTGTGGGACCTGCATTAAAGCATTGATTATTGGGACGTGGATTGCATTTCACTTCTGCACTGTTGATTTACATGTCTGTCTTTCACCTTACAAGGAGGTCTACATGTTTATTTTCATAAATTCAGTATGGAAACATGTATTGTACTTCATGTATTGCACATTTGGAGTGGGTGTGCCGCAAATCACTGAAAAATGTCGCAATTCGATATTTTTGACATTTTCATACAATTTTCGGCATTTACAGCACTCTTTTTTTATTAATTCAGTCTATTACTTCAGTATTTAGTGCACATTTTTTATTTTTGAATTTTTAATAGTAAACCTATATATATATATACGGAAGCGCACCATGCATATTCATGAAGGCATGCTGCCGTGCTGTAAAATGGACATGATTTCATGTAGGAGTGCAGGGGGTGTGTCTGAGAGCAGTGCTCTCACAATACACATGCCCTCTACACACCAGATTTGCCATACGGCAATTCAAATAGAGCAAGAATGCTCATAACACTCCCAACCCATCAGGGTAAGAAATCTGGACAAAGCAATAAGGAACAATTGTCCCTACAAAGCCAGAAAGTTGATAGGATAACAGGTTTAGCATAAGCATGAATTTTTGGCAGGGTATGAAGGACGCAACATGCACCTCTCAACCTGTCAGAGTAAGGAATCTGGATAAAGCCATAAGGGATAACCATCCCTTCAAAGCAATACAATTGTCCCTACAAAGCCAAAAAGTTCATAAAATAATAGGTTTAGCATTAGCATAAATTTTGGCATGGTATGAAGTACACAACGCACACCTCCCAACCCGTCAGAGTAAGAAATCTGGACAAAGTCATAAGGGACAATTGTCCCTACAAAGCCAGAAAGTTGATATAATAACAGGTTTAGTATTAGCATGGATATTCTGAAGGGTATGAAGTAAAAAACAACAAATAATTTTTTTCACATATGCAATAAAGTTTAAGCATAGCTGCACGGATGTGCCCATTGCTTAGCTATGCTTAGCCCAGCTGAAATGGCATGATAAGTTAAATAGCAATAGACATCCAGCATAAGCATACGTGCAATAGTGTAGCGGATAGAGTGTATACCTTGCATGTAGTAAATTTGTGGTTTGAGCCTCACCAAAGCAATTTCTATTTTATATGTGTAAACATTACAATTTTAATTTATTTGTATATTTATGCAGGAAGTAACTTACATTTCTCAACCAGAGTAGTGTATTAGGCCCAGATGTAAGGTGTCAGTGTAATAAAGTAGTGAAACCCCCATATAAACACAAGTGCCCATATAGTATAGTCACACAAGAATAAATGTAATTACACCACATTGGGGGATGTCAAGGAAGGAAAATAAATCTATATTATGTAATGAATGATGAATCAATCTCATACAGGTGGTAGTCCAATAAAATAAAACATAAGCAATGCTAAGCATTGTACAGCTATGCTGACCGGGTGTAAGCATTGTGTACATATGAATACTAAGCAATGTGTAGCCCAGCTAAGTGGATTTGCCCATTGGTAAGCAATGATGAATCTGCCCCTTTAAGCACTGCCAACCATAGCTAAGCAGGTTTGCCCGTAGCTTAGCTTAGCTCAGCATTTTCAAAACCATCCATTCATGGCAAAGGGTGGGAAATGAGCAGTATTTAAACCACGCAGGTGGAAATACAGCTCATAACTGGTTGTAGCTCTCCACTGTAGGCAGTATGGTAGGTGTTGGAGAGGGCATGTGATTTCGGGTGCAGCCCTGGAACATACAGGAGTCCAAGGTCATGGTAGGACTCCTGGTAAAAAAATGATGTGAGACTTCTGGAGGACCAGTACCAGGGCTCCAAATACAAAGCAGAAGCTTGGGAAAGTCTAGCCTGTGATCTCACCGGTGCCACTGGTATCCCTCAGACTGGTGAGCAGGTCTGGCACCACTATGCTGACTTGAAATGGAGGAAGAGAGAGCTCTTGGAACAGTGGGTCCAAAAAGCAAGAGAGAGGGGAGATGTCCCAGCAGTGTGTAATTATTCATAGCAATAACTGTTTACCAAAGTCCAGCCTGTGTATGTGATAGATAGGTATGCCTAAATGTTTCTCTATTTTCATTACAGCTCCAGCTGAGTGGGCTGTGAACCAGGAAGCCCATGTCAGTAGGTTGGAAAGGCTGCATCTTGAGGCTGGCGAGTAACAATTCTGTTTGTAGTAGCCATGCCAAATAAATATAAAGGAGTAAAATGTCACCTGGCAGTATAAAAAATGTGTATGGTTTGTACTTAATAAACCTGACAATATGACAGTAATAGTGCCATATAGGTCATATTTAAATAAAAGTGTAACTGCCTGGCAATAAATTCTTGACTGGTTGTGTTTACTCTGGTATTGTATGGCATGAAGTGCTGCATTCACCAAGATCTGATATCTGAATAGTAATGTTGTGTTAACCACTGTTTCCAACACTGTGCAACATAAAAATATGTCTAGAATGTCTGTATAAGAATGTTGTAATTACAAGGTCAGATTGTACAACCAAAAGAGACTTAGACAGAAAACATTGAAGGAAAAGAAAGCAGTTTATCAATAGTTCACTTTGATGATATACAAATTGTTGTATTTTTAGCAGGTACAGCCATGGTTTGAATCCCGGGAGTGGTAGTAAGCTGTATGCATAATTTCAATTAGGAATTTGTGAATATGTGTAGGTAGTGTTAACAAACTTTCCCCCCACAGGTCTTCCAAGTAAGAGAAACAGAAAGTAGCTATAAGATGGTTGAATTATACACTATGTACAAACATACTACTGGTCAAACCAAGGCCATAGGGTATTGTAATAATACCTGTAGAGTAATGATTAGAGCAATAATCATTAAAGTTGTGAGTACTGCAAGGACATACAAGTTATAGGTTCATAGGTTAGTACTAGGCTAACTTTCCTTATGGGCCATTTTAAGCCTAACCAATTACCCCATGTCAGAATCAAACCTGCACCTTGTGTTTCTAAGGTAAGCACCTTAACCATTACGCCAACCTCCCAGTTGTTAATTGATATCTCCCCCCCCACCATATCTGCAACAATAATCTAAACACACAAATCAATGGGTATGTTTTACACTAAACCTACTGTTGGGGCATATGTCCTATTGTTCAACAAATATTGAAATGTGTTTCTATTAATGTTCCATGTTGAAATACTATCATTTGTGGCCTGTTGCTATCAATGTAACCTGCATGCTGTTATAATGGCCACTGTGGTTCGACATATGCATGTGTTCTGTTTGCTATGCAACTATGCCAAATCTGTTGTTTGGGGTTAATATGAATATATATGCATGCTGTTATAACTAATCCTGGATTGTGTTGACTATTACTAACCACATATGTTCTAAAACTGCAACACCATAGCACGTTTGGGAAGGCCGGTCCCAGCGGGCCCACCTCTCCCACCTCATCTGGCCATGACACTGGGCCCCAGCACATCTGGGACCCACTCTGGGACCTCCTTGTCCACTGGTCCTGCACCACCTTTGGGTGGAACTGTCTCAGAGGTTGGGGCTCATTCCCCCTGAAGTGGGCATGGACAGGATACCATCACCCGAAGCTAGGTCCGGGGACTGGTGCGTAATGAGCTCTGAAAGGAGTTTGGAGCTCTGCTACACTAGCTTGAGGGTTGCATGGCACAATTAGAGGGTCAGCCTGCCCCTCCTACTCAACCACCAGCACAGCCACTTTCGGGGCCATGAAGATGCAATGGTGACTGCCCATGTGTTATATACTGCCCCTGTATGCTGTCTTGTCTGTCTTGTCTGTCTTCCTACCCAACCTACCTCCCCAAACATACCTACGATCCTTCCCCAACATCCCACTCTCACCTTAAAACAAAAGGGTAATCTGTTCCCCCCAAACATTTTTGCCCCCTATATAGCTGTCCATTTCACACAAGTGTCCACTGGACACATGCAATCTGGTATAATTTGCTTCACAACACATTATTGTTGTCCTAACCCCTCTCTCAGGGATTTGAGTGTCCAAATATACCTTCAGATTCAGTATATACGCACAGCTGTTGCTGTAGAAGAAATGGACACCTATGGACCTTCCCTACACCCGCCCTGCACATCCCTAGATACTTTCCCTATTGTCTTTCCCTCTGCATGCTGCCTTTTTCACCACTTTCCTATCATCCCTTTTTTCTTTACTTTTAAAGAAATTAGCGCGAGGGTAAGCCCGGGAGTAAGCTCTTTTAAGCACTAGTAAGTGGGATTAAGCCTGTTTGCATGGCACTAAGCAATGCCTACATAGATTAAGCACTTTTAAGGCTGCCTGTAAGTATATTTAACTGGAAGTTAGCATTGCTTTCCACTGCGCAAACCTGTGCAAACCTGCTTACAGCTGCTTAAAATTGTCTTAATCACTCTATATCCAAAAGCCCTTGTTCTGCCAAGCAAAAAAATAATCAGCCCTTGCAAGCCTTGAACCCAGGACCCTGCATGCCATAGCCACAGCAATTTTCCACTAAGCCATCTGAGCTGTAGACATGTCTGATGTTTTTTCAAACATATCATGCAGCACAGTCATTCAACAGTAGGCAAATGTATTTATATACGTGTGTGTGTGTGTGTGTGTGTGTGTCTGTGTGTGTGTGTATATATATATATATATATATATATATATATATATATATATATATATATATATATATATATATATATATATATATATATATATATATATATATATATATATACATAGATATATATACACATATATTTTTTTTGTCTGTTCCTCCTGAGATCTGTACTTTTTTGGCAAATAGCTGAGGATTGAAGTCATCAGGTGATGACAAACACTTGAGTTTAAGACTCCACATCCTTAAGAATATTCACTGTAATGCTAAATGTACCATTCTACGAACTTCCTATGTTTGTAACAGGTATATTTAAAGTCTGTCCCTATTTATCCCCCATCATTTTAGGCATTGTCTAGATGTGATGCTCTGAGAGGTTGTGAGGTGGGATCACAGCTCAGGATCCTGACTCATCTGGGAAAGGACAGCTCATATATGACAACTGCAGGGGTGTCTGTCAAACAGTTGTGATTGTGCCAGTGTTAGGCAAGTTAATGGGATGTTTTCAATATCCATGTTACCCTGTGTTTATGAGTATGACACATCTTTCCCTTGTCAAGCTAAGACACCTATAGATGGCATGTGCATAGTACAGTACTATTGCAGACATGTGTGTTGTACTGCATGTGATATATTGAATTAATAACATTTAACTGTATAGTGTTGTGCTGGACAATAAGTACATTTATGACTGATATCTGTAGTCACATACACATACATGTGTTATGTCAGCCAAACCATTGGCAGGTCTGTGAGCAATGGCATTGTAACATAATAGCCTACGTATGACTGTTGGACATCTTCCAGGTTATCACAGTGATGTCAAACCCTACTGTGCAATCAATGTACTAATGTACAGCACAGCTATATTAAAAGAGTATCAATATTGATGTCTCCATTTATGTGTGCCATTGTCCAGATGTACTGCTGTAACAGGTTGAGACATATGATTGAGCAGCAAGACTGTAAATACAGTGTGCCATACCTACATTCAACAGAAATGTATACCAGGTATCCCCTGAGCACATGTATGTATGCATATGTTCAGCTGGAAGGCACAAAACTAATCACATAGGTTTCAAGCAGTCAGGTAAATAGGTTGTGCATGTTGCACATGTATAATATCAGTGTCAGTGCATACAGCAGACATATATGTGTACAGCTACTGGTGGTTGCATTGCCCTGATACTGATGTGGGTACTGGAGTAGGCATGATTATCAGGTATTAATCAGAGAAGTGTCCACCTGTATGACCCTCTGTCCATGTCTACCACTACCAGCTATATCAACACCTATATACAGTGGATATCCCAAGTGTACACAGCCCCACAGACACCCACAGAGGAGCTCCTCACCACACTTGGGCCACACTCCGAATGCACAAGCCATTACACTGAGGGAAGCATTGTGGAGGTGGGTACACACACACACACACACACACACACACACACACACACACACACACACACACACACACACACACACACACACACACACACACACACACACACACACACACACACACACACACACACACACACACACACACACACACACACACACACACACACACTGGATGAGGAGCATGCAGGCAAGGGCCAGTGGGGATTAGTACAATAATGTATCAGACAAACATGTATCTGTATTATATCTACATGCATGTTTCAGGTCCGATTGCAGTTGTGGATGGGGTTTTCTAATGCAGAGAGGTGCACATCTATGGTGAGGACAGGACATTGTGTATTATTGCGGTTAGTACTGTAGATGTGCAGACATGCTGCATCCATCCTATGCCAAGGCCACATGTGCATCTGCTGACAATAACACCCTCTCACAACTACCTAGGACCCTCTCATCTGCATATGGGACAGCAGCCTGAAGCTGGTGAGTATTACATTGTTCTGTTGTTGCCTGGCAATACTGCAGGCATGTGAAGTGCATGCAATTTACCATGCTTACAACCATCAGTAATAGCTACATTGCTTTATGTAATAGCTATATTGCTTGTTGTAGATGTTAACTTGTGCTGGGGTTAACTGTATTGCATCACAGTGGTCACCACTGGGGCCTATCTGATGTGAATTCAACATTTCTGTAGCATACCTTGCAACTTGTCAGTGCCAAGATGTCTGGACAGAGGTCAGCAAATTGTACTGGACAAATGACCTAAGGTAAGGTCATGCGTGACACATTACTTGTATACAGTGGATATGTATTGTGTACACACCCCTCTTAAGATGCAAGGTGTTCCTGTTACATAGTAATTAGGACACTATCCTTAGAAGATGCAGTTGCTCACTTCAACTCAACATTCTTAGAAATACTAGACTCACAAGCCCCTCTGAGGACAAAGAGAATAAAAACTAATTCTGCCCCCTGGCTAACCAAAAACACACTATCAACCATGCACCTTAGAGATAAAGCCTGGGGACTATATCAGAAAAACAAGACCCCTGAACACCATACTGAGTACAAAACCCTTTGAAATAAAGTAAAAAAGTTTATTATCTCTGATAGACAAAAATACTTTTTTACACTCCAAAACAATAATAAAACAAATCCTCAAAAATTTTGGAAAGGAATTTCTACCCTCCTTAATCCCAGTAAACCTCACACCCCTACCCCAGACCCAAATGCCCCAGATTTAGACTTAGCTACTCAATTCAACTCCTTTTTCATTGAATCTATTAGCAAACTAACTTCCTCTTTCCTTAGCCCCACCTCACCATCTAATACACCCCCACCCTCTCCTGCTAACATTCCACCCTTCACTATCACTCCTTCCTCATTCCCATCCACTCACAGTCTATCCTCCAGCTCTTCTCCTACCCCAACTTCCACATCATCCTTACCATCCTCCAACTCCCTCTCTCCACACTCAGCTCTATTTTCACTAAAACCAATACCCACTTCTACTATAAAGAAACTCCTTCAGAAATTGAAGCCATGTAATGCACCTGATAACATTCCTCTTACTTCCTAAGTATAGCTGCTGAAGCAATTGCCTATCCTATAAGCATTCTAATCAACCGTTCCATCCATGAATGTACAGTGCCCCAACTCTGGAAACAAGCCTTCATCATTCCTCTGCATAAAGGTGGTAATAACTGTAATGTCAACAACTTCCGACCCATTGCTATCCTGTCCCCTATTTCTAAACTCCTAGAAAAGTGTGTCCAACTTCAACTCTTACCACATCTCTTAGATAATAACCTTCTAACCCCTACTCAACACGGTTTCAGGCCCAATCATAGCACTATGACAGCCCTCCTCTCCTATCTTGAGACTGTTAATAAAGCACGTGACTCTGGCCAATTTGTCTCCACCCTACTACTTGACCTCTCTAAGGCCTTCGATACTATCTCACACAGCCTGCTCTTAACTAAACTTTCAAAACTTAACCTCTCTCCTCCTCCGTGAACTGGTTCTCCAGCTATTTATCAAATAGATTCCAAGCTGTAAAATGGAAAAGGCCACTTCCTCCTTTCTTAGTACCCTACGGAGTTCCCCAAGGTTCCATTCTTGGTCCCCTTCTTTTCAATATATTTATAAATGATTTCCGCAAATCCATTCCATTCTCTAACATCATCCACTATGCAGATGATTCTACCATTATCTGCTCAGCTACATCTCCCTCTATGCTCCAGAAGCTTACACAAGAAGCTTTTTCAATTACTGAACATTGGATGAAAATAAACCACCTAGCACTCAATGCCTCCAAAACTAAACTAATGGTATTTACCCCCTCAAAAACTACTCCTTTCGATATGAACACATTCTCAATCACTAGCAAAAATAACTCATCCCTGGAACTGGTGTCTGAAACCAAGTTACTTGGTGTCCAAATTGACAACCAGTTTAACTTCAACTCCCATCTACAACTAAATATAAAAAAAAAACATCAAAAACTAGGCATGCTCTATCGTCAGAATCAGTACCTCACAAGCTCCTCTAAAATCACTCTCTCCACTTCTTTTCTTATCCCCTCCCTTCTCTATGGAGCTCCTCTGCTAACCAATCTTCAGTCCTCTCTAAAAAAACAACTTTCTTCCTGCTATAACAAAATCGCTAAGTTTGCAAATGGCCACAGGTCCTCCACCCACCACTGCACCTCTCTCCGAAAACTAAACTGGCTTGAGTTACCTAATCAACTCAACTACACTCAGTTAACTTTAGCCCACAAGCTCATTCTCAACCCATCTCTCTGTCCCTCCCTGTCTTCCGCCTTCATGATGCATCTACCCGATAGAGTTTTAAGGTCAAACAATCAAAACCTACTAGAAGTACACAAACCAACTCGTCCTCCAGGCAAAAACTTACTATCCTTTAACCTAGCCCGTCTCTGGAACTTACTCCCACCATCCATTTGCACCACTCCCAATCATTACATGTTCAAAAAATCTCTTCATATGTATCTAAGGTCCCAATGGGAATGCTCTTGCTCCCACCCCTCATAAAAATATGGTATTTACATCTTTTTTCACACTCATGTTACCTGACTGTACCTTATAAAGCTTATGTTCCTTACAAAATAACCACTCTGTATGTGTAAAGTAACATCACTTTTCTCTAAACTGTATTGTTTGAATGTTCCTGAATTTTTGAGTTTTGTTTAAATATTTTTGAGTATTGTTTGAATGTTTCCTGAATTTTTGAACTCAAATGTTTGTATCTTGTACAATTGCATTATTTTTGTTATCATGCTATTGTTTGTACCTAGTTTGTTTGTTTTTTGGAGCTTTTCTCCCCAGGACTCCATTGAAAATGGGTTCTTTTTGGCCCAATGGACTATCCTGGTAAACCAACTGCAACTAAATAAATAAATAAATAAATTAGGACCACGATATGACAGTCCACACCTCTTCCAGCCTTTAATGTGACCCATAACATGCACAATTCACTTGCAAATCCAAGCATCTGTACCCATGTATTGCACCTACAAGGTAGGCCATCTGTGAGGGTGGCAGACATCCTATCAGCATGATGTTTCAGTTAGGTATGATACCTCATGCTGCCATATGTGTCAGTACACTCACTTTGGCCCATTTGGCTATACTATCACACACATGGGCATTGTTAAGGCACATGGACCACTTCCGACCACATATAGGTTTCAAATATATGGATATTCCAGACACATCTATACAGAGGACTGTAAAATGGTTTAACCTGCTGCATGTGAGGCAAATGCTATCACCACACTATATAAAGTAATAGCAACAGGAGGTGGTCACCAGCCATGTATGGCATAAGCCACACATGATATGATCCTCACACACACACAAACAGTTGCCAGCATTAGGATTTGAACTCCTGCCTATCTACGTATTCCTACTATAGTGCTAAGCAGTTATCAGATACACAACACATCTTACACATTTCCACCTCTTCCAAAGGTGCTTCTAAGGTGGATGACATCAAGAGGTCTACTAAACTGGAGTGAAGGGAAGTGTAAAGGGTAGTACAAAGGTCAAAATGGAATGAGAAAGACAATACATGATTCACACACACATACACACTTGCCAGTATTGGGATTAGAACTCCTGTCTATCTAGGTATTCCTACGATAGTGCTATGCAGTTATGAGATGCACCACAGAGCTTACACATATTCAACTCTACCAAAGGTACTACTGAGGTGGATGACATCAACAGGTCTACTAAATTGGAGTGAAGGGAAATGTAACGACTAGTACACATTTCATAAATGGTAAGAGCCAGATAGTATATGATTCACACACACATACATGAGCACACACACACAAAAACACACACACACATCTGCCAGTATTGGGATTAGAACTCCTGCCTATCTAAGTATTTCTACTATAGTGCTTCACAGTTATGAGATGTGCCACAGAGCTTATACATATCTGATTTTACCAAAGATACTTCTGAGGTGGATGACATCAACAGGTCTGCTAAATTGGAGTGAAGGGAAGTGTAAAGGGTAGTACACAGGTCAGAAATGATAAGAGCCAGGTAGTGCATGATTCAAACACACATACATACAAACACCTGCCAGTAGTGGGGTTAGAACTCCTGCCTATCTAGGTATTTTTATTATAGTGCTACGTAGTTATGAGATGCGCCACAGAGCTTACACAGATCCATCTCTATCAAAGGTACTTCTGAGGTGGATGACATCAACAGGTCTACTAAACTGGAGTGAAGAGAAGTGTAAAGGGTAGTACACAGATTAGAAATGGTATGAGTGAGATAGTACATGATTCACACACACACACCTGCCAGTTTTGGGATTAGAACTCCTACCTATCTAGGTATGTCTACTATTGTATTACTCAGTTACCGCATGCACTACAGAGCTTACTGAACTTTCATATGGCCAAAGCTGCTGATAACTGCACAGCTGTGGTAAAGTATTACAGGTGGCAGACAGTCTGCCTTCTGTTCCACCCATATATCAAGCTAGGTATTTCTGTCTTGCACTTTAACTAGCATTATGGATTGGCACTTCAACAGGTTATTGCATCATGAAGTGTGGCACACCTGTGGGCCATCAGCGGTACTCATTCATCACAGATGTTGCCCCAGTACTTACTAGTTATGTCTACCCCTCCTGGCATATTTGATGGGCAGTTATCTGTGCTTTCATCCATTAAACTGGTGCACATATTCATTCTGGGGCACTGTTGCAGCTGCCACATGTACACAGACAACCCTCCCCTTTAAACTCAAAACACTCAGACCTGTGAGGGTTAACCCATATATCACCCAATGTAGACATATGCACTCTCCGGCAAAGACTGGACTAACAGGTCAAGAGGATAAGCTCAACACCTGCACCACACCATGTGGAACATGTAGCTTACCATGACACCCACTTTGACAGTCATGACATGCAGTGAAAAGCCACACACCCACCTTCCCAGAGGCACTAAATGGACATCTACCAAAACAGCACAGACCAGCAAGGCAGCCACCCACTCAGACACTGTGACATGGCACATGCCATATTTAACCTACACAGTGAGCCCCAACCAAATCCCCTAAGGCTAACCACCTTAGACAATACAGTGATCATGGGTAACTCAATACTGAGTCACACACATCCCACTCACTAAGTTGAATATGGAGCAGGTAACAGCCAAATATCAATCACATGCCAGCATCTTACAAATGACACAGCCAGTCATGTTACTCCAGAGCAACTAAGAGTATCACTCCATATCCATGTGGGTGTAAATGACTTGGGACACACCTCCCTGGACTACATGACAGGAGACATGGTTGAACTCTCTGATTATGTGGTCCAGGCAGGTGTGAAAGAAGCCCTGGGCAGTGTACCACTGTCACCCAGAATGATGCTGTGGCACTATCAACAGATGGCTGAATGCAACATTGGCTTATGTGTTATGTGTCATTCTCAGGGGATCCAGGACCTCTCTGCTTGGGATGGCATGATTGACAGAATCCAATGACTTGCCATGGATGTCCTACATCTGTCACCACTGGGTTGTCAGGTACTGGCTACATGTATTGCCACCCCATTAGGCAGTGTTCCTAATGTTATTAGCACCATAACAGCTACACATGTATGCAATCTGTGGGTTATGCTCCTCAACAGTGGACATCTAACTGTCAGGATGTAGTCACTCATAGCAGTGGTTGGAGTGGAGGACACGTGTCTGCTGTAATGGAGAGGTGGTTCAAGAACAGCAGACAGCAGACCCACAGTATCAGGTTATGACACATTCCACAGCTGTCAGCCCCCAAACATGGACCACACCTCCACAGGTGATATTGTCTCCATATTCATTATGGATAGGAACACCTCCAGACTAGTATCCCATCATAATCCATTGGAGATACGTCCCGTACAACTGCCTTGGGGTATTAGTACAATCCAGACCATAGCCTGCTATGGGTCCACATCTATGTCCCTAGACTGTCAATGCACATTCTTCAACACCCTGCCATCTCTGATGGTCCAATGCAACACTGAAATAGTGTGAGTCTTCAAATACCCCTCCATCACCTAGGGAATGTAGCCAATTGCCAGTACAGTGGCCCAACACTTCTGGGATTCATCATTTCCATTGCCCTAGACCAGCTCATACTGACCCCTGGTAGGGGATTCAACAACCTAGACCTGTGTTGATCACTTAAATATGGGACAGTTGTTCATCTCCAGATGTCAATCCTTGCATGGTGAGATTCATACAGGCTGTAATCAACATGGAGCTCAACATGTGAGCCACACCCCCCACAAAGATAACTACCTGGCAAAAACTCACCAAAGCTGACTTTTCAGCCATGAAAACAGGGGTGGCTGTTTTCACTGCACCCATGGCAATGGGATGTAGCTGCATGACTGTGGAATAATACACATAGGCACTGTACAAACAGTTACATAGGTTCATAGGTTCATAGGTAGGTACTAGGCTATCTGCCCAAAGGCATTTATAAGCCTAACCAGAATGTGTTGGCTTTCGTCGCCCCCTTAGATTAGTTCCCTGTGCCTCTGTCCAGAATGCATGGTACTAGCCAGAGCCAACAGAACCCAGACACTGTCCTCCAAACACTGGGAGACAATGTGATGGTCCCCTGCCATTACTAAAGTGTACATCAGATGGAGGACACTGTCGTAGGGAAAGGTGGAGCCCCATGACTGTTGAACTCCCTTATTAGCCTCAAACACAACTTTGGATCCCTCATGGAGTCCCTGACAGGCATCTATGGCAGCAGATGTGCAGCAGACACTGATGACAGTCCCAACAGCCTTGATAGTTACATCAACGACCTCCATAGCATTAAGCACAAGTGCTGGGAGTTACTGCACAAAGCTAATACTTATCCTGAGACAACAGATATTCACCACAGTCTTGGAAACACATTCAGTGCCAGCTTTACCCATCTCTACCCCCACAAGTGAAGTACTGAGTGAATGTGTTCTCACATGCTGCATCCCATTTCCATTCTAGGCATCTGTGTGTCACCAGGATGTGGCCCTGCAGCAGGGCCACAGGGTATGGCAGTGTGGTGACACATCCACCATGTCATAGGCAGGGTACAGTATGTGCACAGTAATTCCCGGTCTGTAACACAGTGATTGCATATGCCTCACAGATTATAGGGCTGAGGGTTGTACATAGGTACATATTGATGTACAACATCTGTTGTAGAATGGAGAATGGTACATGTTTTGGTTTGGACACACCTCCAATTGCTAGTAACCACAGCCACATGGGATATTCATCAACCAAACACACTGAGATTACTATTCACACACACACACACACACACACACACACACACACACACACACACACACACACACACACACACACACACACACACACACACACACACACACACACACACACACACACACACACACACACACACACACACACACATACACACACACACACACACACTTGCCAGTACTGAGATCCATAGGTTCGTTGCTTCATAGGTGTGTAGTAGGTGAATGGGCCTGAAGGCTCTACAAGCCTAGCCCAAGGGAATACCTTGGCATCAGGCCACATGACAATAGTCCCCAGTGTGGCTCAGGAGTATAGTCACTGGAGTTGTCCCCAGGGGTGGGTATTGTATTCCCCATCCACTCATCCAGGTTTCTATTGTGGGTAGCTAGTGATGTGCACTGCTTTCCATGTATGTGATCTATATTCCGTAATGTGGACAGTGCCTGGGTCGTACACATGTCCCACATGCATGTTCTTTGATGTGTGGAAGTGTGCTTGAGGTCTCTGGGGCATGTTGTGTGGACAGATTGGTATCTTCTGATGTAGCATTCCTGACCTCATTTGGTGAGACCTGGCTATGTAACTGAGGTAGTGATTGCACCTTCACTGATAGTATGATGTGGGTATTCAGTGTAGTTAGTGGAGTCTGTCCATACAGGGCATGTGTATAGGGCATGGTGTTCCCTTTGTGGGGTATGATGTTTGCAGACTCTACAGTTGTTGCAGGTGTCCAGTGGGGAATATGGCAAAAGGGCCACTGTACTCATTGATTGGCTACTGAGGGGATGGAACAGGGTGCCATGTCATTTTACATGCTGGATAACACACACTCAGTCAGGAGATATAACACATCAAAGTATTTTCTGATGTCAGTGGCACTGTTGTGGTCAACAGGCATGTAGTCCACTGCAATCACACCGTAGGTACTATCTGTGAGGCAATATGCAGGGGAACTACTAATATAGTGGTTGTTGACTAGCCAAGTGTGTTTGTGTATGATGTGTGGGTGGAGAGTGGTCTCTGAGTAATAGAAGGGCTGCCTATATTGTTCACTAATCCATACTGTCCTATTTAGGGCTGTGGATTATCTAAACCAACCTCTATGGTGTTTGACAACTGTTGGCCTTGTAATGTGGACATTGTGACATATACTAGATCCTCCACATAATAATTTAGCAAAACACCCCCCCAATGGATCCTGTTGTCACACAATCACACTAACCCCTCTATAAGATACTGATGACAGGTACACACACACACACACACACACACACACACACACACACACACACACACACACACACACACTCACACAACTTTACATTTGACAGGGTGAGATTACAACTGCTACATGGGTACTTATTTATACTGCAGTGTTACACAGTTGTCACACGCACCATTGACACTATAGGGCTGAGGGCTAACCAAAGGTATTTCTACAGTGAATGACATCAGCACATCATGTGATATAGGCCAATGCGATGTGTAGTGGGTGGGACAGGCCTCATAATGGGGTTCTCTCTGTCGCTGTCTGTCTTTCTCTTCTCCACTTCTCTGTGTGTGCATGTTTGACATATTATATTATGTTGGCCTTAGATATATGTGTATATTCCTATCCAGTGTGTGTGTGTGTGTGTGTGTGTGTGTGTGTGTGTGTGTGTGTGTGTGTGCGTGTGTATGTGAAGTATCAATGATGTACAATTTGGTGTATGTGCACAGAGAGCTGCGAATAACCGATATCTGTAGTCCACTGTGTTGTGAGAGATGGGCTTCATTTCTCTAAGTGTAGGAGCATGCCCAGTATGACCTTCTATATTGAGTGTGTGCATCCATTCCAGGGAGGCTTGGACTCCAGTTCAGGGTTTTGTGTGCTAAAGCTAAACATAGCAAACTGTTTCTGCAGAATATCTGTAGATAGGTTGCCAATATGGAGATACAATGGGCTTAACATACATGAGATACTGTAACTATTGCTGTCTGTGCTGCTTGTGTGACATGCTTGGTTGTAGCATAGATATTCTGACATATGTACTGTTTTACACAGTGATGTGTCATGTCATCAACTACTGACAGTTATCATTCTTTGCTCACAGTTATTTACCGGGAAATCCAAGATGAATGAAGCTGAGACCAACATTCTAAGGCATATAGACTACATATTTTGGCACACACCTGCCATTGTGGAGGGGTTGTTACAGACAATAGACTGCTGGTTCTGTGTAAATGGTGCAGCACCTTGTTAGTATGCTGGTTGGGGTTCCCCTCCTTGTGCTTTTCTCAACTTCACGGAATGGCCATATCCTGCTGGGGCCATTCATCTCAGCTGTACAGATACACCCAGGTTATCCAGAGGTAGGACTCATATATCAGTCTGTTTACCTTCACATTGTGGTTTGCAAGTGGTTTTGTGGCTAAAGATCCATGGGTTTTCAGTCTGGAGTATTACGGGCAGACATTAGAGTTTCAGACTTCACACACTCCATGACATCCATGCTTTTACACCCCTCCCTGTTATTCTCCCCTCCACCAAACATTCTGTAAGCAATATCTCAGAGGTGTCCCTATAGTTGGGCCTTTATCCCAGTAGTATTTATGGCCTGATCAACGGTCCTTGCAGTAGGACATGGGGAGGCATGCTACTGGCATTTGTCAACATGGTCTTGCATTTGTTTTCTGTTTACTGTTAGGTTGTTAGTTGGACCCCCTTACATTCCATACATTGGCACTATGGGTGAGACATGGGCCTTTGTCAGAGGACTGTAGGCCATCTGAGAGTGCTGCAGGCCATCTGTTACTGCATTTCTACATGGGATTGTGTGTGTGGGTGTGCACACCTGCAGACTTTAACATTTGAAATGACTATGCTGGTATTTCGGTTACTCTGTTGGCTTTCATTTCATATTGTATTGTGACCTATCATGCAGACAGGAGGCATATCAGTAGAGTACACATGTTAGATCTTAATGGCATATATTTCAGTTTCAGACTTCTTGCCCTTCAGAACTACAATGAAACTGCCAAACCTGTTGTAGTATGTCTGTGTAGGTCTGGTGGGGGGCTATTCACCATTGCTATCATTTGGGGGCCTTAGCCCAGCCTTTCGTCATGGTAATCTACACCTGTCCTGCTTGGTGAGGCTGGTGGTGGATGGGTGACCCTCATTGATATCCATGTGTGTGACCTATTGACACCCACAGTTCTTTGGGCCATCACATGTACTATAGTGGGGGTTGTCACCTTGTGTAGTGCTACCTAGTATGTTAACACTGGTATTTGTTATGATTTTCCTGCTATCCCATATAGCTGTCTGCTGCTTTCCCATTCAGCCATCCAATTCCCTTGCATGCTTGCATCCATATCATACATACAAGTATGAGAACATACTGCTCCATTCAGTAATTGATAAGAAGAGTGACTTACCTTGTTGCTGGGCCAGTATTGAGGACAGTGCTGGTAGGCTGACTATGTTGGATGCACATAGTACACTCTCTGTACATGGTAAAGCTCAGGTAGTGTCATGTTTGGCACCCCTTCTACTGTATGTGCGAATCGGAGAGAGGTATCAGTCCCTGGGTCCCTAAAGTGTCAGTGTGTGTGCTATGCATTGCCTCTTTCCCAAGGCCTGGGCATACTGAGCATGCCTCCTTCTGCCTACAGGGGCAGACTCAGGATGTTCCTCCACCAAGTCCCTCTGTGCCTGTGCTGGCCTTGGCAATGGTGGCGAGCTGTGTGGCCCTGCCCCATGCTGTTCCTGCTGTAGCTGTTTCCACAGGATCATATTTTGTAGCATGGCACATACTATGAGCATTTGTGTACATGTAGCTGGAGAGTACGGCAAGGCTCCACCGGATATGTCAAGCCAGTGGAATCATGACTTGAGAATCCCAAACACACACTCTACAATGATCCTGGTTTATGCGTGTGCCTCATTAGAGTGTTCTTGTCCATGTATGTACACCTCAACAATTTGCTGTAGAATGTCCATGTCCATCCTATAGCACTCTACTATCTCCAGCTCATGTAGGCCCTGGTGGTTATCCTGGGTCTGTACACTCTTCTCCTCCTCTTCACTGTGGGCCTGTTGTCAGCATTCTCCACCTCACAACCCAGAGTCTCTAGCACATATTGCAGGATAAAGCAGCAGCAGCCTCTAACATTTTAGTTAAGTTTGCCAGATAAAAATACCTCATCTGTGTACACCAGTGGTGCAGAGTGTGTGGGAAAAATAGTCTGTAGGGTGTTTGCATAATTTATATTAGTGTGCTGGGCTGTTGCATGTGTAATTGGCTGATTCTGATACATTCCACCTGCCAGCTATGATTGTTCTCCTTGATTGCCTTCCTAGTACTGTTTCCCCTTCCCACTTCCTCCCTATTTAAGCCCCAAGGTGCGCCGCGCATACCCAGTGCTCAAATGTAAACAGTGCTGCCATTTCCTTTTTTTTTTTCTTTTTTTTTTTAAAACCCGGTGCGTGGCGCTCTCACCCGTTTAGGCTATATACACAGTGCTCAGGCACATCTGACACATCCCCTTCTTTATCTGTGCTTAGCTAAGGGCAAACATGGGCCACAGAGCTCCAATGAGCTTACAGCAAGCATGACACACCCTCCTTATGAAGTCATTCAGCTCTTAAACTTGTATTGCTGCACCTACATGGTGAGGTACAAGCTGACACTTCGAAGAACTATGTGATTCAGTATAACTCCCCTCATTTGCATACCCCAGTGTGTAAGTCCTTTGTTACTGCACTTAGACAGACCCTTTCCCCTTGACAACCAGTGCTCCCTAGTATTGTTTACATTCTGCATGCCATTGAATATAATGGAAAAATGCAGAATTATCTTAAAATTGACTTTTCTCTTTTTTTTTTTTCTGCACAATCCCGTTTGCGTACCGCTGGCCCTAAGCTTAAACAGCTGTGATTAGCCAAAAAAAAAGTTTAATTTTATAAAAAAATAAACTATTATTAATGCCAATGGCCTTATATGTGTTTGACTGTAATACATGTTTTCCACCAGCTGTCCTGCCTCTGTTTGCTCAGATGCAGAAATGTATTCAATTACTAACTGAATACATTTCTGCTCTGACACTGTTCCTGCACAGAGTCCGGCCAGCTTTGTGGATCATGGTATAACCTCATTTGCATGGTTTTTACCAGCAAATGAGGTGATTTGCATCCTGCACGGGTTTCCATAAAGGAACAGTGTAGGGCCGCTTGTGCACATGAAAACGGCACTTTCCTGGATTGCTCGTCAGTCATTTCCCATGCAGGAGCTCCTGCACTGTTCCTGCATGGAATCCAGCCATTCATGAATCCCAGGGACAGTCTCTTGAGTGCAGAATGAGTTGCAAAAAAGGATCTGCAAAAATAAGTCACTATTCACTGTCATCAAGAAAAACAGACATGTGAGTAGTTGCATCTAAATATAAAGGCAAAAATCACATTGAAAGTTGATGTTATTAAGCTCTTCTTGCCACACTCTAGAAGGCTATTACTGCATAAGCAATGTGATAGGGCATGTTATTGGCAGTGGATGAAATACCATTAACTTACTGACCAGCTGCTGATGAACCAGTTCTATGTTGAAAGAAATATTATACAGGTATTTTCTGACGTGTATGGCCCCACAAATTGGTTATGGAAAACTACATGGACTTCTATACCAATGGATTCCTGTAGGACTTATTTTTCTAGCTTTCAGATACAAACAGGGGAAACCATGAGCATGCCATGTCCATCGGCTTGCAAATACTCAAGACATAGCTTGATAAATTTCTACTACATTTGGATCAGTGCATTTGTTTCCGAAGGACTATAGAGGAGGAAGTCACCACCAGTTATGGCTTCTACAACATTGCCTGCCTAAAGTACTGGAAGCTTATGTGTTAATAAAGGTCTCACCTAGTGATCACAGAAAGCAGTATAGCAATAGGAAGGGTTGCAATTCCATTGAATGCCTTGTAGAGAGTATAACACACAGGGGTTAATATCCAGTGTTCTGCACATCACCCTTGCAGTGTTCATAATTTCTGAATATGGTATACAAGTCATCTGTATCATTGTTTCTTGCACATTGACAATCCACAAGGCCACCTAGTAGGCAAGTACAGGCACATTTGTGCAACCACAGACAGCATGTCGACAAATCGCATCCCCTTATGTCCCTTCTGTGTTTCCAGTGATGTATGATAGCCACTGTAGCCCTGGTTGATGATGCATATAAAGAACCCATAAAATGCAACTGAAATGCAACAGACTACCACCACACACAAATTAAGAAAATAACAGAGTGTGTGTTTGGCCTGCTGAAAGCTCAGTTCCACTGCCTAGATATGTCTGGAGTACACAGCAGTATTGCCTTGCCACAGTCCACAAGCTATTTGAAGCATGCTACATGCTGTATAACATGATTGCCAAGAAGCAGGTTGACCAGTCCTGGGAACTCTGGACTTGCATCATCAGGCCCTGTCACAATCATATGTATAACATGATTGCCAGGAAGCAGGTTGACCAGTCCTGGGAACTCTGGACTTGCATCATCAGGCCCTGTCACGATCACAATGTCTACTTATTCCAGCAACAATAACAATGATGCTAGTGGTGAACAATGAGTGGTCATGCTCCATACCCCTGTCAGTGTCATATGCACAATGTATGTCAGCTCAGGGAAAGCAGCGTTATCTAATTCACCTGTATAGGTTCTGACAATCACACAGTGGCAGAACAGTGTTTTACAGAGCAAAATGATGCTTGTACTGTTATTTAAAGTCTATGATTGGCAGTGCATGGTTGTGTTACACTTTGCATCAGACATCTCCACTTACATCACTCAAAGAGGTTGTTGTGGACTGCAGCCACTATTATTTGCATGGGTGCCTAGGGATGCATCAATACATGGCTGGAGACACAGACTGAGGAGTTTACAGGTCAGCAATGAGGAAATGTAAATCTTGTCAGGGGGGTAACATTACACAGTTCATCTCCATGTCAGTATGGATAGCTGCAGACTGTTTCCAAATTACAGCGCTGCACAACTGTTGATGATTTCAATCAGCCCCCACATATCAGGGCCTGGCTGGGATACTGGAGAGTGCGTGGAAACACAGCTAGGTTGCTGTATGATGGGCACACCTTTATTTGATACAGTGAGGTCACCTGGTATTGCAGCCCCCAAAGGAACATTGGTGATGCTCCCAGGTACAGAGGAGCCCACCTTGACAGGGATGGCATGTACTCATTGTATATAGCTCTTAGCTCAGCAGGTAGGAGGGCACATTTTAATCCTGTCAGTGGGGTTAGGACTACCAAAGATGGAGAAGGACAAACAGGCAGTGCCAATATAGGCATGAGCTGTGATTCAATCTGCTTATCAGCATAATCAGCAGGCTTTGTATAGTGTTAATCTCAGCTTGGCATCCTGCCACAGCCTTTACAGGTGTCAGCATAACAGTGGTTGGCCTATGAATGCACAATAAAATATATAAGACTAAATCTGACTACCCCTGCAAAGGACCATGTAGTACACATTAAAATGGCAGGTAAAAAACATATTCAAACTTTTACTGGCATTCGTCTGTGCCTGAACACCCTATGTGCCTAGAACTACTGCACTAGCTTGGCTATGCACTACAGTGTATAGTTGTATGGAGATAGTACAGGCTAGAGATAAGGTAATGATATAGAGTTACCTCAGAGGTAGCCAAGAGCAATGGTATGGACAGCCATGTGAATGTATTAAGCTGGAGTAGGTAAAGCATAGTGTACCTCTTAGCCATGTAGGTGAAGAATGCACCATAAGTTAGAGTGTGTTGCCTGTGTGGATATCCACTAAATAAGTCTCATCAAATAGTCAAAATATGTATATATGTAAGTACATCTGCTGCAAATTATGCTCTGGACAAAATAGCACCCTGGGTGATTGCCCCTTCACCGTATCTTAGCTATGCTACTAGGCACCAGTATAATGACCTTAAGCACCACTACTCTGAAGGTCTCTAGGTGTGGGAAGTAGAGGTGTGGCAAGAACACCCGAGTGGCATTGTATTTGCTATTTCTATTTCATAATATTATTTTAACCTGTGTTCTGTTTTTCAGTCATAGTTCCCCTAAGAGATATCAAGAAATGCCACGCTGGCAGATGTGGATTTCTGTGCATGAATTCATCATGCTTCCATTGGCTGCTATTGTTATGCCACTGTGCTTTTTTGTGGGGTGTGGGGCAGGTGTGGAGTTGTCGCTACAAGTGTATGTCATTGCGCATAGATGTATGTATGTATAGCTTATGTTTGATTCTCTGGGCATGATTTCAGATTTCTGCTTCACTGCACATATATTTTATCTGTCTATCTATCTGTCTATCTATCTGTCTATCTATCTATCTATCTATCTATCTATCTATCTATCTATCTATCTATCTATCTTTTGATGACTGGATTAGTGCCACTAGGCTAGTAGCCTCTTTTCAGGGGAGACCTGTAGTGGTATTTATACTACTAAAGGATATTTGGCCAGGGCACTGGGGAGCTCTTTGTGAGGTTGAGCTCTAGGTAGTGCTAGAGGGCTGTTACCAGTGATCTCTGAATCTAAGATGGAGGCTGTGATTGGAGATGAGCTGGAGAAGGAGAAAAAGAAACTGTAATTAGGTTCATAGGTAGGTACTAGGCTATCGGACCTAGGGCCTATACAAGCCTAGCCAAAAAGGTACCCTGTCTTTCGCCACCCAATAAAATTATTTTCCTGTGCCCCTGTCGGGCAAAGCCACAGAGGTGATCCCCAGGGTGAATTTCCTATTTCCCATCCAATCATCAAGATTTTTCTTGAAGAGTGCTAATGAGGAGCTTTGTTTGATATAGATAGGTAATTTGTTCCAGAGTATGGGAAGTCTCTGGGACAGGAATCTATCCCTCCAGCATGTTCTGTTTATTGTGGTGACAAGGTTTAGGTCCCTAGAGCATGTACCTTGGAGGGATTGGGATTTCTTTAAGTGGTGCATGTCCAACAGCTCTGGGTTTTACATAGCTTTGTATGTTAGGCAGAGATTGCCTCTGAGTAGGCAATATGCAACGGAGTAAAGCTGGAATTTTTTGAGATGGTCTGCATAGGGCATCTATTTGAAGCCGGTAATCCTCTTTGTGAGGTATTTCTGCTGCCTTTCCAGTTGTTGTAGATATCTTGTGAGGTACATACCAAAAGTGGAGCTGTACTCTATAATGGGTCTAATGAGTGATGAGTAGAGGGGAACAATGACCTCTTTTTTTCCTGGATGAGAAACCTTTTGTGATGAGGTATGCTGGCACTCGACAGGCAGCTAATTTAGAAGAAAACGAAGTTTTGGAAGTGAATATTGTGGCATTAGGAAGTCTGGATGACTTTGTTTCACAAAACATGATGGAAAAAGCAGAACGAGATGAACAGAAGGCCAAGAAGTGGAGTTCATAGGTTCATAGGTTCATAGATGTGTATTAGGCTAACAGCCCTGGAGCCTATATAAGCATAGCCCAAGAAGATTCCCCTGGCATCATGCCATCCAAAGTTAGTTCCCAGTACCCCTGTCAAGCAAGGCCACTGAAGTGATCCCTGAGGTGAACTTCCTATTGCCCATCCATTCGTCAAGATTTCTCTTAAAGAGGGACAGTGAAGTGCTCTGCCTGATGTGAATGGGAAGTTTGTTTCAGAGTATGGGAAGTCTCTGGGTTAGGAAACTGTCCCTACAGCATGCTCTGTTTATTGTGGTAATGAGGTTTAGGACCCTGGAGTGTGTGGCATGGAAGGATTGGGATTTCTTTAGGTGTAGCATATCTAGCAGCTCTGGGTCAGACATGGCTTTGTAGGTCAAGCAGAGATCGTCTCTAAGTAGGTGATGAGAAAGAGTATAGCTGGAGTTTTTTGAGTCTGTCTGTATAGGGCATGTATCTAAGGCCTAAGATCCTCTTAGTGAGGTATTTGTGTGGCCTTTCCAGTTGTTGTAGGTGTCTAGTGAGGTACATAGCAAATGGGGCATTGTATTCCATAGTAGGTCTAATGAGGGATGAGTAGAGAGGGATTATGACTTCTTTCTTCCTGGATGAGAAACCTTTTGTAATGAGATGTGTCACATAGAAGGACTTTCTGACTACAGTGGCAATGTGATTATCAAAGGAGAGGTTGCTGTCAACCTGTGTCCCCAGATCTCTTTTCACACCTTTGGTGTTTAATGGACTACCACCTATGTGGTAGTTCATGGGCACCGAATTTTTCCCAAAGGGAATGACAATGCACTTTTTGGCATTGAGCTTAAGACCATGGTTCTGGCACCAGTTATTGGTGTCAGTGAGGCCTTTTTGTAGAATGTCTACATCAGTTGGAGAATCAATAATGGTTCCCAGTTTGCAATCATCTGCAATCCTGGCCAGCCAGAGTCCCTTTGTGTTGCCTTGAACTTCAGAGAAGTAGATGGAAACAGGAGAGAACCTAGGACTGATCCCTGTGAGACACCACTTATAACTGGTCGGAAGTCAGACTTGGAGTCCGCTACTCTCACAGTGTGGGTTCTATCAATGAGCCAGTTGGCAACCCATCTTATGACATAGGGGTTTATGCCTAGTTTAGTGAGTCTATGATTCCTGAGTGAGGGATGGTGTTGAAGGCCTTGGCAAGATCTAGGTAGGCTGTGTGAACTACCTTGCCCTCATCCACAGCTCTGGCGACAGACTCGGAGAAGTCTATCAGGTTGAGCAGCCATGATCTACCTTTCCCAAACTCAAACTGCATGGGATCCAGAGTTTGGAGATTCCCTATGTCTTTATTTATAAGGTCCATGATGATGCGCTCCATGGCCTTACACATCAGACTTCTCAGACTAATGAGCCGGTAGTTCCCAAGGTCTGTAGTCACTCCCCCTTTGTGGAGTTTGATGACCATAGCAGTGCGCCATTCAGTAGGAACAAAGCCTGAAATGAGGCTGTGGTTGAACAGGGTACTCAGGTGTGGTGCCAGTTCACTTTGTAATTCATGTAGAACACAGCCAGGAATATTATCAGGTCCCGTGGAAGCTGTATTCTTGGCTTTGAACAGTGTGTTTTTTACCTGTGTAGCTGTGATAATAGGGACTTGGCATTCCTCGGGTATTGTGATTGGCCCTTTTGGGGGTGAAAGGGGAGTAAAGTTCACACTGAATTAGTCGGCCAATATGTTGGCAATATCAGTTGGTTCTGTATATGTATTGCCATTGTGCTGTAACTCAGAGCAGATCTGAGTATTGCCATGTAGATTCTTGACATAACTATAGAATGCCTTGTGGTTGTCTTTAGACTCTGCAATGGACAAAATATTTGGCAGTGAGAAGATGATAGAAAAACTGAAGGATGCTGTAAATTATGGCGTGGATACATAGAGGGCATGTCTGGCCAGTGGAGTAACTGAATGTAAGGGTACGCTCTGTATAGCATTTCAGGAAGATGAAACGGAGAATGGTAAACAGATACAAATTGACAGCAGTATTTCCCGAGTGAAGACTTAGCAGCAGTAGCAGGTTCCAGTGAAAGACTGAAGAAAGATAAAGGATTTGCAGGTGCAAAGGATACACACAGAAGCTATAGAGAACTGAAGGAAAAGGCCTGTTGTGCAGGTGAAAAAGTATGAACAGCAAATAAGTACTGTGTTTTAGAAAATGTTGTTATACCTTTAGGATTCAGTTTATCTGACATTAGGACATTAATACATGTAGGAATTTAACCTTTCTGTGCATTAGTGGAAGAATTTGTTAATGAATACCATTTCTTCCTGGAAGGACTATATCAAAATTTAAATGTATGGTTAAAAAGAAAACTGAGATAGAAGATAAGGAATTGATTTTTCTTCTAAGCTTATTTCAGGATGTGCATGATATTAAAAAGTTGTGAATGACAGAAAAGTGTAGACTGGGGTTTGATAAGTGTATGTAACTTTAAAAACAGAAAATAACAAGTTACATGATGTGCCTACTGTAGTAGTAATAAATGGAGAAAATATGGAGTGTTATGTACTGGAGGCAGCCAAAAGCATGTTTTTTTGTAGAGATGAATCACATTTAATCCAGAATTGTACAAGAAGAAAGTGTGGGCCATATGGGGAGTTTGGACATTCCAGAAAAATCTATAGACCATATTGTAGGAAATGTGGAAGTGAGGAGCATTTTGGTTTGATTGTCTACAAATTAATGAAGACAGACAGAGGAAAATGTGGGGGAAAAACAAGATTTTATGCAAGAAAAGGTGAAAGTGAATGATGAAAGGTGGGGGGGGGGGTAGAGTGAAGGTCAGGAAGTACAAGATAAAGTATAGAGGAAGATGCACTAGATGAAGTCTACAAACTAATACATGTAAAACAAACGCCCCAAAATGATTTTTCATCTCTATATGTGTTAGAAACAGAGAAAGAAGAAGAGGGAGATGTGAGTTCTGCGATAGGAAAAAGGTATAAGATTCTATTGGGGGAAGGGTGAGAAGGAGTAAAAGGAGGTCAAAAATGAACTAAAAAATGCAAAACCGGAAAGGACTGATGTATATATAGCATGAAAAGTGATGTTAAAAGAATGATTGTGTTTGAATGGTGTGACAAAATAGATGCAGTGGAAATTTCTTTACTGATGGAAGATGTACCAATAAAAGGAAACAGGTGGAAATGAGGTGTGTAAAAGAAAGCTGGTGTGGACTATAGGTAGTGATACATGTTCAGGCATTGCAGTATTACTTAAAATGAAGAGATTAAATTATTAGACATATTGGTGTTAGCAGGGAGGATTTTAATGTATGATGTAAGAGAGGGGCAGAAGGTATTTAGAATAGTAGTAGTGTATGAGCATGCAAATGTTACTGAAAGAAAAAAAATGTTTGAGGAAGTTCAAAATTTATGGTGCTGCATCCACTTGTCCAGATTCCTTTTGAACAGTGTCATAGAGGTGCTCTGTTTCACATGAATTGGTAGCCTATGCCAAAGATGCATCAGTCGCTGGGAGACAAATCTGTCCCTCAAGCATGTCCTATTTAAGTTGCAAGCCATATTTAGGTCTCTGGAATGGGTAGCTCTAGTCCCGTTTGATTTATGGATGTGTAGCAAGTTCATTAGGTTTGGGTCTGAGATTGTTCTGTAAGCCAGGCGTAAGTCTCCCCTAAGAAGTCTATATAATACAGAGTATAGCACAGGGACTTTATTCGATCTGTGTAAGGCATGTGCTGGAGTCCCTTGATCTTCTTTGATAAAAACCTCTGAGGTCTCTCCAATTGCTGCAGGTGCTTTGTACGGTACATGCCAAATGAGGCGTCATACTCAATTATGGGCCTGATTAGTGCCTAGTATAGAGGGGTTATAACTTCCTTTAGTCTTGAAGTGATACCTTTGCTAATCAAGTGTGCTACATAGAAAGCCTTCCTTACTACAGTAGACACATGGTGGGCAAAGTTAAGGTCACAGTCAACTTGTGATCCCAGATCCCTTACCACCTCATGGGTACTTTTGGGTATTGTTGTTGATTTGAGAGTGTGAAGGGACATGTTTTTTGCCAAAGGGAATGATGACGCATTTCTTTGTATTCAGTTTGAGACTGTGACTAAGACTCCAGTTGCTGGTCTCCATAAGAACCTCCTGGAGAATACTAACATCATTTGAGGATTCAATAATTGCACCTAGTTTGCAGTTGTGCACAGACTTGGTCAGCCACAACCCCTTAGTTTTGGCCTGAAGTTCTGAGAAGTATATACCAAACAGAAGGGGGCCCAGCACTGACCCTTTTGGCACCCTGCTGGTGATAGGTCTGCTGGTTGATGTGGAGTCACTCACTTTGATAGTGTGTGTCTGGTTTGCGAGCCAGTTTGCAAACCATCTTACAACAAAGGGGTTTACATTCAGTTTACTATGTTTACCAGTAATGCCTAAGTGTGGGATTGTGGTCAAAAGCCTTTGCCAAGTCGAGGTATGCTGTGTGCACAGATCTGCCCTCGTCAATGGCCCTGGTCACATTTTTGAAGAAATCGACCAGGTTTAACAGGCAGGATCTGCCCTTTATTTATGAGGTCCATAATGATACATTCCCTGGCATTGCAGATGAGGCTGATCAGACTTATGGGTCTATAATTACCTGGGTCTGTTGCTAGGCTACCTTTGTGGAAGGGGATAATTGTTGCTGTTCTCCATTCCACAGGAACAAATCCTGTGGTTAAGCTGTGATTGAAAAGGGCACTTAATGGTGATGCTAGTTTATGTTTTAGTCTGTTTAGAAGATGGCCTGGGATGCTATCTGGTCCCATAGAGGCTGTGTTTTTTCCTTGGACAAGGCTTTAATGACCTGCCCTCCAGATATGTAGGGTGGGGTTGGGGGGTTGGGGCAAGGCTTGTGATAAGTTTGGAGGGGATAAGTGAGTGAAATATTCACCAAACATATCTGCTAGCAGGTTTGCTGTCTCTGTGGGGTCAGTGCATGTGAGACCATTATTCTCTAGTTCAGCACATGCTTTGGTCCTACCTTTTAGGTTATGCACATAACTGCTTGCTAAGTTTTTCTCAGAGATGACCTTAGAGGATTTTACATGTTGTCTCATTTGCCTGTTGAAGCTGAAGAGGGTGCTTTTCTATAGTTGTGGCCTTGGCTTTGTTTTCTTGGACAGCAACTTTTTGGGTTTGTTGTAAAGTTTGCTGATGCTGGATGTGCACCGTGGTGGCTTCTTTCTACATGGGGCTCTTGCTTTGATTCTATCTGGTACAGCCGAGTCTATACACTTATGCAAATGATTGTACAGGGCTTTAGTGTAAGCTTAGGTCTAGTTACCGCATCCAGCTGGGAGTGGGGCTTGGAATGCATTTATACCTTCCACTAGGAGAGTATAATTTGCCTTGGTGATTTAACTAATGAGGATCTGACAGTTGCGGCAGTGCATCTGTTTGTCATGTTAGTGAGGACCAGATCTAGAATGTTTGTTCCTCTTGTTGGGGTCTGAACAATTTGTTAAGAGGCATTTGAGTTAACAAAGCTAAGGAGCTTTTGTGTTAGTGAGTTGGGGCTAGAGTAGGTTTCCCATTTGATGGTGGGATAATTGAAATCAACCGTACCCAGAGTGTTTGGGAATATTTGGATTGACTCCAGCTGGGTCAAATAAGCTCAGTGCGCATCTTGACCATGGAGGTGGATCTATAACTAGCTATGACTTGAATGGGGGTCTTATCCACAGTAACCTGAACTTGGAGTAGGTCCATGGAGTTGTCCAGTCTAACTAGATGGGGGGAGAATTTATCCCTAATATAGATAGAAACACCACTTGCTTTGGTTCTCACATGCTCGTTTTGTAGTATGAAGGTGTGGAATGCATTGTAGCCTTGCAAGGTCAGGGTACTCTCTGAGGTCTTGAATCAGGTTTCTGTGATTGCGCAGATATCTACATCTTCCAGTGATAGAAGTGCTTCCAGGGTGTGCAGTTTTTGGTTTAAGCTCCTAGCGTTTAGCAGCATGAGCCTTATTTTGTTATGATTGACAAATTTCACGTTAGTAAGTTAGTTTTCAAGACCTTGCCTAAAAAAAGGCACTATGGGGAGGCAAGAGCCTTTGCCAGCAACTGAAAGCCTAGTGGTGCCAGATGCAAACTGTCTTTTGCAATGCAGCAAGGTTTGTCGACTATGACTTCCCAGGCTGCCAGAAAGTGGATCCCCTTTGAATGACACCAATAACTAAGCCAATTATTGAAATCAATCATTTTTGTTTATACTGTGGCATCATTCTAGGTGAGAATAGTATGCTGCTCAAGGCTAGGGACATACCTGCCTGGGACACATACTCAGAGAGCTCAATCATGTCTCTCTTCATATAGTCCAGTGAGGTATGTCTCAGGTTGTTTACTCCAATGTGAGCTATGACAGAGCCATAATTGTACTTGTTGCTGAGAGACCTAAGTGCATGCATGATCTGAAGAATCCTGGCAACCGACAGGCAGCTAATCGTGACTTTTCCCTTGTCCAGCCTGGTGATTGGGACATTTGTGCGTCTCACTATGGAGTCTCCAATGACAAAAAAAAAATGTTTTTTGTGTGTTAAGCCTTACGGGATTGGTAGGTGAGACACTGGTGTTACTATGTGTCATGGGTGCTGTGGGAACTGTGTTAGTTGAAGCAGTCTTGTGTTTTGGACGTCTCTGGTGTTTCAGTAAGTTTTTTGAGAGAACTTCTGCATATGTTGATTTTTGTGTTTGATGCGTATTATGTGTATAAGTAGTGGCACTATGTGCATGAGTAGTGGTGGGTGGGTTGACAACCTCTTCAATGTTACTGTTTTGAATGCAAGAGAGCAGGGATTCAAGATTCTTGGTGTAGATACATCTTTCACACTCTGTACTAGAGTTAGTTATTAGTAGAGGGTTGTCAGTCTACATGAGGCAATTGCTACACTGCCTCAGGAGACCCAAGTCAACAAAGTTGGCAGGAGAAACAAGGGTAGTCCAACTGTCCATAATGCTAGGTTGAAAAACTGTTATCACAAAGGGGAGGCTTTTCAAGATTGATCAAGGAGGTGCTCCATGGATGGATGTTTCTGCTGGGGCTTTTTTGCTGGTGGGTTTATAGGCCACAGCTTACTAGCAATATTTCTTAAACCAGAGAAATAGAAATACTAAGGATGTGGACTACACTAATGTGCTACAACTGTGTCTAAGGGAAAAATTGTTGAAAAGATGGGATTACTTAAATAGAGATGGATTATAATTTGTTTACAGATGACTAGAAAGAAATAATTAAAGAAGCAAAGCTTTCAGATCATAGGCCTCTATGGGCAATAATAGGAGCAAATGTAAATATAATAAAAGAAGGAAATAGGTTAAAAAGACTAACAGGAAAATTACAAGAATGGAATGTTTAAAAAAAAAGAGGCCAACTGTGGATAGACCATATGACAATGAAACTAATTTATGGCAGTTTGACAAAGTGATGGATGGTGTATAAAGAAAAGTTTAAAAAATATCCTTAAAATTATAGAGAGAGAGCAATAGAAGGAAAAGATGATTATAATAAGCAATAAGAAATTTATGAAAGAGTAGTAAACAAAGGGGCAGGGAAATGTTTTGAAGAAGAAACAAAATTATATGAATATAATAAATAAAAATTATTAGATGAAAGGGAAAAAGAAGACATTTCTTCATTTCCTCGTAAGAAATTGAAGTGTAATGAGAGCAAAACGAATAAAATGAAGAATGAAAAGGGGCAGTTCAAATATAAACAAGAGGAAATTATGGATGTAATTCAACAGTCTACAGATTATGTAGGAGGAAAAAAATTTTAAAGGTGGAGTGTATGGAAAGTAAAGAAGATACAAAAGCAGGTAGTGGAAGACATGGAAAAAGAATCAAGAGGAAAGATTAAGAGCATGCTATAAAGAAAGGCAAAGAAGAATCTGTACCAGGTCAACATGGATTAGGGTGTGGTTTTTACAAAGAAATGTCAGACGATGAAAATGATATTTTTCTGGAAATATATGGAGGAAGGAATAAAAGAAGAAGAAAGTTGTTATGGTATTATAACATTTATATGGAAAAAGGGGAAACGGAAGAAACAAAAAAATCTGGAGATTAGTTACACTGGGAATTATGGACTATAAAATATTTATGAAGATTATTCAGAAAAGAATGATGGGTGTCATTAAAGATGAATTAGAAGAAGGGGTGTGTGGGGTTAAAGGTAAAAGAGTAAATGAAATGTCAATGATGGTTAAAGTGGTTGAATGTATGAATAAGGGGGACGTGGAAGGAAAAGTAGCAATATGTGATGTGACTAAGGCATGTGATAGTATTGATCATGGAAAAATGTTGAACATTTTTAAAGTATACAAGGTAGGAGAAAACAGTAAGGAGATCAGTGAGCCCAATTTATGAAAATTCTTGTGTATCAGTGATAGTGAATGGATGGGTAGAAAAAAATAAGAGAGGGAAGAGGGGCAAAACAAAGTCATTCCTTGAGCATGTAGCTGTTTGTGATGGTAATGAATACAGTTCTACAAACATGTTTGTAAAAATTAAAGGACGGTAGATTGGAAGTTAAGGAATGGATAAAGTTATCATTTATGTTAACTTATGCAGATGATTTGGTCTTAGTAGCCAAGAACAAATAATGGATGAAAGAGATAACTTACAGAACAGAACAAATTTAGGTACAGTAGGATCATAGTTTAAATAAGTCAAAAAGTAAAGTATTTGGAGATGTGGTACTAATGGTAGAAATGTATTATAAGAGATCTGAAATTGATGTTCTATGTGTTAAGTTTAGAAGGGAGCAAGTAATAATAGTAAAATGGACAGATAACCTAAAAAAATGAAAGTTGACAGAGTTGTGGATAGTGTTTCAGTTGTCTCTAAGAAACTGATATATATGTGAAATGCATATATTTTAGGAAAGCTAGCTTATTTAGGTGGTGTGCGTATGTTTCCAAGCTGAATATAAACTGAATTATTGGGTATATATATTTTTTTTGGTTTTCTGTGGTGAAAAAGGTAAATCTGGTCAAAAGAGGGGCAATTTATAACTGTCAGGGGGAGTATCACAATTATCTGAAAGTAAAGAGGAGTTTGAATTTAATAAAGCAATTTCTTAGCGTCAATAAATTTATTTTGGGTGTTAAAAGGTGTCTGAGAAAAAGACAATACTACCAATGTTTTTAATTTGAAAAATATAAAGGTACACAGATTGATAGGCGTAAGAAAAGGAAAACAGAAACAAAAGGTTTGAAGGAACAAAAAAGTAAAATAAATACATGGAGAATTGATATAAATGATGTAGAGTTGGAAAGGAAAGAATGGTATTGAAAATTAATGAAAGTTATCTATCGTATTGATCCTTGGGTGGAAAAATTGGTGGTGAATACAAGAAAACAATAAAGAAAAGTCAGGAAAGATTTAAATCTTTTTCAAAGCAAATGATTTCCTGTGGACAAACTGCCAGTTAAACGTGACAGGAAATATAAAATGATAGAACAAAGAATATGCAGTAGCTGTAATACTGAAATGACATTGTTTTTTTGACCGTAAAATAAATGAAGGTTTTTGGACATTATTCAGAGATGTTTATAACTGGGAAATATTTAAGAACATTGATATGGACATGGTTTTGTATGGGAAATACAAGGTTGGAGCAAAAAATAAACTGAAAAATGAAATAAAATTTTATTCATTGCTATTTTGTGTTTATGTAAAAGAAGATATGAAGAATTGTTGAATAATATAAGAAAAGACGTTGAAGAAGCAATATGTAATATAACTTATGATGGAAAGGATGGAAGGATGAAATGGGTTTTACATATATGTAGGAAGATAAACATGTAAAGTGCTTGACTGTGATGCATAATCTGTGATGTAAAGTGTAAATATAATGAATGTGTAAATAATGAAAGAAAGATGGAAAAGTATTTTTATAATAAAGGAACTTCTATTCTTCTTGATAGGTACCATGGGATGTTCTACATTCACCTAAACTACTAACAGATGAAGCAGATGGGCCTCGGTTTATCAGCCCATCTAAAGGACGGCACACTCAGGAGTACAGCACCCCCTTATGCACTGCAGTTTCAGGAATTGCTCTGCTTGGTAGATGTACATTTAGTAGTAGGATAGCTGATTTCACAGGCAGTGGACATCACCTCTGGTTTCTACTTGCATGCATATATGTAGTAGTAATGTCTGGCTTCTGCTTCATTACACTTAATTGCCTAGCTGTTCCTTTGCACTGCTACCTGTGTTTCACCCACACCTGTGTGTGATGGCAGATATGTCTCTTTTTATTGTACGGGAAGAGTAAAAGGAGAATGCTGCTGTCTGCCATAGAAGGCAGCAAAGATTTTTAACAGAGGACAGTGTGTGGGATTGTCATCTCCACACATGTACTTAAATATTTTGTACCAAATGTGGAACATTCTCAGTAATGGCACCCTTCCCCTTCTGTAGGATATGATAATGATGCATGTTAGCCTTAACCTGCCACTGCTGCAGCCTGTGCTGCAGTTGTAGTACAAGTGGAGTGGAGTATCTTGATGGGGGGCCCCACATCATCCCAGGTAGTTAACCTTCCCCAGTCACCTACCTCAGCTTGGCTAGAGATGGATAGGGTGGTGCAGGTGATTGCTGACCAAGTATTGACATGCTGGATGGAAATGCTAAAGAAAATTTTCAGCTTAGTTTGCATCTTGTCATGGCTATGCTTGACATGTGCTGCTGTAACAGTCAAACTTTCTTTCGCTTCATAAATTTTACCTGTTCTATGATCACAACAATAAAGACTGTTTGCAATGAAGTGACAGCTACTGCACAGTCCAATGGAGAAAGCTCCTAGTTTCCTTTTATTTAACCTCTTTTCCAGTACTCCAACCATATATCTATGAATAACTTCAACAACTGAATGCCAATTTTGTAAATAGTTCGGAAAGCTGTTTGACTAATTCAGAACCAGTGTTTATTCCACCAGGGCATTTTGCCACTGTCAGACCATAGGGTACTCTGTTAAGTGCCTTTTTTTCTAAATAAATATTGCCCCAAATTAAGTTCTTATATTCTGTTTTCTCAATGCTGTTCAGCAGGTCCATGAATTAGAATTATCTTGAGAAGTATTTGTAGAGGTTTCACCAAATAAATCAATTTGAGTGACGAAATCAGCATCAGCATCAATATCAACTCCTATTTTGTACATGAGATCAGTGTGTCATATCGATGGTGATTATCATCTAGAGCTAATCAAAGATGTTACAATCTCTCTTCTGGAAGTGTGTTATTTCCAAAATACTACTGATGTCAAAAACAAAGCTGACTCCTATTTCTCCAGTGAAGAACTCTAGGTGATTCTTCATATCAGAATGAGTAAATATAAAGACAGTATGTGATGATGTGAGGTATTGCCAGCTATGCCAGGAGAAGTGAGGCAGCGGATGTGTAACATGTCAGCATAGCTAGCTGGAGTTTTGTAAAGAATTATATGTAATTTGTATACCAAACTGATTTGTACAGGTGTTTGTAATGAAAATGTATTTGTAGAGTTGCTTGTGTTAAAAATGTACCAACAGTAGGTCCTGTTGGACAGAAAAAATATATACATGTATGTCAGACTGGATTGTAACTGTTGAAATGAATATATTGTAACAGAGGATACTGGAATAGAAGAGGTTAATCTCAGTATACCTAACTTTGAAAAATAGTCTGAAATTAAATTAACTGTTTTAGGCCATAAAGATTATATCTTACAGTTCTGATTGTAGCCAGAGACAAAATGTCTGTGAAACCCAGGACTAGGAATCCTACTGTATTGTCCTTAGGGGAGAATGAATTGTTACCCTGGAAAGGTGGACATTTTTTAAATAGTATTATAGCTTCCAGATGCTATAACACATCTTAGCAAAGTGCTATGTGTGTGTATTTTGACACATATGTGCTACATTCTGGTTCAGTTTCTAGTAAAGAGGATCATATGGGAACCAGACGTTAAGTGACCAGATGCATGATGTCATGTATAATCCAGTAGTGAAATTATGTTTTAATACTAGATGAGACAGAAGTCTCAGAGCAGTCTGTGAAACCTGACAAGAAGGAAGACAGCTCACCACTTCATCTTGCCTTGCTCTTGTAAGACAGTACTTCTTTAAATCAGTCAGGAAAACAGTGAGATTAGTTCATAGGTTCATAGGTTCATATTAGGCTATCTGCCCTAGGGCATTTATAAGCCTAGCCAGAGTGTGTGTGGCTTTCACCACCCCTTAGGATGAGAATACTATACCCATTAGTTTGCTGTGCCTCTGTCCAGCAGTGATACAGAGATGATTCCCGGGGTAAACCTATGATCTCCCATCCACTCGTCAAGATTTCTCTTGAACAGAGTCAGTGAGGGGCTCTGCCTCACATGGACTGGGATTCTGTTCCATAGTGTAGGGAGTCTCTGGGTGATGAATCTGTCTCTCCAGCACATCCTATTTATATCCGTGTTGAGGTTTAAGTCTCTTGCTCTCGTGGCTCTGGTGGATTTGGATTTTTTGAGGTGGAGCATGTCCATTAATTCCGGGTTGGACATGGCCTTGTATGTCAGGCACAGATCACCTCTGAGCAGACGGTATGTGACTGAATAGAGCTGGAGTTTCTTCAGTCGGGCATCGTATGACATATGTTTGAGCCCCTTTATCCTTTTGGTGAGGAACTTTTGGGGTCTTTCCAACTGCTGCAGGTGTCGGGTAAGGTACATTCGAATGGGGCGTTGTACTCAATCATTGGTCTGATAAGTGAAGAGTACAGGGGTACAATGACCTCTCCTGATCTGGATGTGAATCCCTTCATGATCAGGTGGGCAATGTAGAAGGTCTTCCTAACCACTTTGGCAATGTGAGTGTCAAAAGAGAGGTTACTGTCAACTTGGGTCCCCAGGTCCCTGATAACTTCTTCCGTGTTTAATGGATTACCACCTATGTGGTAATTAGGGGTTACCTTGTTTTTCCCAAAGGGTATGACTATACATTTTTTGGCATTTAGCTTAAGGCCATGGCTCTGGCAACAGTTATCCATTTCTATGAGACCTCTCTGGAGGATGTCTGTGTCTGATGGAGTGTCAATTATGGTGCCCAGTTTGCAGTCATCTGCAAATTTTGTCAGCCACAATCCCCTATGTTTGCCTGCACTTCAGAAAAATAAATGCCGAACAAGAGGGGCCCAGGACTGAGCCCTGTGGGACACCGCCGTGACCGGCTTAGAGTCTGACATGGCACCAGCAACTCTAACCCTGTGTGTTCTGTCCTTGAGCCAGTTTGCAACCCATCTTGTGACATATGGGTTTACATCTAAGCTGGTGAGCTTTTCTATGATGCCCGAGTGGGGTATTGTGTCGAACGCTTTTGCTAGGTCAAGGTAGGCTGTGTGAACTGCCTTACCCTCATCAATGGCCTTAGTGACTGTTCGAAAAAGTCGACCAAGTTCAAGAGGCAGGATCTGCCCTTGACAAAGCCAAATTGGGTAGGATCCAGTGTCTGTAGGTCCCCAGTGTCTTTATTTATGAGTTCCATTATGATCCTCTCCATAGCTTTGCAGACAAGGCTCGTCAAGCTTATGGGGTGGTAATTTCCAGGGTCCGTAGAAGCACCGCCTTTGTGGAGTGGGACCACAGTTGCCGTCGCCATTTTTGGCACGTATCCTGTAGTAAGGCTAAGATTAAACAGCAGCCTTATGTGTGGGTTTAGTTCCTCATTGAGTTCGTAGCACACAGCCGGGGTCACCGTCCGGTCCCATTGCTGCTGTGTTTTTGCTTTAGAGAGAGCAGCTCTCACCTGGGCATCTGAGATGTTTGGGAGGCTAGACTCTGGTGGGATAGATATTTCTCCTTTTGGAGGGGAGGGAGGGGAGAAATTTGCACTGAACCTGTCTGCCAGTATGTTGGCAATGTCTGTGGGTTCAGTGATTTTTTATCATTTTGGACTAATTCTGAGCATATCTGGGAGTTTCCACCCAGGTTTCTAACATAGCTAAAGAAGGCTTTATGATTGTCTTTTGTGTCATTAGCGATTTTTCTCTCAAAGTTGGCCTTGGATGATTTTATGAGTGATCGTAGTTTTTTGCTAGTATTGATCAGAGATGCCTTCCCTTTTAGGGATTTTGCTCTGTCTTGTAGTAGCTTTCTCCTCTTATTGTAGAGTTTGTTTATGGCTGGGGTCCACCAGACCGGGCGCCTGCCTTTGGTGGAAAGGGTCTTGATTTTATTAGGGATTGCTTGATCCATACATTCCTGGAGGTGCTCGTAGAAGGCATTTGTAAGGGTTTCAGCAGCGTGGGTTGTGGTTTCCACTGGCTCGGGGGCCTTGCAGGATACCACTCCAGTCTTAAGAAGTGTGAGGTTTGCTTTTGAGAAGTTCTTCACTGTGGTTTTTGCTGGGGTGGGGCGGGATGTGGATCTCCAGTGAGATTAATTTATGGTCTGATCTCACCAATGAGGGATATACTTCCGGTGTGGAGCATTTTGTCCCCATGTTTGTGATGATCAGGTCTAGTATATTTTCTCCTCTTGTGGGAATGGTGACTAGTTGTCCCATAGCATTTGAGTTTATGAACGCAAGGAACCTTTGGGCTAGGGTGTTGGGGCTTGAGTAATGTTCCCAGTCTATGTTTGGGTAGTTGAACTCACCCAATATGATAGTGTTTGGAGAGACATTCATACTCTCCAGTGTCTTCAGGAAGGCTGTGTGGGTTTCCTGAGTTTGAGAAGGTGGTCTGTAGCATATTACAAACTGTAGGGCAGTTTTACCTATGGTTAATTGCACCTGGATGGTCTCCGATGCTTCGTGCATTGCCACTAACCTGGAGGTGTGGGTATCCTTTATGAATATGGATACTCCCCCTCCTTTTGTGGTTCGGTCCGGATTTTGGGGCCGGAATGCATGATATGAGGTATAACCTGATAGTGCTGGGGTGCTCTCAGGAGCCTTGAACCAGGTTTCAATCACAGCACAGACATTGATGTTCTCCATACTGAGGAGGGCTTCGAGGGTGTGCATCTTGAGGTTTAGACTTCTGGCATTGAGCAGTATTACCCTTAGTTTTTCTCCATTTTTGTTTTCTAGGGTGGTAGGTTTATCATTTGAGCCTTGCCTAAAAAAGGCACTATGGGGGTGGCAAGAGCCTTTGCCAATATCCGGAAGCCCAGGGGTGACAGGTGCATGCTGTCCCTTGCGAAGCAGCGTGGCTTGTCAAGCATGTCATCCCAGGCAGACAGACATTGGATCCCCTTAGAATGACACCAGTAATTAAGCCAATTATTAAAGCTGATCATTTTGTCTCTGTATTGTGGCATCATTCTTGGTGAGGGTAGGATACTGCTCAGGGTCAGGGTCATACCGGCCTGGGCTACATAATCTGAGAGCTCCTCTATGTCTCTTTTCATGTAGTCCAGGGAGGTACGTCTCAGGTCGTTCACACCGGCATGGACAATGACTGAGTCATACTTGTACTTGCTGTGGAGTGACCTGAGTGCTTGTGTTATGTGGCGGATTCTAGCGCCTGACAGGCAGCTTACTGTGATCTTTTCCTTGTTCAGTCTGGTGAGTGGGACGTCAGTGTGTCTGACTATGGAGTCACCTATAACAAGTGTGTCTGGCATTGTGTTTGGCCTTAAGGGCTGTGACTGTTTAGCACACTGACTTTGAGAACTATGTGTTGCATGTCTTAAGTCTTGAGGTGGCAGTTGCTTGGGTGTCTACTTTGGAGGCCTCTGTAGTTTTGGTAGATTTTTGATCAGTGCCTCCGAGTATGTTTTTGTGTGTTTATGTGTTTGTTTTGCAGTTGTGATAGTTCTATGTGAAACTGGGTTTGTGGTGTGCGTGGTTTCCTTCTCCTCCTGTCTGGTCTTGCCAGTCCTGAGTTGAGAGAGCTCAGCCTCCAGTTTGGCTATATAGTTGCATCTCTCACATGTATTTGTGTTTTGTGGGAGAAGGAGTGGGTTGTCTGTGTACATGAGGCAATTGTAACATTGCCTCAAGATGCCCAGATTCACCAGCTGAACAGGAGAGGACGCTAGCAACTGACCCTTCGACATGCTAGAAAAAGTGAAAAAGTTTGCTGTGTAACTGAGTCAGAAGGGACCTATAGGGAAATGGGTACTCAAGGGGATTCTAGGCTAATGTAGTACTTTGTTTAGTATACAAGTACTTTACCTATATAAAAATGCTTTATGAACAAGTGCTGAGCTTTTGAGATAGAGAATAGACTGTTTAGATTGCAAGTAGAGAAGTTCTAAGGGAAAAATTGAAGAGCAGACTTTACGGAGCCAGAAATAGTTTAACCTTGTTTAACCGGCACTGCCCGATGGTGCTCTATGGGCAACTCCACGCTAAATCACGCAAAAGCGCGCTAAAGCAGGCCTTATAGCAGGGGGCTGAAAAGAGCCAGGAATTGACCCAAAATGGCCAATAGACTACAAGTTTCTGGCTGGAACCACTGCTCTAGGGACAAATAGGCTGCTCAGTGCTCCCTACTCCCACTGGTGAACAAAGAAGCTTCCCTTTATCCAAATGAGGATGTGGAATAGCACAGGAACCAAGCCAAAGCCCAGAGATCAGCAGACTCTGAAGACTGGACAATTCTAGTTCAGTAAGGCGGGAAAACAAGATTTTTTTTTTTTTTTTTTTGCAGAAAACAGAGGAAAAACAGACAGTAAATGCTATAAATGCTTTTAAACGGCTAGCTCACTTGAGTGTGTTAGCCTACAGATAAAATTAAGCAACAAATAGCTTTTTTAAAAGTGCAAAACAGTTAATCAACACAAAAACAGTTTAAATAGAATGCAGAGCTGTATAAACAGGCGAAAATGCAGTCGCTAAGCAGTAAATAATCAAAAAGCCAGAAAAAAATACTTGAATCAAGAAAAAGTCACTCTTTTGCTCTCTGCTGCTTGTAGAACTCTGCAGGACACCACGAGGAGCTGTGCTGAGTTGAATACAAGCGAAAAAGCGTGCTAAAGCGGGCTTTATTACAGGGGGCTGAAAAGAGCTAGGAACTGACCCAAAATGGCCAATAGACTACAAGTTTCTGGCTGGAACCACTCCTCTAGGGACAAACAGGCTGCTCAGTGCTCCCCACTCCCACTGGTGAACAAAGACGCTTCCTTTTATCCAAATAAGGATATGGAATAACACAGGAACCAATACAAAGCCCAGAGGTCAGCAAACTCTGAAGACTGGACTATTCTAGTTCAGTAAGGCGGGAAAACAAGATTATTTTTTTTTTTTTTTTTTTTTTGCAGAAAACAGAAGAAAAACAGACAGTAAATGCTATAAATGCTTTTAAACGGCTAGCGCACTTGAGTGTTTTAGCCTACAGGTAAAATTAAGCAACAAATAACTTTTTTAAAAGTGCAAAACAGTTAATCAAACAAAAACAGTTTAAATAGAATGAAGAGCTGTATAAACAGGCGAAAAAGCAGTCGCTAAGCAGTAAATAATCAAAAAGCCAGAAAAAAATACTTAAATCAGGAAAAAGTCACTATTTTGCTCTCTGCTGCTTGTAGAACTCTGCAGGACACCACGAGGAGCTGTGCTGAGTTGAATACAAGCGAAAAAGCATGCTAAAGCGGGCTTTATTACAGGGGGCTGAAAAGAGCTAGGAACTGACCCAAAATGGCCAATAGACTACAAGTTTCTGGCTGGAACCACTCCTCTAGGGACAAACAGGCTGCTCAGTGCTCCCCACTCCCACTGGTGAACAAAGATGCTTCCTTTTATCCAAATAAGGATATGGAATAGCACAGGAACCAAGACAAAGCCCAGAGATCAGCAAACTCTGAAGACTGGACTATTCTAGTTCAGTAAGGCGGGAAAACAAGATTTTTTTTTTTTTTTGCAGAAAACAGAGGAAAAACAGACAGTAAATGCTATAAATGCTTTTAAGCGGCTAGCACACTTGAGTGTGTTAGCCTACAGGTAAAATTAAGCAACAACTAACTTTTTAAAAATGCAAAACAGTTAATCAACACAAAAACAGTTTAAATAGAATGCAGAGCTGCATAAACAGGCTAAAATGCAGTCAGTAAGCAGTAAATAATCAAAAAGCCAGAAAAAAATACTTAAATCTGGAAAAAGTCACTCTTTTGCTCTCTGCTGCTTGTAGAACTCTGCAGGACACCACGAGGAGCTGTGCTGAGTTGAATACAAGCGAAAAAGCTCGCTAAAGCGGGCTTTATTACAGGGGGCTGAAAAGAGCTAGGAATTGACCCAAAATGGCCAGTAGACTACAAGTTTCTGGCTGGAACCACTCCTCTAGGGACAAATAGGCCGCTCAGTGCTCCCCACTCCCACTGGTGAACAAAGACGCTTCCTTTTATCCAAATAAGGATATGGAATAGCACAGGAACCAAGACAAAGCCCAGAGATCAGCAAACTCTGAAGACTGGACTATTCTAGTTCAGTAAGGCGGGAAAACAAGATTTTTTTTTTTTTTTTGCAGAAAACAGAGGAAAAACAGACAGTAAATGCTATAAATGCTTTTAAGTGGCTAGCGCACTTGAGTGTGTTAGCCTACAGGTAAAATTAAGCAACAACTAACTTTTTAAAAGTGCAAAACAGTTAATCAACACAAAACAGTTTAAATAGAATGCAGAGCTGTATAAACAGGCTAAAATGCAGTCGCTAAGCAGTAAATAATCAAAAAGCCAGAAAAAAATACTTAAATCAGTTATAGCAAATACAGTTATAACAAATGCTCTGAAATATACTGTATATTTCCAAAATGTTTGAGAAGGACAGTCAGAACACAAGAAGGTTCAGGCGAAAGAGAAAAAAAAAAAGTTTTGTTTTACTTTTTGAAAGGGAAAAAGGAGGAACAGAAGGCCTTATCAAATGTTCTCTCTGTATTAAGCAGAATGAGCTAATGACACTAGACTGGGAGGTGTGTCACAGTAGGGGCGGGCAGCTGCAAAGCCACCAAGTATAAGAGCAAGACACCGACAGGGAGGGAGGGTGGGACAGCAAGCACTACAGAGACAAATGAAAGTTTTTAAACAGATAAGGATTTGTGAAGATACTGAATAGACAAAGTGCTTTATATATATTAAATTGTAAAAACAGTAATCTGTAAAAATAATCAAAAAAATCAAGATACTTATATTTTGTAGCTCAGTTGCAGTTAACAACTTCTCTAGTCTGCACTGTGTGCAAAGACAGGAACTTCTTTTTTTTTTTTACAAGAACACAAAAGAATCAGCCCCCACTAGCCAAGAGATAATTACACAGAGGAATGTTTCAGTTTACACAATAGCCTACAAGACAGCAAGCACTACAGAGACAAATTAAAGTTTTTAAACAGATATTTTTTCTGTATCTGTGTGAACCTTTCCATCTATGTTATTTTTAATATTTCCTGTGATTGAAACTGTGGTGTTTATTGCAAATGTCTATTTAGTATGCTCAAGTTTTATTATTTATTATTGAATATCTTTAAACGTTTCATTGTGGATGGTCTTTTACAGAATATTTTAACCTTTGAGAGTACTTATATTTATGTGGTGGCACTGAGGTCACTCCTGAAAGCCTTGGTGCATTGGTCAAACACTACCATTTGTATTAGTATAAATTTTACTCAGTATAATTGGGTACCCTTGCAAGAACCTTAGAGTAGCTGTCTATGGAGTGTTCTGCTGACAATATCTACTTTATAGTCTGGGCAGAGGGGGTAAAGGATTATAGGATCATAGGAAGTTATGAGGCTAATGGCCCTAGGGCCTAGCCAAGTTCTACCATTATTTCCATGATCAGCACCTATTGCCCCTGTCCAAGTGGGACACAGGTGGAATCCCCAGGGTGATTTTATGGTTACCCATCCAATCATCCAGACTGCATTTGAAGAGGGCCAATGAGGTGCTCTGTTTGACATGCAGTGGCAGTCTGTTCCAAAGGTGTGGTAACCTCTGGGAGACAAATCTGTCCCTCCAGCAGGTTCTATTAATGTCACATACCAAGTAAACTCCAAACAAGCAAAAAGCAAACTTTGAAATACGGAACAGCACCCAAAAAGTATACCAGGGTTTATTCAAGTTAAGCGCTTTTCGTTTGACAAAATTGCAAACTTCTTCAGACATAATAAATCACATGTAAAGAACATTTAAATACAAAAGCAATTAACCGCTCAATTAGTCACTAAAAGCATTTAAAGGAATATGTTTATTTAAATTGCTTTAAAGCACCACTCACTAACTAGGTAAAATCTTCCTTACTACAACTCAACCCTAAACAAATGTAGATATAATCTCAAATTTACTATAAAAATAACATTAAATTGTATGTAACTCAACAAAATATTATAGAATAAAACTTGTAACAAACTAAGTAACTAAAACTTTATATATCGTCTAGTGAGACTTTTAAGTTTAAGAATGTTGCTAATTGAGCAACATTCATTTAACCCTGGTGTATTGTAGGCATTCAACCTAATTTGCCAACTTAACTCCAGTTCTTTCAATTTTAACATATCTGGGCCACCTCGGGGGTTCTGAGGAACCTGATCAATCACCATAAATTTGAAGGTGTGAATAGGATACAGTGAGGTATGTTTAGCCAAGGCATTCTCAAGTTTGTGTTTTCTGATGGCATAAATGTGCTCATAAATACGGTCACGAAGCCTCCTCTCTGTTTTACCAATGTAGAAGGCCAAACATGACTGGCACTGGGCTAAGTAAACTACCATTTTAGAATTACAGTTCACACTCAACCTCAGATTATACTGTTGGTTGTGAACCGTGAATCTGTTGGTTTCGGTAACATACTAGCAATAGTTGCATGCCTGGCACTTATACATACCCACTGTTCTTACAAGTTTAATTGGGCATTGTTCAAAGTACGCCTTAAGGTTCTTAGCTTTCTTATAAACAACCACTGGGTGTTCACCTACTCTTTGAAAGGCATTCTTATCACTCTTGAATAAAGCCCAATTTTTACTCAAAATCTGAAAACAGTCTTTACTGTTAAGATTGTAAGTGGTTACAAAAGTGATACCCATTGGTTCAGACAAACGTGACATTCCAGACACTTCACACACCTGAGAGGAGGTGTTGTCTACTTCACTATGTATAGTATGCACATTACTCAAAATTGGTCTGTAAAAATGTCTCAGGCATTTACTTGTTACCTCTTCTACAATCTCATCAACCATATGTTCAGGGTAACCTCGATGTAAAAACATGTCTCTTAAATATAAACATTCAGCATGAAAATCCTTGTCTACTGTGGTAATACGGGCTGCCCTAACAAGTTGACCCTTTACTATAGCTCGTTTCTGATGAAGGGGATGGCAGCTGGAGAAATGTAAAAATGAGTTTGAATACGTGCTCTTTCTGTAAATAGTAGCTATAAGTTTTTGAGCAGAATGATCCTTGGAAAGTAAAATGTTGAGGTATGCTATGGACTCTGTGTCAAAGGTGGAAGTGAACTTTAGGAAGTAGGTGGTCTGGTTGAAATACTCTACCACTAAATCACTAAAAGAACTGTCACCATCTAATAAGATAAAAATATCGTCCAAATAACGAGTATAAAAAATTAACTTGTCCTTGAACTCACAGTTGTTGTCACATACCAAGTTAAGGTCTTCAGAGTGAGTAACACCTGTATTATTTGACTTGTGGATATGCAGCATTTCCAAAAAAGCAGGGTCAGAGATTGCCTTATATGCAAGGCAGAAATCTCCTCTGAGTAGTCTTTATGAAACAGAAGAAAGTGACAATGATTTCAGATGATCCTCATAGGACAGATGCTGAGGACCTTGATTTTTCCTTGTGAGGAAACTTTGTGGTCTCTCTGATTGCTGCAGGTGCTTGGAAAGGAACATACCAAAAGGGACATTGTGCTCAATTATTGACCTGATGAGGAAAGAGTACAGGGAGGTTGTAACTTCTTTTTTTCTGGAGGCAATCTCTTATGAGATGAGCAATATTGAATGCGCTTCTTACCACTGTGGAGACATGGTGATCAAAGGTAAGGTTGCTATCAACATGTGTGCCCAGGTCTCTCACCACTGAGTCTGTGCTTAGGGTGTTGCTACTGATGTGGTAGTTAGCAGGAACATCGCTGTTACTGAAACACATGATAATACATTTTTTTTTGCATTGTGTTTAAGGCCATGACATTGGCACCAATCATTTGTTTGTGTAAGACCCACTTGTAGGATGTTGACATCATTTGTAGATTCTATGAGTGCTCCCAATTTGCAGGCTTCATCAAACTTTGTCAGTCACAGACCTTTAGGTTTTGCTTTCACTTTGGAGAAATAGATTCCAAACAGTAGAAGTCCCAGGACTGATCCCTGTGGAACAACACTGGTTACAGGTCTGCTGTTGTTAGTGGATTCCCCTATTTTGACTATATGTGTTCTATCAGTTAGCCAGTTAGTGACTCATCTAATGATATAAGGGTTGATACCTAGCTAGATGAGTTTGTCAATGATGCCTGAGTGGGGGATAGTGTCAAAAGCCTTGGCTAAGTCTACGTAGACTGTATGCACAGAGTTCCTCTCATCCAGGGCCTTGATGACTGTCTCAAAGAAGTCCAACAGGTTTAACAGGCATTATATCCATTTGACAAATACAAACCGAGAAGGGTCAGTTGTTTGGAGATTACCTATATTTTTGTTGATAAGGTCTATGATGATTTGCTCCATAGCCTTGCAGGTAAGGCTAGTCAGGCTAATAGGTCTATAGATCCCGGGGTCAGTAGAAGCATCACCTGGTAAATCTGTGCCAGCCTTTCCCAGATGTGTGTGTGTGTGTGTGTGTGTGTGTGTGTATGTGTGTGTGTGTGTGTGTGTGTGTGTGTGTGTGTGTGTGTGTGTGTGTGTGTGTGTGTGTGTGTTTGTATGTGTGTTTGTGTGTGTGTTTGTGTGTGTCCGTGTGTGTGAAAATCAAATCTCTAAAAGAGTGGGTGTGGGACACAGAGCTCTGGTTTCACAGAGACGGTGGTGAAGGAATTGGCTTGGAACACTCAGCTGAGGACTCAGCTCTACAGCTGTGGTCAGTGTGGAGTCTTATTTTGGACCTAGTGAGAGAGAGGGAAACCCAGCCCCAGGACGGGAGTATGTTCCCTGTGTGCTCTTAAGGGAAATTGTGCTTGGTGCAGAGAGTTGCATCTGGAAAAACTATGTGTATCTATTTTTGTTCCAAGTGAACGTCCCTGACTGGTGTCCTTGATGAGGATTGAGAGTCCTTGATTTCTGGCCCATAGTAGGGATGTCACACAGTACAAGGAGAACCAAGAAAAGTGTGGAAAAGCACAAAGTAACCAGTAATCCAGTGGAATGTGCACCAAACCAGAAACAGGAGGCTCGAATTCCGTTTAAAAATTTATTACAAAACCATGCACCATAAACGGACGAACGGATACAAAAATATTAAAAGCATAAACGCATGGTATGATAGTGAATGCATTTATGCTTTTAATATTTTTGTCCTCGTTCGTCTGTTTATGGTGCATGGTTTTGTCATAAATTTTTAAACGGAATTCGAGCCTCCTGTTTCTGGTTTGGTGCACATTCCATTGGATTAACAGTACAAGAAGAAATACAATCAATCGAACATGGAGATAAGCTGTATATTTTTAAATTCATCAGTCTAACAGTACCATAATCAGCTTCATGATTGAGAATCCACAGAAAATATTCATCTTGGGTCATTAGTATTGCTTTCATCCAATAAGCAATACAGGACTCCCTCAGACTAATAAATTTGCCATAGAAAACATTTAAATATATGTGTGACAATCATATGACCTGAAACAACATGACATAAAATGTACAATCTTTACTTGTCATTACATCTGAGTGATGCCTCCAGGTGCATCTGCAGTTATCTCCTACTTACGCCACTAGGCGTCAAATATTGCTTGTTCATATTTGCATCAATAATTACAAAACTATGCTATCTACAAGGTTTTGAAAGATTACATTTTAAAGCTTACACAATAGTAAACTCAATTACATTAATAGTTGACCTCTGTCTAGTGCAGGTAAATAGATATTAACTGTTGTTTTTATGATATTAATTTACATATATATATATATATATATATATATATATATATATATATATATATGTATATATAATTTCCACATTTGTTTAAATATCTCAACAACCAAGTGACACAGATAGAACTCTTTAGCTTCATATGAAAGCTGTTAGCTAGATGAATATAATCCTGCTGACAGTATGTGTGTAACTTGAGTGGTTGCTGAGATATTGTAAGTTAAAATATTACAAATCTAATAATTATTGTGTTTACTGTGCCTTATAAAATGTAATTTACGACCTAGAACCTAAAGAATACTACCACTATAAAAATTAGCTTGTGCTGAAAAGTTTGTCATTTATACTTCTTTAATAATTCCTATGGTTCCAGAGATATGAGCATTTGCTTGAAATGCGAGGACATAATTTGATTCTGTCAAAAGGCTTAGGCTCCGCCCATTAGAAGTTAGAGTGCAAACTTCCTGAACTCCATTGGAGTGAATGAGAATTCAGAGAATGCAGAGAATTAAAAAAAAATAATGTTTAGACTCCAGCATAATTGGGTGCCAATCTCCCTTACAAAGTCACTTTAATCTATATTTTTTTAATTCTGGTTTCAAGCTGAGAAATTCATTTAGGCCAGAGGGAGGGCACTGGTCTCTAACGTTATTTGGCAATATAGCTCCCTTCTACCCAGGGTCTGTCCCAAGTCACCACCCTAAAAGACATAGTCAGCTGATACCAAAATATAAAAGAACAAATTTCTTGCAGTGCTCACAGATTAATGAATGTTTACACAGAGCAATTTAAGATTCTTTCTTTTAATGGCATACATATTCTTGTGTACCTATAAGGCATTCTTTTACCTTATAAATTTTTGTTGTTCTTCAGTGAAGTGATGACTTAGGAAGAATCCAGAGGCGAAACTTCCTTTCTTCCCTTTAGTAACTTCTTTTCCAGCATTCAGATGAGATAAAATGGAGAACCAATACCCCAAAAAACTTCATGCCTTACCCTGGCCTGCATCTCCCTGTATGTTTTCTATCTATGTGTATCTCTGCTTGTTATATACTTTCTTTCCTGCTTCCTTATACACCCCTTTTCTCCCTTTAATGGAAGCAACATGGTGTCTGACTGGCTGGGCAGCAGATAACAGGATTTTCATACATGCTGTGTGTGTTTGCTATGCAGCACCTGATGACAGCCTGAAAAAGCAGGGGCAGGTTTATATTACCTTTTGTGGACATAGCATATATTCTCACTAGTTCATTCAAGGCAGTACAAAATTGCTGCTTTGCCCTACTGTGTTTCTCTACATGCGCACCACTCAGCTGAGGGTCAGACATTTCTGTCCTCTTCTACATGTTCTCCCTGAAGTGTAGCTGACTGCCTGCACAAACAACATGTCTGTTTTACACAATGATGTATTCTCACTATGTGATTTGAGGCTTTCTCTGCTCAGTAAGGCATCTCTATGAAGTGAGGCCAAAGCAACTTAATGTATAAATATGCAATAATGGTGGTCTAATGGAAACTGAAAATAAAGGGAAGTGAATAGTAATAAAGAATGAATGCAGTAAGAAATGTGGTATATAGAGCTGTAAAAAAACTTTATTTGCCACTATGGTGAGTAATTGTAGAAGTTGCTATCATAGAAGCAATAAAAATAAGACTTGTGTGCTTTGGACTTTGCATGATGAGTAATCCTTAAGAAAATTCAGGTAAAATCTGTAATGAAATAAAATGTAAGTGAAAGAAGTTGTTCCATGATGGTTATATTGAGGAAGAAACTACAAGTCACGTGTTTCTAGTGAAATTGAAGGTTTTGAGGGAAAATTGAAAACATACAAAAATAAAAGGTGTGAAAAAAAATTAAAAATTATATTGTTATGGCAGTTATGGTGATGTGAAACAGAATTTGGAAAGGAAAAAGTTTAACGCTTACCTCTTTATTACATTTTTTTAAAGGGAGATATACAAATATAGCATGAGAAATAATAGGATAACAAGCAGAAAACTGAGGCATTTAAGAGACAGGTTATAGAAAACTGCAAAGGGCAAAAGTGAATGACTGTCAAATAATATATTCCTTTTTGAATGAAAAAGGAACATTTGTTTGATGAGTAGCTGTATCATCAGTTTAACAGAAAAAAAAGTCTGTCGCTTGATGTATCACATGCAGTGTGTTATTAGGTTTTTAATGAAGGTCCCCCCCACCAAGTTTTTTTGATAAGTGCCATGGGACATTTTATATCAACCTTAACTACCACCAACTCAGACTGTGGGGAGGCCAGTTTAACATCTGAGCTAAAGGATGGTACCTCAGAAGTCCAGCATTTGCCTAATATTGCATTGCAATGTTAGTATTACAACATAACTCAAAATACCTAGTACGAGAATAGAACCCAGAGTCTTATTTTCTAGGTATCAAAAGTGAGTATGCAATTTGCTGAGCTACTAACAAACATAATAATAAGCAGCACAAGCCACTCTCTCAACTACAGATTAGTGCCATAAGAAATTCTCACAGTAAAATGTAAGTACACTTATGATCCCATTATCAGGTTAGGTATACATTGCATAGTCACATGTCCCTCCATCTCCACTCTGTTAAAAAAAAAAAAAAAAAAAAAAAAAACATTCTAACCCTCAAAATGGATAACAAGAATGAATGATTGTTTGGTGAGACAGTAGTTCAGCTCAGCAATGTGTGATAGGCACCCACTCATTTTCCAAGCTTTCCTGCTATAACTATTTCATAATTTCATATATTTCATGTATTCACTTAGTGACTAAATTCCCTCTTGCCAAGGTAGCATCATTTCCTTGACAATGATGCATTGCTGGTCATGTGTAAGAAGTCAGGCAATAGAACAGCAAGCATGTGCACAACTGAGATTGAACAAGGAGATTATAAAAGTAACGCTGGCCCTCTACAGGACTTCAGATGAATACAATATAGAGCTATATTGTACTCATTATTTCAGTATTGTGTTCAACTCTTGCAGATAAAGCAGCAGTTCAGTGGTCTCCACCTAAATACAGAAAATATAATTGTAGCCATAAACATGTCAAACAGAAAATGCCAACGATATTGTCTTAGCACTGCAGCACAGTGTAAACATATGCTTTATTAATTACATGTTCCTGTGAACCAGTGCTGTTTAATTAGGAAAGTGAGCAGATTGTTTATCAAGTTTTTTATTTAATTTTCTAGACGTATATAGCACAGTTTTTATAGAGCTGAGTAAAGAGTCTATAAAGTTGTGCAATGTTACCTTAGCAACCATTTCATGTTAAACAATACCAGGCACAACTGTCTGTTTATGAAAGACCAGAACCATTTTGATTGTGATGATTTTTTCAGTGGATAAATTGCATTTTGAAATCATAGCACTTTAAGTGATGTTGGATATTTTGCTCATTTACAGCTGCACTTTCTAAGTAATACTTTCTTTAAAAAGATATATACACTGAGTTTGCAACGTCGAAGTACATTTACTGTAATATACAGCTGACGCTGTTCTTGAGGCATTGCCCCTACCAATATAAGTAGTGTAAGAGCACACTTGTGGCAATTGGTATGAAACTGAGGTTCCCTGCATAATAAAGGATTTGGGCATTTTTGTTCTCCATCTTCTTAACAATACACCAATTTGACAGAAGGTGGTTTTCAGTTAATCCGTGTTTGGAAACAGAAAACAGTATCTACAAATATCTGGCCTTCAGCCATCATTGTCTATGCTTGTAACAGAAGTTGAAGTGTGAAGTAAAACATCAGCACACCTCCTTTCCCTGTAATGTAATTACTCCACTCATTAAACACTGTTTTTATTTCCAGTGTCTCATTCGACACCTTGTATACTCCCCTTGCCTTCCACTTTCTTCCCTCTGCTTCCTTCACTCATTCCTCAGTTTTTGTCACTGTTGCTTGTTGTTATTACAGGCACCAGTAATGAGTTTACTGTGTCTCTTTGTCTCTGCTCTTTGATTTTTATATCTATTACATAACGTACTTCCTTGTGTCCTTTGTGTGTAAACACTCTAGTCATTTGTCTTCACTTCTAGAAAATGTGATTGTAGTTGGTTGCTTTTTGTCCTCATTTACGTTCATCGGCAACAAGTGACATGTCATCTGCCTTTTTGTTTGTCTAGTTAGGCATGTTTTAGCAATAATCCAGGACTGCATGTGGGTACCACAGGATTGACTCACGGTTGTCGTTGTTTAATCCCAAGTGATTAAACAAAGTCAACTGTGGGTTAATTTCTATTATGCAATGACTGGCCATTAACATTCAGAAACAGGCATACTGATTGGTCAGCCCACCCAGTCTGCCCGTTGTGAAATCGAGCATAAACCAATAGAAAAAAGTCCTGTCTCCTGGACTTTCTTCTATTAATATATGCTAAGGAACTTTCTAGTTTTCCTGAGTTTATAAAAAAAAAAAAATAAATAAAATAAACTTTGAAATCTGAACAGTTCACAGGTGTGAGAGAGATGGGGCATAGCAAATATGAAGTTATCAGGTATGTCATGCAAAACTAAAGAAATGTACCTGATTATCCTTGTTACTTCACTGCCCTGTCTCTCTCATATGTCTGAGTTGTCTGGATTTCAATTTTTTTAATTAAAAAAAAACAAAAAAACAAAATAAAAAACAATGAAGATCTTTCTTTCTCTGTTGCTTCCTTTCCAAATCACTGATGCACTGCGTAAGCATGGGAACTAGTCCCATTCGCATGTGCAGTACATTAAAAGGAGGAAGAACACAACAGTGCTGTTATACAAAGATATTATTTAAGAAAAGTATAAATTATGTTTTTCTTAACTAATTTCATTGTATAATAGCAATAACACATGGGCAGGTGTGGGTAATGTTGGATTTACCCAAGGTTGGCTTTACTTTGCCCTTGTGACCAAACCACGCCAGCCATGGGTAAATCCAGCATTACCCACACCCAGCCACGGGTTATTGCTATATTATGAGAGCTTCATTTTTAATATTTAAATGAATCACCACATACATCTGAAAGTATTTATTTTGCATAGTGATGCTGTTTATGTGATATTTGAGAGTAATTCATTAAATAAGTGATTAAAAACATTGACCATAAATTAAGAGTGAGTTTTTCAGTCTTGTGTGCTTTTTCAAAACATCTACCAGAAGGCATGGCACGGTGATCCCAATCTGTACTGATGTCAAAATTCCTTAAAGGCTTGTGTAGTTGCACTTAAAAGCCAAGCCTTACATCCATACCTTCATTATCAAAACACCATTTTGTCACTTTTATTTTATAATTTTCCATGTCAGTAAAATACCTCACTATTCTCACTAATAGACCTTCTATTCTGGGCCCTGTTCCAGCCTTCAATGCCCTGTATTGAAAACACCAGATACTGGCTTCTGATCCACTGCTTCAGCATAGCCTGATACTACCGTGTTACGTGTAGTACTAATAATAAAATAATAATACTAATGACAAAAAAAAGATCCTGATCTGTTTTCCTACATCAGTATATTTGCCTTTCTCAATTCCAGAATCTTTGATGTTTCTTATTTTTTCCTGGTTTATGGCTGTAACACAACTTGCAAGGAAAAATAGTTTATTTTTAACTTTCCCAAACCTGTCATACAACTGTGATAACCTTTCAATGTAATTTTTCACTGTGTTTAAAAAAACACTGCAGAGAACTTCCAACTATTTTTTTGACAGACAGCCTTTTATTTGATACATTTCATAGGTTCATAGATAGTTCTTGGGCCAATAGCCTAGTAACTATTTCAAGTGTAGCCAAGCTAAGCCCAGACTTAAAATATTGCTGATAATAACCCAAGGAATTATGATTATGATATAGGCTTGTATACATCAAGCATTCATGGACTGCCCCTTACCATTAGGGACATAGGTGCCACACCAGGGGTAAATTTGCAAGTTTCCAGCTACTGGTCCAAGTTATATTTAAATAAGGTTAGGAATGAGTTTTGCTTCACATGGATAGGAAGCTTGTTCCAGAGATGGGGTAATGTTTGAGACACATACCTATCATTCCAACATGTCCTGCTTCTGTCGCAGATGAGGTTTAGGTCCTTAGAATGGGTATTTTTGATGTAATTTGTTTTGTGGTTGAGCAATATATCCATCAGTGTAGGATCAGGAGATGTCTTGTAAACTAGGTATAGATTGCAAAACAGCAGTCTGTAGGAGACTGAGTACTGGGATGGGGCTTTGAGATGGTCCACATAGGACTTGTTTACTCCCTGTATTCTTTTTGAGAGTAACCTCTGTGGTCTTTTGGTCTCAGAAGCTATTGCAAATGCCTGGTTAAGTACATACTGAAGGGTGCATTGTACTTGATGACTGGTCTAATGGCAGAAAAATACAGTGGAACAATGACCTTCTTGGGCCTGGCTGCGATGCCCTAACTTATAAATTGTTCAACGTAGAATGATTTTCTCACCACAGAAGACATGGTCAAAGTTCAGGTTAATGTCAGCATGAGTTCTAAAATGCCTGACCAATGATTCTACTTTGAATGGTGTATTAACAATGTGGCAATTTCCGGAGGTAGACCTCTTTCTAAAGGGTACCATTATGCATATTTTTGCATTGAGTTTTAGTCCAAGGCTCTTGCACTAGTTGTTTGTCTCCATCAGGCCATCATGAAGGTCATCTATGTCTGTAGGGGATTCACTGGCCACACATTCTTCTGCATACTTTGTCATCCAAAGGCTCTCGACACTTGCCTTGACTTTAGAGAAGTAGATGCCAAAAAAGGAGAGGCCCCAGCACAATTCCCTGTGGGATTCTACTAGTGACTGACCTCTTTGCAGAGGTGAATTCCCTATTGCAACTTTTTGCATGTTATCAGTGAGCCAACTAGCAATCCATTGGGTCACATATGGGTTTATA
>NC_056737.1:1949079268-1949196768 GCF_019279795.1 Protopterus annectens
CTGTCAAATCCCTGAGGATTGAAATAACTAAATAATATCATGCATTTTTGTTTCAGACTTCATTTCCTTCACAAAATGTATGCCAAGACAAATGCTGTTATTTTAGCAACTTTGTAAATCTATAAGAGCAATATTTAACTGCTGGAACAGGGCTCAGTTTTGAGTTTTTTTTCTGGTTAATTGGGTAACTTGTTTAAATCAGATTGTTCGTTTTCTATTGTTTTTATATATATATATATATATATATATATATATATATATATATATATATATATATATATATATAAAATTGCACTTTATTCATCTGCTTTTACTGTATTTGTGTTTCTTCCTACTTTATTACTAGGGGCATTGACTACAACTCTGAACTGAGATATATAACAATAAGCATCTTTTTATGTGCATTTAAAGTGGTTTTTTGATTGTATCTGCTTTATTTTCTGAAAAAATATATATACTTGTTTCCTGCCTTTCTATGCTAGTATAGTCCAGTTTTCAGGTTAGTGCTGAATTCAGGACTGTGTTACAGATCTCTATGTTTGCCCATACCTTACTTGGATAGAAGGAAGTTTCTCTGTTCGCTTGTCAGAGAGGGGAGCTTTGAGCAGCCTATCTATCCCTGGTGGAGTGGTTTCAGGTCAGAAAGTAGTAGTTTATTGGTCATTTTGAGCTAATTTCTATCTCTTTCATTTCCCTGCTATAAAAACCGCATTTGTCCGGTTTTGCGTGCCTCGCAGGGCCGGTTAGCTAGGGTATAACTATTCCCGGCTCCACAAAGTCTCCACTTCAATTTTTCCCTTGGAACTAGACAAACTTTCAACTTAAGCACTCAAGCCATTCATTTCTCAGCCCAGCACTTGCTCAAAACTCATAGCAAGCACTTATAAACCCTAGTACTACAGAAGGACAAGGCTCTCTATTTGATCTTACCAGCCATTCAGTAAAACAGTTTACTGTAGCTATCCAGGCATGTCCAAAGGGCAGTTTCAGGTGTACTCTCCAGTCCAACTGGTGAATCTGGGCATTTTGAGGCAATAAAACAACTGCCTCATGCACACAGACAACCCTCTCCTCCTACCACCAAACACTAATACATGCGAGAGATGCAATTATACAGCCAAACTAGAGGCTAAGCTCTCTCAACCCAAGACTGGATCAGACAGTCAAGAGGAGAAGGGAAATACTGGCATCACACCACCAGTCTCACATAGACCCATTAAACCAGCACCGGTAAAAAACACACGTAAATACACAAAAACATACTCAGAGGCTCTAAATAAAAATCTGCAAAAGCAACAGAGCCCTCCAAAGCAGACATCCAAGCAACCTCCACCCCCCCAACACAAACCAAGAAACACATACTTCACAAAACCAGTGTGTCACACAATCACAGCCCTCAAGGCAAAATAACATACCCAACATACTAGTAATAGGTGACACTATAGTCAGGCACACTGATGTCCCACTCACTAGGCTGAATAAGGAGAAGGTTACTGTTAGCTGCCTGTCGGGTGCCAGGATCCGCCACATAACACAAGCACTCAGGTCACTCCAGAACAAGTACAAATGCGACTCTGTCATTGTCCATGTTGGTGCGAATGACCTAAGCTGTACCTCCCTGGACTACATGAAAATAGACATGGAAGAGCTCTCTGATCATTAGTAGAGGGCGATGGAGGGTTGTGGGTGAGGTAGGGTGGGGGGTAGGTTGTAGGAGGGGGTTAGTGGGTAGGTTAGGGTTAGGTAAGGAGGTTAGTAGGGGTTAAGTGGGTGGGGGGGTTAGGGAGAGTTAGGGGGGAGTTTAGTTAGGGTAGTTAAGGGAGTAGGTAGTAAGTGTGTAGGGTAGGAGGATAGTAGAGGGTAGGGGGTAGGGTTTAGGTAAGGTTTAGTGTGGGCTTGTTGTGTGTGTGTGTGTGTGTGTGTGTGTGTGTGATTTGTTTTTTTTTTTTTTTTTTTGTTTGTGTGTGTGGTGTGTGGGTGTTGTTTTTGTGTTTTGTGTGTACGGGGTTATTTTATTTTGTCGGTGTGTTGTGGTTTTGTGTTTATGGACTGTGAATATGTGGTGTGTCGTGTGTGGTTGTGTCGGGTGTGTGTGGTTTCGGCTATGTCAGGTAGAACCCTCTGATCACGTAGCCCAGGCTGGTATGACCCTGACCCTGAGTAGCATCCTGCCCTCACCAAGAATGATACCACGATTTAAAGAAAAATATATGAATTTCAACAATTGGCTAAGTTTCTGGTGTCATTCAAAGGGGATCCAGTGTCTGTCTGCTTGGGATGACATGCTTGACAAGCCACGCTGCTTCACTAGAGATGGCTTGCACCTGTCAATCTTAGACTTTCGAATACTGGCCAAGGCTCTTGCCACCCCCATACTGTCTTTTTTAGGCAAGGCTCAAAAGACAAACCCATTGCCGTAAATAGCACAAGTAACAAAAATCTGAGGGTAATACTACTCAATGCCAGAAGTCTAAACCTCAAAATGCAGGTACTCGAGGCACTCCTCAGTATGGAGAAAATCAATATATATGCAGTAACAGAAACCTGGTTTAAGGCTACAAAGAGCACCCCAGCACTACCAGGCTACAACTCATACCATACATTTTAGCCACAGAACCCGGACCGAAATACAAAAGGCGGGGGAGTATCCATATTCATCAAGGATACCCACTCCTCCAGGTTTGTGGCACAGCACGATGCTTCAGAGATTATTCGTGTGCAACTAACAACAGGCAAAACTGCAATTCAAATTGTAGCTTGCTACAGATCACCCACCATGTCCCAGGACCCCCATTCTGCATTTCTGTAAACACTGGGTAACATAAAGGTCCTACCAAATACCCTAATATTGGGTGATTTAAACTACCCAAACATTAACTGGGAGAACTACTCAAGTACTAACTCCCTTGCCCAACATTTCCTAGAATTTATAAACTCAAATGCCTGGGAACAACTGGTCAACACTCCCACCAGAGGTGACAACATATTGGACCTGGTCATCACCAACATGGGCAACTGGTGTTCCACACCGGAGGTCAACCCCTCGCTGGTTAGATCTGACCATAAACAAATCACTTTGGATATCCACATTCTGCCCCCACCCTCAGACAAGGAAACCACCGTGAAAAACTTTTCAAAACCAAACTTCACGTTACTTAAGATGGAGGTGGGAAGTTTCAAAGCCCCCATGCTAAAGGATAACGCTGTCCAAGCTGTAAAATCCTTTACTACTGCATTCTACGGGCACCTACAAGAATGCATGGATCATGCTATCCCAAGCAAAACCAAGACTCACTCCTCCAAGAAAAGGAAACCAGTCTGGTGGACCCCTGCCATAATCAATTTATACAATAGAAGAAGGAAACTAGTACAGAAAAGAGTAAAATCCCAAGAAGGGAAGACATCCCTGATCAGTATCAGCAAGATACTACGATCTCTCATAAAATCGTTTAAGGTGAGCTTTAAAAGAAAATTTACCAAGGACTCCAAAGATAACCACAAGGCATTCTTTAGCTACATCAAGAATCTAAGTGGCAATGCTCAGATCTGCTTAGAGTTAGTGCAGAATGGCACAAAATACACTGAATCAACTGATATTGCCAACATCCTGGCAGACAGGTTCAGTGCAAACTTTACCCCCCCTCTCACCCCCAAAAAGGCTCATAGCCATACCAGAAGAATGTAGAGCTCCTGAAATCACAGACATTCAGGTTAAAACAGCCCTCTCCAAAGCCAAAAACACAGCATCAATGGGACTGGACGGTGTCCCAGGCTGTGTCCTACATGAACTCAAAGACGAATTAACCCATCACCTAAACACACTGTTCAAACTCAGCCTCTCCACAGGCTACATACCCATAGAGAGGTGCACAGCAACAGTTATTCTGCTCCACAAAGGTGGAGCCACAACAGACCCCAGGAACTATCACCCTATAAGCCTGACTAGCTTGATCTGCAAGGTTATGGAGCGCATCATCATGGAACTCATTAACAGAGACATTGGGAACCTCCAAACACTGGACCCTACCCAGTTCGGCTTTGTTAAGGGCAGATCATGCCTCCTAAACTGGTGGACTTCTTTGAGACAGTTACCAAGGCTATAGATGAGGGAAGGGTGGTACACACAGCCTATCTAGACCTCACAAAGGCCTTCAACACCATTCCCCATTCTGGTATTATAGACAAGCTCACCAGCCTGAACATAAACCCCTATGTCACAAGATGGGTTGCCAAATGGCTCACAGACAGAACCCACATGGTGAGAGTTACAGAAGCTAGGTCTGACTCTAAACTGGTTACAAGTGGCGTTCCCCAGGCTCAGTCCTAGGACCCCTCCTGTTCGGCATATACTTCTCAGAGGTACAGACAAGCACAGGAGGACTATGGCTGACCAAGTTCGCAGACGACTGCAAGCTAGGGGCTATAATTGACCAACCGGCTGACACAGACATCCTCCAAAAGGGTCTCACTGAGATGGATACCTGGTGTCAAAATCATGGCCTCAAGCTAAATGCCAAAATGTGCATAGTTATTCTCTTTGGAAATAACAAAGTATCCACAAACTACCACATAGGTGGTAGTCCCCTAAATATGGAAAATGTAATAAGGGATCTGGGGACCCAATTAGATAGTAATCTCTCCTTTGATAATCACATTGCCAAAGTGGTTAGAAAATCCTTCTATGTGGCCCACCTAATCACAAAAGGGTTTGCATCCAGATCAAAAGAGGATATTGTGTCCCTCTACTCATCACTCATCAGACCCATCATAGAGTACAATGCCCCATTTGGGATGTACCTTACAAGACACTTGCAATAGCTGGAAAGACCACAGAAGTACCTCAGCAAGAGGATCACTGGCCTCAAACAAATGCCCAATGCAGCTCGACTGAAGAAACTCCAGCTGTACTCAGTTGCATACCGCCTGCTCAGAGATGATCTCTGCTTGACATATAAGGCCATATCCAACCCAGAATTGATGGACATGCTCCACCTAAAGAAAACCTTATCCCCTCGAGCCACACACTCTAGGGATCTAAACCTCACCACAACAATAAATAGGACGTGCTGGAGGGATAGATTCCTGTCCCAGAGACGTCCCATGCTTTGGAACAAGATTCCAATCTACATTAGGCAGAGCTCCTCACTAGCACTCTTCAAGAGAAACCTTGATGAGTGGATGTGAAACAGAAAGTTTTCCCCGGGGATCACTTCAGTGGCTCTGCTGGACAGAGGCACAGGGAACTAATCTAAGGGGGCAATGAAAGCCAACACATTCTGGCTAGGCTTATAAATGCCTTTGGACAGATAGCCTGGTACCTACCTATGAACCCATAAACCTATACAATCTATTCCTATTTTTGGGCCTTTGTCCCACCATTATTTTAGGCTTTGTCCAGATTTCTTATGCTAAGAGGTTGATAGGTATGGTATGTAATGCCCTAGTTAAAGGGGAGGGCAGGTTAGTCAAGTAACTTGATTAGGCTTGACCCTGTAACTTGGTTATAGGAGGCAAAAGCCTGAATCCTCTGCATCAACTACCAGACTGCTGAAGGAATTGTGTGCTTCAGTGGAGACAAGAGCCTGAATCCTCTATGCCAACTACCAAACTGCTGACAGAATTGTGAGTTTGAGTTTGAGTTCATTTTCAGGGGATTATGAGTTTCAGTACATTGTCATGGAATTGTGAGTTTCAAGGGAAGAGAAGTTTATTGTTGCTCTAATGCTAAGCCTGTTTTCAATGTGCAAACTGTTTTGTTTATCAAATGGCAGTCACTGTGCTTCAGAATTTGAAAGCAATGTCAGTAACATAATTGCCTTTGGTGCAGAAGGATATGTCTTCTACTCCCACACATTGCAGATGGAGTGCTGTTATTGCAGTGTCATTTTGACTGCTTCTTTGATTGGTTCTGCACTCCCAAGTGTGTCCTCCTTTGTATGAGCTGCCTAGTAACTATGAGCAGGCTGTTGGTTTGTCAGTCATTCCCTATTGCAACATTATCAGCTTACTATATAACATAGGCAATTAATTCTTCAAGGGCAGCAGGCCAGAATTTGTAGATGAAACATTGAAATGTAAAGTTGTTTGGTAGTAGCAACCTCTTCATCAGTTACAGATCTCTTTAATGTGAAATTATTTGGTTGACTTTTACCTCTGCAGAAATTGTGCTTATTGAGTGATATTTGTGGATTGTAATAGACATTTGAGTGGCCTTTTATGGGTGATTTTTTTATAAAATGGGTAGTTTTGTCATTATTGGTTCATGCATTTTGTTTCATTGCTTACTGGAAGAATGTTCAAAACTACAAATTTAAAACACATTCTAACCAATAACAACAGAGTTTAATAACAAAGTTATTAATAGTATTGATTTACCCTTGAGTTCACATGTTAATGAACAAAGAAACAGTAGCAGAGTCGTTTTTTTAGATTATACCTTCGACTTTTCTTTTACTGATACTGATGATGAGGCTAAGAGGATTGGTACTAAACCAAAGAGGAAGATACCGGCAAAGACTTATGCCCATACTGTGACTGGCACTGGGACTGATAAAAATAGTATTCGAATGGACAATATTGAAAAAGTTGGTAGTATAAACAAGTTGAGATAATTTTTAAATAAGGACTGTGAATTTGACCAGGATAAAGCAAGTGGTGATGTACTAGACAATGTAGTACCTAAAGGGTCATTAAAGGATATTATTTTTATGTTTGGAAAGAAACTTAATCTGATTAATTCACTGAAATTAGACAATGCATATCTGAGTAAATGTATTAAATCTAATATTATACCGAAGGGTTTAAGGTTTTTTAAGTACCCTATGGGTATTGATATTAATGACAATATTATGAATGATTTTAATTTGTTTTTTGATGGTTGTGGAGTAGGTTATATGAAATTATTGATAAAATTTAATGATGAAAAATTAATTAAGTGTATGCAAGAAATTGAAAAATTAAATGAAGTGATTTTAAAAGATTTACTATTTGCACAGTGGGAAAGACTATATATCAAACAATTTAATGTGGCTGAATCTAATGCTAAAAAGCTTTTGATAGGAAAAGTAATAAAATGAAGAGAGATATTTTACAATTTAAAAATGGTACTGCATATCGATGGAATCACAATATGCAGGATAGGTATGATTATAATAAGTATGATAGTTTTGAAAAAAGGAATGGGATTGATTTGACTGAATGGAATTCACATTTTTGGAAGAACAAACAAATAGGCAAGACAAGAGATTGGAAATGGGGAGGGAATTGGAAGAAATTCGAACCATATCATTGATTGAGAACAGTGCATCACTTTTTAATGATAATACAGAAACTAATTCTATTAGAGAAGTTTATTCTATCAGTGAAGATGTTTGCACAGATAGTAAACCATGTATTACTACGGTAGGAGTTATAAATAGTTATAAGCATTTTAATATTTACAACTATACGGATTTTGAATTAAATATATCTCATTTCAATCTATTTTCTAAAGGATTAAAATATATACCTACCACTAATTTTAAACTGGTTGAAAATATTACTCAAGTTAAACTATATACCAGGAAATTAAATTTAGCTGTTATGTTCAAAAACAAGGAAGTGAATGGACAGAACATCTATAATGGTCCTAATACCCTGAAAAAGAAGAGTACCTTCATACCAGTTAATCATCCTACAATAGGAGTATATGAGAAGTTTGTAACTAAACAATTGTACCAGTTGAACAATACGCTTAGGGGTAATAAAATCAAAAATAACTTATCTGACGATGAACTAAAAATTTTAAATGAGTTAAGAAATGATAGAACTATTTGAGTAATGAAGCCTGACAAAGGAGGGGGTATTGTTTTGTATGATCAGTGTATTTATTCTTCGAATATTTCAGATATTTTACATTCTACAGATAATTATGAAGTTGTTTCTTTAAATGAGGTGAATTTAGCGTATAGGAGGATCAACTTACATATTGAAGAATTTTTAATTGATAAACGTATAACCATGGATACATATAATTATTTAAGAGTAGACCATCCAGTGATGGCAACCTTAGTAGGTATACCAAAGATTCATAAGTGTATCGAAAATCCACCGTTTAGACCTATTGTCGCTGGCAGTAGATCCAAAACTTTTCCTTTAGGGGTTGCCATCGATACCATGTTAAAATCAGTTTATGATAAAATCCCCCACTTAGTGAAAGACTCTTGGGAATTTTTGTCTCAATATCCCATAGACACCATTAATGAAAATTTAAGATTTGTTACAATCGATGTAATCGATTTATACTCTTGTATTCCTAAGGATGAGGGGCTGGAAGCATTTGTTCGAAGTATGAGGAAATATGTCGAGTACGAATGGGACAAAATTTGTCTCATAATGGAGATGATGAGCATAGTACTCGACTATAATTTCATTTACTTCGAAGGGGAAATATTTAAACAGAAGAGAGGTGTGGCAATGGGAGCAGCCTGTGCCCCAATGTTTGCCAACCTAGTTATGCTGGACTGGGAAGAATCAATCATCTTTCATAGTGAATATTATAATAATATTAAATATTATTGTCGTTTTTGGATGACATACATTTTATGGCAAGGTAATGAAAAGAGTTTGGATCAATTTTTAGATTATGTTAATTTGAGTAGTACATTTCTTAAATTTACTAGTTCTCAAAGTCTGACAGGATTGGCTTACGTAGATACTTTTACATATAAAGATAATTTACAATTTTCATCACGAATATATAGAAAATCCACATTCTCCAATAGTTATTTAGAATTTTCCAGTAATCATCCTAAATGTTTGATGAGAAATATATACAAGAGACAATTAGTACGTGCACTAAGAATGACTTTGTCATATAGTGACATGTTGGAGGAGGTAAAATATATAACTACGTTATTTAAAGATAGAGGATATGATATGAAAATGATGGATATAGTGAAAAAACAAGTGGTTAAGGGATGGGGGACCGAATACATCCCATTATTAGGTATATCATATAGGAATCCTGGTATTAATAACGGAGTATTTAATAGTACTCATAAGTCCATTGATTTAAGCAGAGCATGTATATTGGAATATGGGCCACATATACACAAGGTTAAAGATATTTTAATTAATAATTGGAACATTATCCAGACTGATACTTATGTGTCTGATATAGTTGGTAACAGACCTCATTTTGTTAATAAAATGGGTCCCAATATAAAAAGTATTTTAGAAAAAGGACCAAATTTAATAAGCAATAAAGCCACACACACATTCAAATGTGGGAGTTGCAATTGGTGTTATTTGATTAACACTGAAGAAGTAGTGAGGTTAGATAATATATCTAGGTCTTATATTAAATTTAGGTATGCAAATTGTAAAACGAAATTTGTTGTGTACATTGCATTATGTGTAAAATTTTCAGCTTTCTATATTGGGAAAACTGAGAGGCAGTTTAACAAATGCATTTACGACCATATGTATTGTATTAGAAAGGCAGATGAAAAGAATGCATTGTATAGACACATCAACCAATATGGTACTGATTATCATTTTTCATTTGGTATTATAGACATTATTAAATCAGACCCTAGGGGAGGTGATAGTAAAGGGTATTTATCTTACCGTGAAATGTGGTGGCAAATATTCACGGATGCCTCCACTACCCCTGGTCTGAATGACAATATTTCAATTAAACCTTTACTTACACTCAATTAACATATTCATATTTTAACATTTTAACATATTTTAAGTATTTTAATGTGATAGTTTTATGCATTGGTATTTATATGTATTTATTGGCAGTATATATGTATATATATACATTGTATAATTTTTATATAACTATTGATATACATATAGGGGTCTATATAGTTATACATACATATTTTCGAACACCTCATTTAGTATTTATATTTATATTTATATTTATATTTATATATTCATATATTTACATATTTAACAACATTTAACACATACATTTATTTAGTTAGTAATACAATATGCATTTGAATGTAATAGTTTCATTATTTCTTTTTGTTTTAGACTTATTACATGAATTGATCAGTTTTTAAGATATATAGCAACATAATTTAATTTTTGGTGACATTGTGTGTTTAAATCAGTGAGCTCTGTTTGATGCCAAAAAAAGTAATTTAAATTGAGGTTAACAAAAATGTTTGGCAGTTCTGATGAAGCCTGTGATGTGTACAGGTGAAAGCGCTTAACTCTTTCTCAATGTTGTTCGTGTTCGTTTTGTGTCCGAATAAAGTGTGGAGATATTAGAGGACTGCTGCATTTATTTGTTGGATGGTACCTTGGATACATGTGTTAAGAAGGAGATACTGGTTACAGGTTTCCCAAGATTCGCACAACTAGTGGCGTAAGCTTTTACTATTTGTTTGTTACCTATTACAACATTATCAGCTTACTATATAACATAGGCAATTAATTCTTCAAGGGCAGCAGGCCAGAATTTGTAGATGAAACATTGAAATGTAAAGTTGTTTGGTAGTAGCAACCTCTTCATCAGTTACAGATCTCTTTAATGTGAAATTATTTGGATGACTTTTACCTCTGCAGAAATTGTGCTTATTGAGTGATATTTGTGGATTGTAATAGACATTTGAGTGGCCTTTTATGGGTGATTTTTGTTATAAAATGGGTAGTTTTGTCATTATTGGTTCATGCATTTTGTTTCATTGCTTACTGGAAGAATGTTCAAAACTACAAATTTAAAACACATTCTAACAAATAGTGATGTATTCATACAAGGAATAGAAATTAATACAGGAAGGTGAATCAAAGAACACATAAATGTATGCATGGCCCTAAAAATGTGTGCAAGGAACCTATGGTTTGAAAACAGCCCAAATGTAAACTTAATCCTCCGCTGGCCAGATGTATTTTCTTTGAATGTGGGCTTTCATGCCATTTCATTGAATGTGAGTTTCAAGGGCAGAGAATTTTACTTCTCATCCTTTGTCTATTTTCATCGTGAGACTGTATTGTTGTATATCAAATGGCTATCTGTGTTTGTGCTATTTTATTTCACTATCTGCAATCATTGTAGAAATAAATAAAAAAAGCAGTATTCTCACTGTCAGGGTTTGAACAGTGTTTATGGTAACGGGGGGAAATAGCCAAGTAATGGAACACTGGAATGGCTGGGGAGGGGAGTGCTGCTGCTGCTGTGGGGGTAGGGGGTTGCTGCTGGAAGGTCTGTTCTGGGGGGGTCCCAATCTATTACCCTGCCTATGGCCCCATTTTAACATGATCCAGCTCTGATATTTTGCACTATTTACTATAAACTATTGGAAGTTGGAATGAAACAACTGTCAGTTGTAAAAAATAATAAGCACTTTTGTTCCATGTTTGGCAATAATGAAACAGAAGTGCTTATTATTTTTTACAACTGACATTTTTGTTGCTTCATTCCAACTTCCAATAGTTAATGACTTTCACTGTTATTTACTGTTAATTAACAACAGTCATATTGCTGAACATGCCAGTGCAGTTCTGTATCTTGTGGACATCAACTGAAGTGGGAGCAGCCCACCCAGGTACATTCTGGGCAGTCATTTATGAAATAATAACAGTAAAAATAATAATAATGATAGTAATGATGGCGATGATAAAATATGACTTAATGCAGGAAAAAAACTGGAATAACTTTGATTCTGTTGTTGCTGTGTTTTCAGAAGAAGTTAATACATTTTTTTCTTTGTCTTAAATCTTCTTTTTTTCCTCATTTTTTTCGTTACTGCAAGTTGGCCCCAGTTTTGTTAGATTTCTAAAGTCATGCAAGACACATTAAATAATTTAAAAGAAAAATATAAAATACTGTGTGAATTTTATTCTGCTTATAAAAAGTTATTAAAGCTTCTTGACTGACCTTAAGCCTTCAGTTAGGTTATTTATTATTATTGTTATTTTTCAAGCTGCCCAATTTTTGTTTTATTTAATTGAACAAATGAAAAAAAAAATCTTCAGTAATGTCTGTCATGCAGCTCACCCATCCTATATACAGACAATATTATTACCTTTAGTATAAATTTATATTTGAAAATTAACAATTCCTTCACTGCAAACTTTTTCTTTCTCTAGCACAAGCAGCATTCCAACCATCTCTTAGTAAACAATTGTAAGAATCAAATCATACATTTTTGGGCATTTCCTTACAATCATAAAAAGAAAATGACTCCCAAGTCAACCCTTCTCTATTTCATGTTTCACTGTTATGATGACTCACCTTCAATTTTGGATTAAGTGTACCTTGTTCCCCCTGTTCTTTTTTGTTTCTTGAGCCCCCCACAATAATGAAAGGACCTAAGTGTGGGTGAGATGCAATCAAACCTCCATGATGGTGGGGTATTCTCAATATGTGAAAAAAACATGAACAATAATAAAAAAACCTAAAAAACCTAAATGATGTGTCCTTTAACTTTATAAATAAACAGTTTTAGCTGCATTGGTGTTTCCTTTTACAAGAGCAGGCACCCATAAGAATAAGTAGTTATCTCAGAAAATCAAGAAACATGATAGAAACTAATGCTTGAAAGTGGTACCCTACTTGCAGAGAATATATTCTCATTAACTGTGCCAGTAAACAGGATCTGAGCAGTAAACTTGGTTGTCAGATGGCCACCTGTTTGGATAATGCAGAACAGATTGCAGCTGTTTCTGGTAGATGAAGGGTCAGCTTGTGCACTGCCTGGCAGCCCCACTGGAGATGATGGAGACTTGCAACAGATAGGTACTATGTTGAAGGGTTGGAGATAGTTGGGCATATATTTAGAAGCATCCCCATGGTGTCAAACTGACTTAATTCTACTGCAGTATGCAATAAAGAATTCACCCCTGTTATAATTCACTAATGGAGGGATTCCATCATATGAAGCAGTAAGAGTGAAAAAATGTTGGAAGTTTCATTGTAGATGGAAGGAAGATCATTGGTTAATTAGTAAAAAGCTGGCAGGTGGGCAGAGACAGCCATGAAAGACTGCTGCTAAATAATATTGCTCAGTATTCAAAATGGAACTGAAAGAAGATTCAGAGGACATTGCTACAACATCTGCTATGTGGTTGCATATGGTAACCTTCAGTGAGGTTTACAGATAAAACTGAATTCCAACTTAGAAGCTGGTAGTTTAGCATAGAGAGTTAAGGCTATGATCAGTTAATGCACTTAATCCTGTAGTACTGAGGTCGATTCCCTCAACTTCTTCCTGCAAATTGGGTGCTTCTGAACAACTCAATCAGCCAATATTCTTGGTCCAGTGGGCGTACCTAAATAATAAATAAAAAAGTTGTTTGTAGGCAATTTTTTAATTAAGAGGATACCTCATTTCTCAGTGGGCATCTCAAAAAGCCACAGATTTTGAAAGTAAGAACTTTTGCAAGACCTGGTTTACTTGAGCAGCAGATGGAAGCAGTAGAATTACCATAGTAGAAAACAGAGGGTCATAAGAGTTCATGGTCTTCATAAAGTGGAAGCACAGGATGTGACATTGAGATAACTGAATGTTCAGTTCCAACAGCTCATTCGTGTCTCGATCATACTACATACATAGACATGTACATGTATGTAAATGATAATATATATATTTATATATATATATATATATATATATATATATATATATATATACACACACACACATGTATATATATATATATATATATATATATATATATACACACACACACACACACACACACACACACACACACACACACACACACACACACATATCTATATATATATATATATGCACCAAATGCTTAAGTATGGGCATCTATGCCAATATGATCAATCATGCTGTGATATAACCTAGAGTGAGAAACAATGCATGCAGAAATTATATTAAACATAGCATCAACTATATATACACTAATGGAAAAATGCAATCCCCAGATTTAATAAATTGCGTGTAGCCATACTGTAGAGCCTACACAGAAGATACTGTGTTCATGTACGTGGTTCCCCCTTGGTAGTGTGCCATGCATATTAATGATGGTGCATTGCTGAGGGAGAGCTGTGGAACATGGCTATTGAATCAGTGTAGGGGTGTGTTACTAACTGTGTCCGCAGATGAGTAAAACAACCCCTGCACTGTCCAAGTGCATGATATCAATGTATTTATTTATTTATTTTAAAGTTTGTGTGGGGAGGCACACAGCAATTGACGCATGCCAGACATTTAAAAATAGAAACCAGATGCATTCATTTTTTGATTCAAAGGTTAAGTTTAAGCATTGCTTAGCAGGTTTGTGTGGTGTAGCATGGTGCTTAGCAGTGCTTAAATGTGGCTCAGATATATATGTAAAAGTATAGCAGCAGTCCAGATATCCATATAGCCAAGTGGATAGAGTTATGACCTTATGTTCAGTAGGTGCGGGGTTTGAATACATAGAAGGGAAATCAAGCAATTATTTTCAAAATATAAATTATGTCAATTATTTTTAAATCATAATCTGTTGCCTCTGTGTAGGCACTGCTTGGCTATGATTAGCTGGTTTGCTCACTGCTAAGCACTGACAAGCATTGCCAGTTTAAAAAAACTGCTTAGCTCAACTGTGCTGGTTTTCACGGTACCAAGCAACATGACACATTTTTATAAATTGCCCAGTGGCATGTAAAGAAGGGAAAACCAGCTATATTAAGCACAACAGGCAGGATACAGCATAACCAGTTGGAGTTTGAACTGTGCCAGAACTATGGCAGGTAATGAAGAGGGTGCAGACTTCTGGGAACATTCATGGGGCATTCAGGAGTCCAAGGTCATGGTTAGACTCCTGGTGAAAGACCATGAAGACTGGCTGCTGCAGGAACAGTTCCAAGGCTCGGAGTGCAAGGCAGAGGTCTGGGACTGGCTGGCACATGATCTCACCAGTGCTACAGGTATCCCCCACACAGGTAAGCAGGTCCATCACCACTATGATGACTTGAAACATCAGAAGGAGGATCTTCTAGACACCTGGGTCCAGGAAGCTCAGGCTGGGAATGCCCCACAAGTTTGTAAGTACTGTTAGCATTGTTTTACAAATACCTAATCTGAATATTTGATAAACAAGTATGCATAATGGTATGCTTCTCTCCCTACAGCTGCAGAGGAGAGAGCTCACAACCTAGAGGCACATGCAGGTGGTTTGGCCAGATTGCTCCATGAGTGTGGTGAGTACAGATTAATTTGCAATCTATAGTCAAATAAGCAAAAAAGAGTAAAGTGTTAACTGCCAGTAGGTACATACAGTAAAGGTTTGCGTATTGCAGTGAGTGTGGATGTAGGTCTGTACTGCAATAGGTGACTACTGCCAACTACAGTGCAATAAACAGTAAAGAGTAAAGCTTTAACCCTGATAATGTAAATGAAATAAAGTTGCTACTGCAATAATGGAATTACAACTGCATTGCAACACCTGCATTATATCAACTGTTGTTCAAGAAAGACTTTAAACTATACCATTAACTGCATGAAGGTAACCCTAATAAAGCTATGTTGTGCCATATGTGTGTAATTAGGGCTGTTCTGCATGAAATCCATTATGACAACTGCTATGAAATAAAAACACAAAAGAATACCACTACCTGCCTCAAGGTATAGCTAATAAAGCATCTTATGCAATAACTGTAGATTCAGAGCTGTAGTACAAGAAATGCATTATGACACTTGTTCTGCAGTAACATCTGAAGCAATACCATTAACACAAAAGGTATATTGTGTATATCAGGATTATCTTGTGTTAACCATTGCATTTCAGCTATATGCATTCATGCTCCGAGGTACAGTGCTGCAGACAAGTATGACAGTGTAATAGCTGTAGACTGCAAGTATACTATCTGCAACTGTATATGGGTGAGCTAGCCAACCCAAAAATCTGATATGGTTTGTAGACTTCACAGATATTTCCACCCACTAGCAGTATATTGTGTACACCTGTATTCTATGTAGAATGTATGGTTTACCTAGTATCTCTGTCATGCATGAATCTCATGCATGTGTGTTCAACTGTCACTGCAGTCTACTATAAAACTGTAGAACTATTACCAGGCCATATTTTGTTTCCAGGTGAGCTCTCAGCAAATATAAGTCAATCAGTAGTCAGTGGTGGCTTAGTATCTCAGTTTGTTAAATGCTCTGTCTCAAGTACATTTTGCCACACACAGACCAAAGTTCAAATCCAGTGCCATGTAGTAATAAATATTACTGAATCAGTTTTGTGTTGATGACAGATGTTCTTTCCACAGGAAATACAGGTAAATGTGTGAAGTAGCCCTTATTATGAGTAAATTGTGTGTGCGTTCAGATGTAACAGACAGCTAAGAGCATTGACCAAGAATGTGATAAGACTGCATAAAATAAAGGCAAAAAGTACACTAGTAATAAAATAAAATAAGATAAATAAAATGCGCAATCTTGGTATGGCTGTATGCCTTGAGGGTATGTGAAAGTTTGCTGAAGTTCTATCCCCATGCCTGCCAAGGGTGGCATGATAGTTATTTACTCTCTGTACTGTACACATATATGTCTCTTAAAGGTCATGCTGTCATGGACTGTAATTACTGTTGCGTAATTGCTCTGTCACACATGTACCCTCAACATGATTATGTCACTAACATAGTCACACTACATCAGTCCACAGTTCACCTTGGTAGTTATATAGGTCCACCTGATATGTAAATGTTTTCTGTAGATGTGTAACTGCAGGTGTTACTGCTTGGCCCATACTGTCCCATGTGGATAGCTTGAGAGGTATGTATGTGCTACAGCAACTATAGGGCACTGTTAAACATAAAGGAAGGATAGACTTGTAGAGTATATAGCAGTAGCAGCTATAGGGCACTGTTAAACATAAAGGAAGGATAGGCCTGTAGAGTCATATAGCAGTACTGTTGTAAACTATATAGCCTATACCCTAGTATTGGACTGTATTTCTCTCTCTCCCCATCCATTATCTTCATCTAAATTTATTATTGTTATACTTTGGTTATGGTTTACTATTAACATATGTTGTTCTCTAAACTGTATTTTGTGGAATGTATTTTATTATTGTTATGTATTACAATGGTTGCATGTTAACATATCCTATTAAATTACCAATATTGTTGGCTTTATGCCATAACTGTTACTGGCATGCTGTTAATATACTGACTGCTATGTTATTTATTGTTGTGTACCATATAATATGCATTGATATGTTAATGGATTATTTCCACTGTTCTGGCATGCTATTATAACTAACAAAATGCTTTGTTCATAACTAACCTATACACATTGCTATACCTCTATCAACACAGCATGGCAGGATAGGTTGGTTCCTGCTGATCCACTTACCCTGCCTCAGCTGGCCATGGCACCAGATCTTAGCATGTCTGGGATCCAAGCCAGTGGTGCCCCCTCTGCTAGCCTTGCAACATCTTTGTATGGAACCACCTCAGGGATGGGGCTGCCCACCCAGAACAGTGGTGGAGGGGTGGTAGTCACCCAGGATCAACTAACAGCCATAGTGTGCAGGATTGTTCATAGGAGTTATGAACAACACCTGCACTGGATTGAAGGAAAACTCAACAACCTGGTGGTGTCTGGTGGCCCTGGAGCCCATCCTCCAACACAGCCACCTTCAGGGCCATGAAGGAGCAGTGTTAACTGCCCATCGGTGGGGAACTCAGTCACACTGCTGCCATCTGGGACACATGCATCGCTGATTCCTCAACACCCTCCCTATCCAAGGTGTTTACCTCCTTCATGTGTCACATACCACCCCTGTATGCTGTCTTGTTTGTCTGCAAATGCAACCTCTCCTACTACCCAACTTACCTCCCCACACATACCTACATCCTATTTCCAACATTCCACTCTCTTCTTAAAAAAAAAAAAAAAAAAAAATAAATAAAAGTGGGCACCTGTCCCACAAAAGAAATTGCCCCATAGATAGCTCTCCACTTTGCACATGTGTCCCCTGGACACAACTAATTTGGTCCAATTGGCTTGTCAACACATTTATGTTGTCCTCACCCCTCTCTCTAGGGTTTGAGGATCCAAATTCATGTACAAAGTCTGTAAAAATTATGCAGCTGTTGCTGTACAAGAAATGGAAAGCTGTGGTACTTTCCTACACCCATCCAACACAACCCTCTCAGCCTTTCAGTATGTTTTCCCTCCTGCTTGTTGCCATTTCATCACTGTCCTATAACCCCCTTTTTCTTTTTTTTATTAATTTTTAGAGTGGGTTTGCGTGGAGCTAAGCAGTGGACTGCTATGTGGTGGCACATCGTTCAAACCCATGCAAACCCACTTAAATGTACAAGTACCTTAATGCTTGTATGTGTTTCACACAGTGTTAGGCACATCTGCAAAATAATCACCCCTGCCACAGCTCAAATGCAGGCCCCTGTCAACTACAGCATAGTACACTAGCTGACTAGGCCACTGAGCTCTGAATTAAAACAACTGTTTCCAGAAAAATATTCTGATTGCCACTGACACACTGCAAGTACATATGGAAAAAAAATGGGTGTGTACCTGGGACTGTGATGCAATCATTACATAAGTACACAGCCAAATAAATAATAATGGATATGCATGAGTCCTGGGATAGCAGAGATACATGTCAGATGTTCAGATTGTTTCTGACTGTCTAGGTTTTACCCCCTATTTTTGGCCCAGTTTTCATAAAAGCATATTTTTCTGAAAAGTAGTGGCCAGTCATTAAAGATTGAGGTTAGAAAATCACAGAAGACATTTCGGTATCACACTTCATACCCTTCAGAAAATGCATGCTAATGCAAAACCTGTTATTCTATCAACATTCTAAGTTTGTAAGAGCAATATTTATAGATTGTTCTTATTCATGGACCTTTGTTCCCCTTTCATTTATGGTTTTCTTCAAATTTCTTGCTTTAACAGGCTGAGAGGTATGATAGCAGATAATTGTTCCCTTTTTTCAGCAACATCTTTAAACACACCTGCTAAGGCAGCAATGGCAAAGTACCTGTGTACAACTGGGACCCTGCTGCACAATAACTGCCTTTGAAAGCCATGCATATAATGATGGATGCAGACAACGTACGTCACAGACTGTATGTATGCACATATATCTTGCAAATACATCTGCTACAGCACCAACATAGTAGTTCAGTGTATTTAATGCCTTGCATGTCAAATATTTTGCCACCCCCAGTCCTGGGTTCAAATCCAGTGTGTTGCACATCAATTACATTCTTGTGAACACAGCAAGTAATGACTGAGTCATGCAATCTTAACTCACACAGGTTGATGCTACTGCATTAACTGCTACCAATCTTTGCAAGTCAAAGGCCTGTAGGTAGGGACACACTGCACATATTTGTATAGCTAAACTATATGCTGCCTACTACTCTGTGATTGGCACTGTTGCATAACAGATGTGCCTTATGCACATGCCTCGATTGGACAGTAAAGGGTACGCTTACCCTGGCTCTGCTGTGATGACACAGCTGACACTGCTGTCTCAGTTACACGTACAGCTTGCTGTCCTCCAAAGAGTTCACACTCCCCCCTATGTGTCCTAGGCTGCAGTCTTGAACATAAGCAGCTGTATGTTAAGCTAGCTGCTACAGACCTACCATACCTCACAGCCCCCTAGAACAAGGGATCCAGACACAATCATACATAAAGGGTGGGTGGGGGGTAAAGGTCCAGTGACAGGGACATGTTTCAAAGAATAGCAGCTACTTAATCAGCATGCATAGTCTGATGGGTATGATGTCTAACATTCACATGTCTCCCTCTCCTTATTGACCTCAACCCACAATGTTTACCACTGAACTGCCAGATAATCACAATGTCATGGGACAATGGCCAAACATATCATGAAAAACTGTGGACATACCTCAGAAATCTTAACAGAAGACAGTATTTGTACCTACCCTCTGTGATGCTATAGTCTCCGCACCTCACTAATGTCCATCTGAAAGACTAAGAAAGGGGCCAAGTCCTACATGAAGGCCTTAAATATTGCACTGTGGTGTCATGTCATTGGCTAATGAAAGTACAACCCAGCTGATTTGGATGCAATTAGCAAGTCTAAGCCACAGATTTGTGCACAGGCAATTACCTGTTAATGAGCATTACCTACAAAAGGCAATCAACTGCCTATGGGGAACAGGTCTGTATGTTGTTTTGGTCACACAGATAATAGAGTTTCAAGGAATTTGCAGAGGAACACTTCAAAAAAGGAGTACTTCACTCTACCAGGTACATAATACATTTCCCCATATAATGGGATTCAGATGGTAGAATGAAGGTATGAGGAATAGGGATTACAACAGTAGGCCTGTCATACATCTATGATATTGACAGGTTGGTGATACTCTGCTGTCCAGCAGTAACAGGCATGCCTCTGAACTGTCCCTGCTTTGAGTCAATGCCAGATCTGCCCCCGTTACACCGTCCTACAATGGTTGGCTATTGTAAGAAAGCTAGTGGAATCTGTGTTAGACTTAGTGACATTAAGTAAGGGTGTACACTCCTGTAACATCTAATGATGTACTGTCATTCACAACCTCTCAGTCTGTCAATGCCACACATACATATTGCTGGCATTCTACATGTGTCCCTGACTATCCCTGATGTACCCTGGCTAGGTCACTGTTTTGTTGACATTCAGCCCTCATTGGTTGAGAGCTATTGCTACCATACCTGTCAACCCCCTACAGCAGGAACTCGGTCATAGCCATAAGTAATGGTTACCAGGCTACCTAATTTAACCTCTTATTGTCTAACTTCCTTCCCTCCACCACCCATTGTCAATAATTTGTGGCAATTGAGCCTTCTTAGATTCAGTTTGTGATATTTTTATCCTGGGGGGGAAAAAAAAAAAATATATATATATATATATATATATATATATATATATATATATATATATATAAATATATATATATATATATATATATATATATATATATATATATGTGTGTGTGTGTGTGTGTTTTTGTTTTCTCTGCTCTGTATGAATAGTATAAGCTTATTGTACTACCATTGTTATATACTTTTAGATACAATGTCAAGGAACTTGCGTTTGAACTCTTATTGTAATTTTCATATGTACATATGTATAATTATGTAATCTTCCCTGGAGCTTTTCTCCCCAGGTCTGCACTGAAAATGGGCCTTTGGCCCAGTCGGACACTACCCGATTATCAAATGTACATTTATTTATTTATTTTATTTAATATATAGTGGGGGGCAGGACCAACCTCAGTAACAGGAGATACATATTAGCCATACAACGTAAAACTATGACTACATTAACAGATATTACTGTAGCATACGTGTTTTCTGAGGGAGTATGGCGTGTGGCAGCCAGATACCCTATTTTCCATCAACAACCATCAATGAATGGCCAACCATTTGTCAGACATCCACATGTTTGTGCCAAAAGGAACACATTCATGACGCACAAATTCACAGTCCACAAACATCTGTGTAGTGGGGAGTTGGGATGACTACAGGGAATATATACTACAGCAGATTTGCATTGCTATCTGTCATTGTGGCACACTGCTGTTGCAAGACTGTTCCCATATAGTTGTTGTAATATCACACAGCTATTTGTTCAACAGTGGCTGTATGACATATTAGTGGGAGCTTGCCCATAGGGGACACACCACAGTAGACTACAGTGATGGGTGTAGAGACATACAGCAGAATCTGTCATGGCGCACTGGGACATACCCAGTATTGCTACTATTTTGGTGATAACCACACATGTAGTGTGTTAATAGGATGTTGGGTATAACGTGTGAGGGAGTGGTGGATAGTGCAGGCCATATTGGTTGTGCAAGGTCTGTACATAGTGGATGTCCACGTATGTGGTCCTGTAATTTATCCCCCTCTTGTTGTCTTTCAGGAGCAATGTATCAGAGGAGGCATCCCCTTTTCACAGCTGCTGAGAATGCTGTTATCCTGGATGGCCTCAGACTGCATAGTCAGTTTCTGCTTTCAAGTGATCGCCAACGTCATGACCAGCATGCAGTATTGTGGGGTGACCTTGTCAGGGAAGTTAACCACAGTAGGCATTATGGCAGGACATATGAGCAGGTCCAACACAGGGCCACAGATATGCTCAATGCTGCACATCAAAGGGCAGCTGATGTGGCCAGGGATTGTGTTGCCACCAGTGGGGGGCCTGAAACTGAATAACCACTCATAGCCACAGAGGAATTCCTGGAAAACCTAGAATCAACCACCAGCACCAAGGCATCCATCACCCCATATATCCTGGAGGTGGGTGCCACAGCATCCACAGCAGAGGAGCATTCAGGTAAGCTAACTTTGTTCACCAGTGTAATACTGTATCAGTCATTGTGGCAGGCTCTGCATTCCAGTACAGGGATGTCAGGTCTATCTGCATTGGGGGGTTGCTTTAATGCACAGTTGTGCACACATACTCAGAATTTCAGCAATGTAGGCAGTGTCATAGTAGCTACTGTACATGTGGATAGATGCACATATTACCCTCTAACAGTGCAACTTTTGGTATTGCTGACAATCCATCTCCCTCACATTTTCATAATTGCATCAGGTGTGGCTGGAGTCTGTGGTTTTGTACCTGGTATGTGTGATACCATTGTTTTACAGCTTATATATACCCTATGAATGTTAAGGACTGCCATTTAGTCTAAGGCACAACTATTATGCTTAGCCAGAGTGGGATAGTTGTATGTTCCATATTGGAGCAGTTGAGCAGTTGACTACAGTGCATACAATGGATAATCACAGCTGTGTATTTGTATAAACACTAACATGTTTGCAGTTATAGTCATGAAGATGTATGCAGCCTGCTATACAGGAGGCAATAACTCCAGGATGCCTGTTCAATCACTATAGGGAGATGGTACATACCTGTGGGAGTGATACTACAGCAGGCATATCATGCTCAGGATAGGTGTACTGTGTATTATGTGTAGTTCTATCACATACACTATCATGTTGCATACCCCACAGGTGTAGTGTATTGGCAAAATTCATAGGATGTAGCTGAAGTGCATGTTAGAAAGGGCCTGCCTTGTCTGTGTATGTTGTTGTGTGTTTGTGTGTTGTGCATGAGATCAGTGATGATAGGATGTGTGACTGGTAATGCAGTTGTGGCTCCTCATCTGTATGACTCTGTGTGGATTACCATATATTATAGTGCAGGTAATAATGTACTGATTTTGTCTTCCTCCTCACAGATGAATGGGGGGTTGGAGTCTGTCCCTCTCACAACCTGATGTCAATGTCCCGTAGGGCTCTGATGATGATGGTGGCCACAATGAGGCATAGGTGGGGTTGTTGGGGGCTGAATCTGTAATAGAGGTTGACATTCATCTTCTGCCCCCATTGCCCCCGCAGACAGTCAATATGCCCTCACATACCCAGTCCCCAGAGGCCACAGACATTGGACAGTCACATGGTGTCAAGATTGAAAAGGACAGTGTGACAACTATGGCATCAGTGAGTGTAGACATTGGATATAGTCAAACAGCTGGCGAGGTCCCACACAGGCAGATTGACTGGGATGCTCAAAGGGGGACTGCTGTCCATCTACCACCTGTCAGAGGTGTCACATCATGGGTCACTCACTGCATGTTTTGGGCTGTCATGAAGGCACAGGCATGTACCGAAGGCAACACCAGATGGATGCTCAGGGTCATGAGTGCAGCACAGTCTGACATCTGTGATTGCCTCCACCACATTGTTGACACCATGAATTGTTTCACTGATGTAGTGGACAGACAGTGGGCTGAGGCAGTGTCTGTCTTTGCCTGCACATTGTCTGTGCTGGAACATCTGGATGGGGTAGGGCATCAGACATATGGATGTAGGTCAGCAACACTATCTACCGTAGTGGCAGTGCCTCCAGTGGTACAGAGGGAAGTGTGCTGTCCACACCATTACATGGCAGGTCATGGTCACGTGGTCCTGGGCAGTCATGTGGGGGACATGGGCCCAGCAGACAGTAGTCACTATCAGGTACTAGCACTACATCTGAACTGGGTGTGGTGGTGCCAGTGCCACTCCTGACAGAGCAAGTTCCTTTGTTCATGGTCAGAGGTGGTGAACTGTCCACTCTGCCATGCAAGGTCCATAGCTGTCCAACATATACATGTGCAGGGCTAGCACTGGGATTGACTGTGTACATGTACACTCTCAAATATCACTGTCCTATGCAGGTCACCAACAGACACACATGGCACCTCTCCATGGCACATCTGACTAGCACCTCTTCCTGAGCCACACACATGCTGCCAACTGTATGCCACAGCCTAGGCCTCTGCCACCCTCACAACACACCCTGTGCATGTGATGATACCTGTGAAACATAACTGCCATCCATGCAGGGACATGCAAATATGTGTCTGATGCACAGGGTGACTATATTACTTTCAATTTCGTTGTGTAGTGCAATATTATTATACCATTGCAATTGTCATGGGGCATGACAGGCACTGTGTGCTGGCATGTGTCATGACTACACAGCAAACTTTGTGTATCTTAGGTGCATGATGTTAGACTGGTGGAATTGTGACAGAATGACAGGTGTATCATTGACCTCTGTATGTTTTTGTTCCAGGGGTTTGAGTGGTTATGTTATGGACACATTGCAGCAGTACAGTGGCACAGGGTAGCATGGCAGCGCATCAGAAATATGGCATCAGCAAGGTCGTGTCTGGGACAATGGGAGCAGCTGGCATAATTATGCACTCATACTTTGTGAGAAGGTCTGCTACCCTTATACACATCACCTGGGTTTTCTGACCGTACAAAGCTAGATGGTGGCAGACATCAGTGATGCCTATATAGGACCTGGAGCTTGTCACAGGGCTGTGATATGCGTAACCATTGCACAGAAATAGCCCATATGGGAATGTCTGTAGTGATACTAGGAGATATATTTGTCACAACTGACACAGAGGTGGCTGGTGGGCAACTAGAACCCCTACCTATCTACTATTATATACTATAGCTCACAGTAATTATTGCATGTGCCATATAGTTTATCTGATTCTTGGCTGTCAGCTAGTACTGTTAAGGTGGATGTCATAAGTGGGCCTTGTAGGGGAGGGCATTTAGAGGCCAGCAGCTAGTCGTAGGTCCATAAAATGCATAACCATTGCACAGAGATTGACATATGGGCTTCTCTGTAGTGCGGCAGATGGATACATGTATGCACACAGACACAGAGTTGTCTGTTGTGAGATTAGAACCCCTACCTATCTAATAGTACACACTACAGCTTGCAGTACTTATCACATGTGCCATGGAGATTACATGAAATTAGACTCTCAGCCAGTGCTGTTAAGGTGGATGACATCCACAGACTTTGTAAAGGAGGCCACTGTTAAGGAAAGCAACTAGTCACAGAACTATAAAATGAATAACCATTGCACAGACAGGCATGTTTTTACTGCTGTAGAAGATATATCTGTATACACACACAGACACATAGAGAGTTACCTGTTGTGAGATTACAACCACTACCTAGATAGTTGTACACACTATAGCTTGCAGTACTTATTGCATGCACCACAGGTTATGTTAGTTGTATTTGTTGATGTAGCTATAGTACTTGTGGCCTGTACAAAGTGGCCTTGTATTACACAGCATGTGTGGACTGCAGAGTGCTCCAGCATGCTGCTATTTAGTGTCATAGGAGTGGGCTACCTGTTAATACCCCTGCTATGTATGTACAGTTCCCAGTAAAGCCATGTTTGGCTGGTTACAGTTTGATAGGTGGACAATTGGCCATGGACAATATGGCCTGTCCAAGGCTTATGTTACAACCATTGCACATTACACAACCTGCTCACCATTGTCTGTCTATAGGGTGACATTCCACAGGCACAGGGTTCTGTGGGTGTGTGGATTCTGTCCTTTTGTGGCCTTGGTCTGTCACCATCAGACAACTGTTGTGATGTGTAGGTGCAGATAACCCCAGCATTCTTAGTGTAAGTGGGGCACACATGTATGTATATATATATATATATATATATATATATATATATATATATATATATATATATATAGGTATATAACAGGAATGTCATGTTAACTCTTGCTGTGTGTGTGTGTCATGTAAATGTGTTATGTAGATATGTGTGGAAAGTCTATATCAGTCCACCAGTCCACACATTATTTAGCTATCTATGTCTCTCTCTCTCTCTCTATATATATATATATATATATATATATATATTTATATATATATTGTTAACATACAATATATATGTGCCACACACTGATAACTAGGGTAATCATATGTGAGGGGGATAAGGGGAGACATACATAGCTGTCTGTATGCACTGACATATTTCCACATAACTGTTCTTTGGGCAGAAGAGGCAAGAGACATGGACGTAAGTTAGCTAAGTGTAGGAGCATGCCCAGTGTGACTGTCAGTACTTACAAGGTGACTCCTGGCCAGACCTACCTGTACACCAGTTCAGGTGTTTGTGTGCTGCAGACCATTGGCTGCTGGACCTGTTTCCACTCTTGACCACCTCCATGATATTTTGTCCAAGGCATTCCCAGGCTGTTTGCTGAACATAACATGTGACTCATACCTATCAACTGCACAGATTTGCACAGAATATCCAGGTATGTGCCTCATATCTGTGGTTCATGTTACATAACATTGTGGTTTTCTGGCACATTAGTGGCAAATCATTAAAGAGTGATGTTTGGAAATAATGACAAACGTTTGAGGTTCAGACTGCAGACACTTCAGGAGATTTATGGCAATGCAAGACCTGTTGTTCTATAAATTCTTTGCATTTGTAAGAGCAATATTTAACACATACTTTTATTTTGGGGCCTTTGTCCCACTTATATTCATGGCTTTGGCCAGATTTCTTGCTGTACGAGGTTGAGAGGTTTGATGTGACTGGGGTACATGCTGTAACGCCACATAATGGGTAACAGTTTGCATACCTCTCCCTGTACATGTTTTTTCAGAATTTCCAGCCTGTTGCCCCATATGTCTGCTCTGTTCCTCATACAGTTGTGGTTTTCCTGTACTATAATGTAAAATGCAGGCACTGAAGTGTTGTAACTACTGAGACAGTTAAGTAATGGCCTTTCCATCCTGCAGCTAATCTGAACTGTTGCTACCTGTTGTTATACTAGGCATCTTCTAGGTTCCTCAGGCCATGTATAATGTCTGTCTGTAGGTTTGGCCCTCTGTCCCCCCCCCCCCATTTTCTCTGGCTTTGTCCAGCTGTCTTGCAGTATCAGATTGTGGCATTATGACAGTCTGCAGGACACCTACCATATGAGTAACTCACATGCAAAAGTTGTAGATGCTGCCAGCTTTGAACTATCAACACCATCACCTATGCTAATGTCCTTAGCTCAGTTAGCCACACCAGTTGCTAGAGAGAGAGGTTTAATTCCTCACACTATCAACAGCATACAGAGATACACTGACCCCTGCATTTTGTGGGTAAAATATGTGGCCAGGTTGTATGTCACAGCCCTGGGAATGTGTAGTCTGCTGATATATCCTTGCAAACATACTCTGTTACTGCAGTTGTATTGGAAGACTGATGTGCTGGGGTAGGGGACTCTGGCATTGACAGTCATGCATCTGTCCTATGACGCCACTGTTTGGCATTGCCCGTGCATAATACAGTGGGGTTTCCAGCCTAATAATTATTATGGGGCACTCAGTATTGGACAGAGTACCTGTTGTTCCAAGTGGCTGTTAGATCTGCAAGTTGCCAGTAGCCCACTCTATTCATCTGCATACATGCAACAGGTTCATACATATGCTATCATAGTCTAGAACCCCTTACATTTGTTGCATAGGAGAGTGACTTACCTTGTGAATGCAGCAGTTGAGAGACCCCTGTTTCAAGGCTGACTCTGCCTGATGCACACAGTACACATCCACTACATAGTTAGGTACAGGTTGTGTGGTGTGGCTGGCATCCCTTTTACTATGTATGTGAGTTGGCATAAGGTGTCAGTCCCTAGGACCTTTGTTTGTCAGTGCATGTGCTATGCTTTGCCTCTTGGCCAAGGCCAGAGCATACTGGGCATGCTTACATCTGCATACAGGAACAGCCTCAGGGACTTCTTCTTCTGAGTCCCCTTGTAGGTGTGGATGTGGGGACCTAGGCACTGTTGAGAGGCTGTGTGTCCCTTCCATGATGATCCTGCTGCAGCTGTTTCCACAGGATCATATTGTGTAGCATGGCGCATTCTGTGAATATCTGTGCACATGCAGTTGGAGAGTACTGCAAGGCTCCACCAGATATATTGAGGCACCAGAATCGTGACTTGAGCAGCTCAAACACATGCTTTGTGATGTTCCTAGTTTGTGCATATGCCTCATTATGGCATTCTTCGGTTGGTGTGTGTGCTTTTCTGATGGGAGTCATCATCCATGGTTCCAGTGTGTACCCGGCATCCCCAGTAGATGGTCACATAAGATGTCCCCCTTGGCAAATATCTGGTACAACTATGATGCATGCCAGATATGGGAGTTGTGATAACTGCCAGGGCTGCTAGCACACACATTCATTATGATGCCCTGGGCATTGCACATGATCTGGCAGTTGATGGACTGATACCCCTAGTGGTGGACACAGACTCTACCCTCCTAACTGGATGGTGCTTTGATGTGAACATGAGTGCAGTCTATGGCACCCAGTACCTCAGGGTAGTGTGCTACATGGTAGAAGAGCTGCATACTGCTGGCCCTCTCCTCAGGGGCGAGGGGTAAATAAGTGTGCTCACTGGCATGTTTGTGTATAGCATCCAGGAACTGGTGGAGTATCCTGGATGCTGATGCCTGTGAGACCCCCATCATGTCCCCAGTTTGTCTTTGAAAAGTACCTAAGGGCTACACATACCATCATTTCCACTGGGATGGGTTCTCCTCTGTTGGCTCTGTGTCTGAGTTGAGGGCAGCAGAGCTCGGTGAGTTCTTGCAGTATGTCCCTGTCCACCCTGTAGTGCTCTACAATCTCCAGATCATGTAGCCCCTGGAAGGTTACCCTGGGCCTGAACACTCTTCTGCTTCTCAGTCTAGGCCAATTGTCAGCTGCAAAGCAAAGCAAAGCAAAGCAAAGCAAAACTTTATTGTCATTCGGACTGTACAACAAAAAAAGTGAACAGCTGAATGAAATTACATTCTTTCTAGCTCATTAATGCACAGCACAAGCCTTTCAACAAAAACACAGCACTAAAATCACCTAAACAGTTACACACACATATATAGCACATATAAAACACAGCACGTAAATGACATACAGATACACACATATAATACAGAGTCCCAGCAACTGAAGCTTCATCTCCACACCAGTAAGACCAGTCAATACCAACAGTCCAATAAAACAGACATTCAAAGTCTAGATCAGCACACATCCAAGCTGACAGCAGTCACCATCATCTGTCCTCTTCCAGGCCAATGGACCACAGTCTTCACGATCACAGTTTCCATCCACCATCCACTCCACCAATCTCATCTTCACTGGCAGCAATCCAATTCTATTTCCACAGACCATTCGAATTGCCACAACATCATCCTGCACCCGGTCTCTGCCATCCACTCCACCCGTCTCTCTACACACACAGGCCTGAACAGCCACTTCCAGGTCCACCATTTCACCACTCCAACCACTCCAAGTCACCTGCGCAAATCCACAGTCCACCATCCAATCGATCCACTGACACCTCCTCTCTACACTCAACCATCAGCAACCAGAAAAAAAAGGTTCAATTACCACAAACAACAGAACACAAAATGAACAATGGGAGCCGAAGAGGACGCTGCCGTACAAGGCGCTGCCATCTTAAGTAACAGCATCATCACATCATTACATCATAGCAGCATCAGCACTGACCTCGGCATCCAGCACATACAGATGTAGCAGAGCTGCAGTAGCTCCTAACATTTTTTCAGTTAAATTTCCCAAGTCTGTACTCCAATGGTGCAGAGTATGGGGAAAATCAGATTGTAAGGTGTATGCATACCTTATAGTGCTCTTCAGCCAGTGTAATTGGCTGATTATTATGCATTCCACCTGCCAAGTACATCACTGAGGGGTTGGAATGGCCCAATACAGGTGGAACAGGGGTCATCAGTAATTTATATATGATTGACTTTCTCAGCCAATTTCTTTTTTTTTTCTTTTTTTGACAGCCTTCCTTGCTAAGCACTACAGCGCAGGGCACAAACCACGCAGCAGGTAAGAAAATGCTCAGCATTCAATAGACACATCTCCTTGAATGGGCATGCTCAGTATAGCTCAAACCAGCTTAAACACATGTCCCAAAGCTAAACACAGCTTAGCAGCACTGGACACAACCCCTCTTATCAGCTCAATGGCACTACGTGCAACTGAGTGCCACTGTGCTCCAGTGTGCTTAAAGAAATAAAGACATACTCTTTTTTGATGTCTGCTACCTCTTCTGTGGACATCAACATGGTTCTGGGGCTACACAGGTTTGATCTATTGGCACGGGTACACATTTTTGTTATTCAGTAACCCAGCTCATTTGCATAAAGATCTGTGCACACAGCCTGGATACTACACGATTCCAGGACCTGCCCCCTTAGCAACCACGACATCTACCATTGCACATACTCCATACACGTCCCTATAATGTATTTTTGTCACATATTTTATTTTTTTTGTTTTTACAGTTTTAAATATTTTTTTTTTTGCATAATGGCATGTTTGCACACTGCTGTGCGCTAAGCAAACATAATATGGATATTAAAAAAAATATTTTAAATTTTGTTTCATTTCTTTTTGGACACATGGGGCATAGTTTTGCACATATTGGTGTCTCCTTTGCTATTTCTGACCTTCTAACAGGGCTTTTACAGCCCTTGTTCACTTTTTAATTTCATGTACACAGAATTTTTCTGTGTTTACTTCTGACACCAACATGGGATCTGAATGACTGCCTATCTGCTTACTTAATAGCTCTACACCCTAATTTGCATGCAATTCACCTGCTTATGAGGTGATTTGCATGCCATGGAAACTTTCATGTTGGCATGCTCATGCATGCCTCTCAGCTCTGTTTACTGGATCACACAGCCACTTCCTTACATGTAAGCTCTGTGGCACTATACCTACATGGAAAATGAATCCATGTAGGTTTTATTGAATTCCCCCTACTGTCTATACATCATGTGAGGTTATAAATGCCCATGAAGAGCAGTCGCACATATGTGATATTACACTGCAAAACATGCACCAGTATATATGAAACAAAATACCTTTTATAAATATAATAGACACTTTACACAATATGATTCACATAAAGTCAGATGCATAATTAGCTATACTAGTGATAATAAATATTTAACAAATATTATCACTAAAAATTGGTCGATTCTAGTCACCAATGATGAAATTAAACAAATAATAGGTGAAAGACCCACCTTCACTTATAAAAATACAAAGAATTTAAAAAGAATATTATGTAATGCAAAGATGAATTATAATGTGAACAATACATACAATATGGGTACCCTTCCATGTGGAAGATGTAACTCATGTCAATGGATATCTAAAAGCAAGAGTTTCACACATCCTGAATGATTATTTAAGTTCGATTTTAGATGCTCAACGAATTGTGATGACAACAATGTCATATACCTAGCTACATGTGAGGCATGTTCTGCCTTCTACGTAGGTATGACGACAAGAAGGCTTAGAGATAGGATACAGGAACATCTATATGCCATCAGAAAATCAGATTAAAAAAATGCGTTATCTAAACATGTTATAGAGTTATCCAGAACACAAGTTTACTTTCAGGGTGTTACAAAAAAGATACTCCTTGAAGGCTTTTGGCCGAGACGTCAGAGAGAGAAGATAACCTAAGCTTTTTATTAAATTTTTCGGTGGAACTTGTGGTTGTTGCTTTCTTATTCGTGTTCCAGGGTGCTGTTGTTTCATGTTACAAAAAAGATCTTTAAATAAGAGAAGGGGTGATAACTTTAATGACCTAGAAAATCTAGAATTAGATTGGATTTTCAGGTTTCGAGCACAGAATCATCCGGGGCTGAATAGCTATGTCAGTATTAGATCATTTTTAAAGAAACGAAAATATCATTGATTAATAATAATAATAATAATAATAATATATATCAAAAATTACATTTTATTTACTTTATAATGTATAGATAGCTTTTGCTATCAAATCTAGGCTTATAGAATATTGTCTATTGAACATCATTTGGTATTTATTTTGTCATTGGTGTTTCAGATTTAAAACTATAGGCTTCATTTCCCCACATGGTCAAAGATATATCATATAGTTTATAATATAGTTTACACATGAATTATAAATTATGACATAGATGCACCATTTTAAAATATCGATATTTTTAAAATATTGACATTTATTCAGTTTATAACACTCATTTTATACAATAATTATTTTATCTATGTATTTATTTGGTTAGGTATATTTTATCGGTACTATTTATAATATGTTTGTTTATAATATATACCTATATTACATTTATTGAGCTTTATACCCTCTTTTTATATTTATTAATTATTCATATTTGATATTTATTATTCATTATATATAATAATACAGTCATCAGATGATATGCATCGAAATACATTATTATAATATTTTGTTATTTCTCCATTTCATAACTTATTATGATAGATGTAATAATAATAATTTACGATGGCAAGAAAGGTCAATAATTTTTCTCCAACACATAAACTGATGAAGATATATATATTTTGTACATATGTAATTATCTATTAAATTAAATTAAATTAAATTAAAACTGAATATAAATAATAATAATAATAAAACATAAAACATATTAAATATAATTTATATATGTTTATTCTTATATAGTCATGGAGACACATTATATATACATTAACAGATTGAGTTTTTATCTGAATATTAAGTAGTATTGGGTCATGACATGTGCTTTTAAACATACATTGTATAATTTTGAATAACTATATAAGTTGTTCATATAGTCAGTTTGATATTGATTTTAGATATATGTTTTTAGATTTATACTGTTTTTAAATTTGTCTTCCAGAGTAAACTACTGAATGTGTGAGACTTGTTTTGCTTATTTAACTATGTACTTATAAAATCATGACAGCATGGATATTTGGCTTCTATACAATAGTATAATGGCTCTTTCATTAAGTTGTTATATATTGCTTTGTTTTATTTTAATCGACAATGTTATAGACTTTGTTAATAATCTATAAGCTTCGGTTTGTAAGAAGCTTACATGGTATTAGATTTTGTATCTTTAAATATATTAGTTACACATCTTGTTTAATTGATTTAACTAAACTCATTAATTGATTAATCAATTACAAGAGTACTATATATACAGAGAGATTATTATTGTTCTATATTCATCTGAAGAAGCGTGCCTCTGAAGCACGCGAAAGCGCTCATTTTTATGTAATAAAGGATTCGTTTTTACTTTACGTGGTGGTTGATCTACAATTTATTTACTACATCGTTTTTGGTTCCTGCTTTGTGATCAACTTTTAAGGGAAAGGTCTGCTGTTTCATTTTTTATTTTTTACCAGTATATGTCACACAAATATATTGTGCCAGTATTACAGAATGACAACACAATGGAATACGAAACACATGTGCAAGGACAGGTCATGTTGTAGAACAGCAACAACCAAGAGTGAAATGGGTGCAATGCATACGCATGGATAACATGTATAAAAAAGGAAATAGAGACATCCCACTGTGTTATGTGAGTATATGTGAACAATACATTTATTGAATTGCGGTCATCCCACCCATGTTGTAAACAGTGGGGCAATATAAGCAGACCAGTTGTGTCTCACTTGTATCATGAAAACTGCACCAGTCAGTAATGTCACATTCAGGGCCACAGTGTATTGGACATAATACCATGCTGCACCACATGCATAAGAGTACACATACACACATGCCCACACACACACACACACACACACACACACACACACACACACACACACACACACACACACACACACTTAAGGTGTAGCACCCCTGCCCTTATGGAACAATGTTAAGTACAGCACATCATCTAAATGTAATTGCTTAATATATGTGTAGTGCATTAATGTGTGTCATACATATTGTGTCATGCCACCTAGGACATGATATCCAAAGTGTATGGCCAGATGCATATTAGCTATGCATGATATCAATATGCTATGTCCACAAAATTGTGTCTATACATTATGTTTTGAGAAATTGCAGACACCATGGTGGCAGCATTGCATAATTGGATCACATAGACAATACTTATGGTCCTCATGGTCCACCATGATGGGTTTTAACACCATGAAGGATCTCCTTAGTGATCTCCTGGAAGGAGTCACGCATGGCCCCTGCCATGGCCTAAAAGAAGTTTCATCATAGGATCATAGGAAGTTACTAAGCTATTGGCCCTGAGGCCCTTATAAGCCTAGCCAAGAATTTAGCTCATGTTTAGACAAATCAGCAAATGATGTTCCTGTCCAGTATGGACATGGGTGGAATCCTAGGGATGTATTTTCTATTTCCCATCCAGTTATCCAGATTGTGCTTAAAAACGGGTAAAGAGGTACTCTGCTTGATGTGGACAGGGATTCTATTCCACAGATGGGGAAGATTCTGAGACACAAATCTGTCCCACCAACAAGTCCTACTGATGTTACAGACCAGGTTGAGGCCACATGTGTGGGTTACTTGAGTGAAGCTTGACTTGCAGATATGCAACAGTCTCATCAAGGCAGGGTCCAAGATCATGTTGTATGCCAGACAGAGGTCACCTTTGAGGAGTCTGTATGAAATCGAGTAGAGAAATAGGGCTTTTAGCCTATTTGTGTATGGTAGATTTTTGAGGCCCTGGATTCTTCTCATGAGGGACCTCTGTGGTCTCTCCAGCTGCTGCATGTGATTTACGAGGTACATCCTGAATGTGGTATTGTGCTCAATAATGGGCCTTATAAGGGAAGAATACAGGGATGTTATGACCTCATTGTCCCTGGATGAGATACCCTTACTTATGAGGTGGGCCATATAGAAAGCTTTCCGTATAATGGAAGCAACATAGTGGTCAAAAGTCAGGTTGCTATCAATCTGGGTGCCCAAATCTATCACGACTGATTGCATGCTTAGGACATCATTATTAATGTGATAATTTGTGAGGACATCACTCTCCTCAAAGGGGACAATGATGCATTTTTTGGTATTCAGCTTAAGGCCATATTTCTGGCACCAGTCATTTGTTTAGGTGAGACCCTCTTGAAAGATGTCCACATCACTAGGGGAATTGATACAAGTGCCCAGCTTGCAGTCATCTGTAAACTTGGTCAGCCATAGCCCACTGGTTTTGGCCCTCACCTCAGAAAAGTATATCCCAAATAACAGAGGCCCCAAGACCGAATCCTGGGTACTCCACTCGATACAGGTTTACTGCCTGAGGTGGCTTCCCCTATTTTGACTAGGTGGCTTCTATCAGTGAGCTAGTTAGCTATCCATCTGGTAACATACGGATTGATGCCTAGTTGAGAGAGTTTATCTATTATGCCAAGTGGGGAACAGTGTCAAAGTCTTTGTCCAGGTCAAAGTAGGCTGTGTGCACCATCTTCACTTCATCCGTGGCTTTGGTGACTGTTTTGAAAAAGTCAGCCAAATTTAACAGACATTACCTCCCCTTGACAAAGCCAAGCTGTGTGGGATTAGGTATTTGGAGGTTGACAATGTCAATGTTAATGACATCCATGATAATGTGTTCCATTGCCTTGCAGATCAGAATAGTTAGGCTGATGGGTCTATAATTCTCTGATTGGTGGATACTCCACCTTATTGTAAAGGGATGACAGTGGCTGTCATCCACTCAGCTGGAACAAAGCCAGTACTCAGGCTTTGGCTAAATTAAATGACTAATGGTGCTGCAAGTTCCTGCCTGAGTTCATGTAGGATTCAGCCTGGGATGTTATGGGGTCTCATGGAGGCTATATGTTTTGCCTTTGAGAGAGTAGTGATGACCTGATACCTAGATATAAGGGGAAGTGGGCAGGCACTGGGAATGTCTTGAATTATTGATGGGGGGGACAGAGAGGTGAAATTTTCACTGAATCTGTCCGCCAAGAAGTTTGCTATATCTACATATATTTGGTGTCCTTGACCACCAGTTCTGAACAGATCTGGGTGCTTCCTTTCAGATTGCGGACATATGTAAAGAAGGCCTTATGATTGTCTCTAGTAGACGTGGCCAATTTGGACTCGAAGTTTGCTTTGGAGGATTTCACTAGTGCTCTTATTTGCTTGTTCAGGCTAAGGAGAAATTGCTTCCAACTGGGCACCTGCTCCTTCTTGGTCCTAGACAGCATTTTTTTTCTTTTGTTTTAGAATTTATTAATTGCATCTTCCTTGCGGAGGATGATTTAGTCCTGTCGGGTATTCCTGATTCCATGCATCTATATAATTGTTCATATAGTGCTTTGGTATAGTTTTTGATACTGGTGCTAGTTCCTAGAGAGGGGGGAGGGGGCTGTAAAGCTGTTTATGCTATCCCTTAGGAGCTGTAATCAGCTTTGGAGAAGTTATTTTGTTTGACCCTAGCTAGAGGGGCATCAGGGGAGATGGTGACTTCAAAAGTGACTGCTTTATGGCTGGATCTTACCAGGGAAGATGATACTGCAAGAATGCTGCAGTGGTTACTCATGGTTGTTAATACCAAGTCCAAGATATTATCACCTCTTGTGGGGGTATCAACTAGCTGTAGGAAAGCATTTCCATTGAAAAAATCTAGGAATATCTGGGCATTTGTGTTCTTGCATCCAGTCTATGTTTGGGTAGTTAAAATCACCCAGGATCAGGGTAAAGGGTTAAATCTTGATAGAGTCGAAGAGGTCCAGATAGGCAGATTGGGCATCTTGAGTCAGATTTGGGGGGCAGTAGCTAGCTATGATTTGTATAGGGGTCTTGTCAATGGTTAACTGCACCTGGAGTGTCTCCTGTGTGTCATACTGTTGGACCAGCCTGGAGGTATGTATGTCTTTATTATATATTGAAACTCCACCTCCTTTGTCTTTACTACCCACAGTTTGGAGTCTGACTGTATGGTAGGATGAGTAATCGGGTAAGGCTGGGGTGCTCTCTGCATCTTTGAACCAGGTTTCTGTGACTGCATAGATGTCAACATTTTCCAGGGTTAAGAATGCTTGCAAAGAGTGCAGTTTCATGTTTTGACTCCCATCCCATCAGGTCCCTCCTATTCCCATCAGGTCCCTCATCTGTATCTGAAAGATGTCCATCATCACCTCCCAGATCTTGTCCCATAAATAATCTTCATGTCATAGTAGTTGACATCTCAAACAGCTAGCAGTAGGAAGGATGACACGTGCAGGGCAGTGTCTGTCGTCATTGCCATCATCCATCCTGTCATCTTTCTGGTCCTCTGACTCAGAGTCACTTTCAGGGGTCAAGCATGTCATCTCCTCTGTCATTCAATGGGTGAGCTGCCATGTGTCTCATTATCTTTCAAGGTTAAATCAAAAAAGAATATACAGAATCCATGTGCACCCACATTTTGAACTTTGATGCCCGTGCACTGGCCCAGCAATCAAGGAGCCTTAATTCTCACCACTAACACCATATAGGGAAAGGATAATAAATACACATGCAGTAAAGTAAGGTTTCTGTTAAGAGCACACAGAGATCACAGTCAGTCTGGGGCTTATTGCTCCCTTTCTCTCCAGATCCCCAATAAAACTCCCCACTGCCACAGCTATAGGGTCCAGATCTGAAGTTTAGTGGGCAAGGTAAAACCTCCAGCACCCTGTCTGTCCAACCAGTGCTTCATGTCCCTGCCCAAGAAGGTGAAACACACACATTTTGAGATAAGAGTTATATACAACCACACAGACACTCCTGGGGAAGGCTGGCACAGGTTCTCCAGCTGTGCCTCTTTTACCCAGACTATACGGTAGTACCACTTGCCACCACCCACTAATATTTATCAGCTACTCAAAAGGCCCTTCATAAAGGGTGTCCAATTATTACTGTGCAATATTATTATCCAAATGGTAAGTGCAACTGAGCAGTCAAGGCTTATTTGAGTGACTTGGCCAGTATCACTATATACGTGCAATGTACTCTAGAGCTTACATTATCTTTACACAAAACAGCCACAGTTGAAAGGTTTAAAAATATTTAATAATAAATAATAAAAACACAAGACAATACTTCTTACTACACAGTGCTAGTCAAGAGTTCAGAGATCACAGAGAAATACTTAAAATAATACAGTAGAAAAGTTCTGTCATCAATACAGAAACAAACTCATCTAATCTTCCTAGTTCCTAGCTATATTTAGGAGAAAACACAGTTCTAAAATAAACTTACATATAGAACACAGGCAGAGTGCTGGTGAGTTGGATGCTCTCAAGATAAATGCTAAAATACTCATTCTTTCTGTCCTTAAATTGATAACACAGTACCACTGATTCATTTCAGATTACATCATTTCTTTCTGGTTCCCAGGCTAACAGAAACACCGAGGTTAATAGCCCTTTTGATCTTGCAGCTGGTCAGGAAGCCAGAGCAATAAAATAAATTATACATGTAAATTCTAGCCATTAACTCTGGCCTCAACACAATAGGCAGAATGCCTCCCTCTAGACATCTTGGCTCCACGTTTTTCAGTTCAACATTCAATACAGTCTTTTCACATTTAAGAGAACAAGCCTGTGGCTTACATTAATATTTACAAATGACAGAATTATCTACAAAATTCTATCTAGCTAGGCTGGCAGCCTTCACATGTTTTCACACATCTCACCTCCCCCCCCCCGGAGAACTCAAGCTAGTTTTTCAAGTGACCCTTGAGAAACATTGCTTGAGGGGGTTAGGTCTATCTGAGTATACCTTACCCCATTTCCTGTCTTGAGAGCCCATCAGCATTAGCATTGCTAATCCCACTGCAGTGCTGCACTGACATATCATATGCTTGCAACCCTAGGCTCCATCTTAGCAACTTGGCATTTTGCTGGCTGGCTCTGTTTAACCATGTTAGGGGATTGTGATCTGTCACTACAGTGAATTTTCTTCCATACAGATAAGGCTGAAGTTTCTGCATTGCCCACACTATGGCTAGCAATTCCTTTTCTACAGCTGCATAGCATTCCTTCCTGCATTGGAGCCTATGACTGAGCTAAACCACTGGGTGCTCTTCTCCCTTTGAAGAAATATGGCTAAGTACAGCCCCCACCCCATGGCTCAAAGCATCCACCTGCACAACAAATTATTTGCTGTAATCTGGACTGGCTAACACAGGGGGGTTCTCCCAAAGCTTCCTTAAGCTCCTGGAATATCTGTTCACAGGCTGTGGTCCACACTACCTTATCTGGCCAGTTTTTCCTTGTCAGGTCTATGAGGGGAGCATCTATGGTACTATAAATGGGGACAAACTTTCTCTAGTACTCTGGTGTCCCTAAGAATGCCCTCACCTGGTTTTTGGTAACAGGTGCAGGCCATGCCTAAATGGCTTCTACTTTGGCAGGTTCTGGCCTGATCTTACCACTCCCCTATGTCCCAGTTAGGAGACCTCTGCCATACCTACCTGACATTTGCTGGGCTTAATGGTCAACCCTGCCCTCTGTAGTCTGCCCAGCACCTCCCTGATATGTTGAAGGTGCTTTTGCCAGGAATGTCTGTAGATGGCAATATCATCTAGGGAAGCAAGGGCAAACCCTCCTGCTAGGATATGATCTACTAGACTCTGGAAAGTTGCTGGGGCATTTTTCATCCCAAAGGGCATCTTTGTGAACTCATACAAGGCAAAAGGAGTCACAAAGGCTGACTTCTCTCTAGCACTGGGAGTCAAGGGCACCTGCTAGTAACCCTTGGTAAGATCAATGGTTGTAAGATACTTAGCCTCACCCAGCTGCTCTAGGGCCTCATCTGTCCTAGGCATGGGGTAAGCATCTGACTCTGTGTGACTATTTAATTTCCTGTGGTCTACATGCAACCTGATGCTGCCATCCTTCTTTGGCACCAGCACCACTGGGGAGGCCCAGGGACTATTGTACTCTTGAATTACCCCTAGTTCCAACATTTCCTGTATATCCTCCCTCAGAGTCTGTTTGACTCTCTGGCACCCTATAAGGGGCCTGGCTAATAGGCCTTTGGGGTCCTGTATCCAACTGGCGCTGCACTAGGTGGATGCACCCTAGTTTCCCAGTGAACATGTCACCAAACTCCTGTAACACTGCTCGGATTTCTTCAACTGGGTAGGAGATAGCTGCTGAGACATTGCTACCCCTTCCACTGAGGTGTCAGTCCGAGCCTCACTGAGATCAGTCACCAGATCTCCCTCAGACTCCTTCTGCAATCAACTGCAAATGCTCAGCACAAGGGCCTCCCTATCATGGTAAGGTTCATCATGTTAACATGGTACAATTTGTGCCCCTGCCTTCTGCCTAGCAGTTCCACCATGTAGATAACATCACTTACATTTCTTACCACCTTGTAGGGTCCCTCCCAAGCTGCTTGCAGCTTGTTGTGTCTGATAGGAATGAGAACCATTACCTGCTGCCCTAAAGCATACTCTCTAGCTCGAGTATTCCCGTCATACCAGACCTTTTTCTGTTGTTGTGCTTTTGCCAGGTTCTCCTGGGCCAAGCCCATGAGTTCCCTGAACCTTGTCCTGAGGTTTAGGACATATGCCACAACAGACTCCTTGTGAGATTCACATTCACCTTCCCACTTATCATGAATTAAATCTAGAGGTCACCTCACCCTATGCCCATAGAGCAACTCAAAGTGTGAAAAACCTGTGGATTCCTGGGGAATCTCTCTGTAAGCAAACAGCAGATGGGGAAAATATTTGTCCCACTCCCTCTTAAATTGGTCTGCAAATGCTTGTAGCATGGACTTGAGTATAGAGTTTAACCTCTCAACAAGACCATTAGTCTGGGGATGGTAAGAGGTGGTCTTCAGGTGCTTCACCCCACAGTGCCTCCACAGACAAGCCAGCAGGTCTGACATGTCAGTCAGTATTTCTTTTGGGGAAACCTACCTTGCTGAACTCTCTAACAAAGTATTTGCCATTTTTCTGCCTCAATAGAGGACAAAGCCACTGCCTCAGGGTATCTCTTAGCATAATCTACTACCACTAGGCTATATTTTTTCCCTGTGGAACTTGGTGTACTCAGAGGCCTCACAATATCCATAGCTACCCTCTGAAATGGCTCCTCAATCACTGGCAAAGGCATCAAAGGAGCTCTCACCTTGTCTCCTGCCTTGCCTACATTTTGACACTGCTCACATGTCCTGCAGTACTCTGTTACATCTCTGCAAATTCCAGGCCAATAGTAGTTCTGCATAATACAACTCCTTGTACGTTTTATGCCCATATGACATGCAAAGGAAATATCATGGGCTATGTCTAGAAATGCCAGATGGTAGGCTCTAGGCACTACCAACTGCTGTACCCTCTTACCTTCTAGCCCTCCCTCAGGGGTCCACTCTCTATACAGTAACCCTTTGTCCCAGTATACATATTCCCCCTTCCCATGAGAATCAGGTGCCTCACTAGCTACCTGCCTTAGGCCTTGCAATGTAGGGTCTGAGAGCTGCACCTGTCTCAAATCTCTCTTTGTAACCCTTCCCAGCTCCCCTTCCACAGGAAGTCTGGTATCCTTTGACAGTGGTGCATCACTGTCAGCCTGCTTACTACTACTCACCTTTACCTTTGCAGTCACTCTGTCCAAAGGAACATCAGTATCCACAAGCAGCTGTGGCTCACATTTAGTCTCACTGCTACAGAGTAGCTCCCTCTCTGAAGTAACCACCTCACCAGTCCTGGCTGCAAGTATGCAGTCTGTCTGGGTCTCCTGCAGGATACTAGACCTACATGCTTATCTCCTAGCCTGACTGCGTGAAACAGCAAAATCACATGCTACTGCCTCATCCAAATCCTTCCCTATCAGGACATCTGCAGGATGGCAATTCAGTACCCCTGTTGTTTCAAGACAACCTACTATTGGAATTTTGTCTTTCCCACTTACTGGCTCTCTCACCTTTTGTTCCCTACCTTGCTTCCATGGACATCTGTATACCACATGGCCCCACTGGTTGCATTCAAAACATGTAACCATAGGTCCTGGACATATACCTGGACTAGTGGCTTCCCCTGCTACTGGCAGATTCTGTTGGGGCAGTCTGTGTTGCTCACCATGGGTTCCTTTACAGCCATGAATCATACTGAGGGTCCCTTTCCTGTGAAGGGATGCCCTGCTTGCTAGGTATAGGTCTCCCTTCTTCCCCAACTCATCTAAAGTAGCACATTGTCTATCAGCTAACCAAATCCTCATGTCCTCAGGCAAAGTGCTAAGGGCTTGTTCCCTCACCAAAAGATCTGCCAGCCCTTCAACAGTGGTGACCTGACATCTACTCACCCACCTATTAAAATAAGTGCTCAGTTCAGCAAAATATTCGCACACACTTCCATCTGCCTTGCATCTATGCTCGTGAAACTTTTTCCTATGCATTTCAGGTGTTAGCTTAAAAAATTCCAACAAGCATTTCTTAACAGTAGTATAATCAAAACATTCATGATCAGAAATTTTAGACAACACATTTACAGCTTTACCATGGAGTAAGGTGGTCAGGATCCGTACCCAGAGCCTTTGGTCAACATCATACTGTTTACATACCCTCTCAAACATATGAATGAAACTATCAAAATTATCCCCCACTTTAAACTGCAGAAGAAATTTACTGACCTTTTGCACTTCTGGAGTCCAGTTACTCTATTCCCCATTACCTCCATGACTCTGGTGATGAGTCAGCATCTCCTTTTCATGCTGCCTCTGCCTTTCCTTTCCTTTTCCTCAGCTTCCAGGTGTAGCAGTTTCTCATTCTCCTCATCCTGCAAACGTTGCAGTTTCTCATTGCCCTCACTCCCTAGACACCTCAGTCTCTCTTCTGATTCTATTTCCACACACTTGGCCTCCAACTCAAGTTTCTTTAGCTCCAGATGGATTTTTAAGTCCTCTGTAGAAAGGTTGAACTGTCCATTCTCTGAGTGTGGTGCATCTCCACTGCCAGTCTGATCATCCTCCTGGTTGCTGTTTTCTGATGCAGCTGTGACCAAAGCTGCAATCATGTCTGCCTTAGTCAGGTTTCCATGCACCAGTCCCCTAGCCTGGTACAGCTCAGCCAGCTGGCTCCATGTCAGCTTTCCGTACACCTCTGCTGAGAAGCTGCTTGCTCTCCCAAAGTAAGTTAACAAAAGAAATAAAATAATTGTGATCTGAACTCTGAATATTTACTGCATGGCTGATTTAGCGTACAAATACACCTTAATTGATCACTGTACACAAACTACAGGAATTCACACTACCCACACCACTACAAGCCAGTTAGTATTTGCCAACCAATTAATATGTGGTGTGGATATCCCACCACTGCCAAACAATTAATATGTGACACCCGTGCACTGGCCCAGCAATCAAGAGCCTTAATGCTCACTACTAACATCAGTGAGGGGCGTCCATATAGGGAAAGGATAATAAATACACAGACAGTAAAGTACAATTTCCCAAGAGATCACAGTTAGTCTGGGGCTGGTTTCTCCCTTTCTCTCCAGATCCCCAATAAGACTTCCCACTGGCACAGCTATAGGGTCCAGATATCAGCCTAGTGGGCAAGCTAAAATCTCCAGCACACTCTCTGTCTAACCCGTGCTTTGTGTCCCTGCCCAAATAGCTGACACAGACACACTTTGAGATAAAAGTTATATACAACCACAAAACACACCTGGGGAAGGCTGGCACAGGTTCTCCAGCTGTGCCCATTTTACCCAGACTATACGGTAGTACCACTTGCCACCATCGACTAATATTTATCAGCTACTAAAAAGGTCCTTAATAAAGGGTGTCCAATTATTACTGTGCAATATTATTATCCAAATGGCAAGTGCAACTGAGCAGTCAAGGCTTATTGGAGTGGCTTGGCCAGTATCACTATATACATGCAACGTACTCTAGTGCTTAAATTATCTCTACACAAAACAGCCACAGTTGATAGGTTTAAAAATATTTAATAATAAATAATAAAAAAATAAGACAATACTTCTTACTACACAGTGCTAGTCAAAAGTTCAGAAATCACAGAGAAATACTTAAAATAATACAGCAGAAAAATTCTGACATCAATACAGAAAAAAACTAATCTAATCTAACCTAGCTATATCTAAGAGAAAACACAGTTCTAAAATAAACTTACATATAGAACACAGGCAGAGTGCTGGTGAGTTGGATGTTCTCATGGCAAATGCTAAAATGCTCTCATTCTTTCCGTCCTTAAAAACAATAGGCAGAATGCCTCCCTCTAGACATCTTGGCTCCGAGTTTTAGATCAAAGAATTTCACAATGATTGACTTACCAGCTTTCTTACAGCAGAGTACACTGTTGTTACATTTTTTTAGATCAACATCCAATATAGTCTTTTCACATTTAAGAGAACAAGCCCGTGACTTACATTAATATTTACAAATGACAGAATTATCTACAAAATTCTATCTAGCTAGGCTGGCAGCCTTCACATATCTTCACAAGGACTATATAACATAAACAAACTGACATGACCTATGGGTGGAAACAGTTCATTATGTCACATCACAGTAATGTATGACCATATGTAACTATAACAACATATGTGAGGAAAGGCATCATTCATTCATGTGCAATTCATCCTTGTCATAAAACTCTGTATAGTGGCAAAATGAATACTCTGAAAGATGTATTTTATTCTTTTAACATGACAAAATAATATGACACCAATTTTGACATGTTTTGCTGAAGGTATATCACAATATAATACAAGTGTCATTTAAACTTATTTATTAAACAGCATGGCCCATCATGTGTTAATATGTTTAGTATAGTATAAATAATATAAATAACTGATGGTAGCAGGTATATGGTCAGGATAAAGCAACATTACCAATGTCCTGTTGTGTATGGATGATATCAATAGAAGGCCATGTATGAAACACTATGTTCATCATAGAGTGTTCATACTTAACCCCAGTGCATCACATGTCACATGTCATGCAATACACAGTTTATCTGATAAAATGTTGTTATTACTTGTGCAAGCATGAAACAGACATCGGTATGCCTGAAAAACAAACATGTACAAAAGCAGAACACGTGTATATTATGGCATATCAAGATAAACATGGCATGACAGTGTGTTATGCAATAACGACATGTATCTATGTTCATAACAATTACTATGTTGTAACCTGTCAGTGACTCCCACAGCATAACATTTTGAATTATGCCTGTGATATAAAATCTTGAAAGATGCTTTACAAAATAGTCATATCGTCTCTCCGAGAGCTATATTTTCCAGGGTCAGTTATTTGTATACATATCTGACACAACTGATGAGTAATAGCAGAGTTAAGCTCAAGTATTAGTGAGGTTTATGTGCAACAAAGGTGACATTTTGACAGCCCATGAATAACAGAGGTTTCTTAATAATAGGTAGAACAATGAACAAACAGTAGAAATATCAATAGCTATAAGCAAATGAGATGAATAATGCAGCATGGATAATGGCTGACATACATCAGAGAATTAGAATTAAGTACAATACCTCAGAAAAACTTTACAATCATAAACTGAGTGACATCATGTGATATCTATGAATGTAGTTTATTCCACGGAGTGTCCATCATCAAGAAAAGTATACCTGTCACTACCTTATTTGTAGTTATTCTTATCAATGTGGCTGGTCAACTGAAACACTATAATGCTGATCACTGGATATTTAACAGGTGGTTAGGAAATAATAATAGGATTGGTTTGGAGCACAACAACTAGAGAAAAAGGGATGCCAATGTTGTGTTAAACAATTCACCACAGTTATTTACTACAGAAGTATATACTGAATGGAAGTAAATGCCAGAAATCATCTGCCAACCTCATAACGAACATTGAAACGGCAAGAAAGTTCCTACTTTAGAAGTGAAGATGTCCATCACGAGTAGGCATCAGCATGAACATGCAGGCTTTGCACAACTTAACGGTCAATGAGCACCACTAGCTTTTCCAGTACACATAGCAATACAATAATTTATATATGAAATAGTCCCGCTCCAAGCACTATGACAGTTACACATCTATGTCTGTCATTTAGGTTGTGCTTAAAAAATAATATAATTATTTTCTGCAGCATACTCTGCTTATAGGTTAAAAGTGGGATTTTGCAAGACATTTATACTGTTATTCAGATTAAATCAATGATTATTGTAGACACATTGCAGATGCATTGTGGGTAGGTTTGCAGTAATATTAGTCTACCTGATTTTGCAAGCTAAAGCGGTTGTTTAACGTTATGATTGCTTCTGGGGAAATTAATGTTTACATTTAGAACATATACTTCTATCCCTCTGCTGCTTCACTAGCCTGTGCATCTGCTTGATGCAAAATGTATGATTCCTGGTTCTGTCCTCATCACCTGTGAAAAGCAACATTCTATTTGGAATTTAAAAATTAACATTAAATAATACTGAGTCTCACATAACATACAAATTCACATTCAATCACTGCTGTGACACAACCAAGAATTCACAGATGAGGAGTTATGTATACAAGCTGGAGGAACATATATTTTAACTTGCAACTCTCATATAAGCTTGCAGTCCAACTCTTACACCTACCTGCATAGCTAATCTACCTTAGCTGTGATTGCTTGGATATATGCAGATTAAATAACATTACTGTATTATTATGCAGGGAAATTAAAATACTTAGATCACCAACATTGAAGTAAAAGGCCAAATCTAAACATGCTGTGCATTTGAAATAGAACACCATGCTATCCTGACTGAATGTCATCACACTGTTCACAACACTAAATAAAATGTGCAATAATGCTGAATTCACAATCTGGGACAGTGCACTAGAACCTGTATATGCACTTGACTGACAAATATAGACAGAAAAACTTGTACATCAGATTTGGAACATACATCATCATTTCAGTTATGTAGGGGGTCAGTCAATGTTAAAATACAACTGAATATATTGTGCCAATAAGGATGTACAACTAAGATACATATGTATTGGCAGTGAGGAAGGCATGCAGCCATAGTGACCAAATTGGGATGTTTCCAGAAATTTTGCAGATAATGGAGGTATTCATAGTTATCCATGGATTAAGCACTATAGGCATTAATGCACCTCCTGCATACCTAATGTTTAAATCAGCTATACTGCATAGCTGAACAAGCTAGTATCTGCCATATTAATTAGTCATTACTGAAATATAGAAATATCATCAATGATTCAAACCCACATTTCTCCCTGAGACATTCATATTGGACTATTGCTTAATGGGTTAAGCTAGTAACAGAAAAATCTTCCCATCATACAGGATTACTGAAGAATGTTTGTAGAAAGTAGTGGATAGCAGGGAAATCAGATGCCTAAGCGCTATAGGTGTTAATGCACCATGCAATTACTAGATATGTAAAAAGTTATACTTTATATCTGAAAAAGCAACTACGTCACATCTCTTCTTCATAAGTAGCAAAATGAAATGCAAATACTGCTTAACAGGAATCAAACCCAGATATATCCCTAAGGCATTCACATTGACCTAGAACTCAACAGCTTGAGCTAACAGCACAATGCCTTCCAACGTGAATTATTTCCATGGCATTATGACATATTCCATAATATAGCAGTGGTATGTCTTAATGTTTTACTCTTTATAATGTAGAGACTAATAACATATGTTTGTATTACTCAGCATTCGGACACAGAGACATATACTGAGCAATACTTATCGAAACATTACTGATAGTGGAGAAATGTGTAGTCATCCGAGACCTAAGTGCTATAGATGTCAGTGAAACCTGAATATTTTATATATTTACAAAAGATGTACTGTATACTTGCCAGGAAATTAGAAGGCTTAAATTTCTTTGGTTCAATATCAACTACATATACAGCAGTGTTTACAAAATAATATGCAATGGGCTTTGAAACCAAATATAGTAGATCATCAATTACCGTTACTCATTGCTTAACCATTTGAGCAAATTGACATAAGTGCTCATTTATACTTGTAATAAGAATATTTATGGCATATTATTCACAGCTGCATGTGTATAATGTTAAGTACATTAGTATTACTCATCAGTACAGATGGACATGAAATCAACTTTAAACATTTCAATAAACACGGCTTGGAAATACTTGTATTATAATGTAGGTGTTAAGGTGATGCATATGAAACTTAGTGTAGGCATCTGCAGGCTTGCATTAGACATTTGTACACCTCTGGCGAAGATCCTCCACATCCCTGCAGTGCACATCGTTGTAGCAGTGATGAACTTGCCTGCCAGTACAGAAAATTCCAGTCCTTCAGCAGTGCTCCCTCTCAATCCAATCCCAGATCTCTATCCTCACAAAGTTCCTTGGGTGTGCTTGCATTCTCCGCTCTTGTTCAACATAGACAGTGAGCATCTGAGTGGTCTCCTCCTCCATTCAGTTTAGCAACCAGACCTGCAGAAGCCTCCTCGTGATCGACATCTTCACTTCTGATGTAGGAACTTTCCTCAGAAACACTCTCTGAAAAATGCTGATGCCCTACTCACTTTTACAGATAGCAATGGTATGACTAGTAAATGTATCAAAATCACATTTTAAAATTGGTGCATACCAGATGGTATTAGACTGCTGGAGGGCACTGGGCATGTGTCAAAGGTAGTGGATGGATGGGGAATACAGTCTGGATGAATGCGGTTTGGACTGAACTGACTAACATGATCAGTGCTGCCGGCAGTCACAATTGATCCCATCACGCCTGTCGTAGACAATACTCAGACATGATGTTTCATGCTACTTAACTGAATATATTGGGGGTCCAGGAATACCATGGGAAGTGGTTCACCATTAACTTCCTAGATGATATTCCACCAGTTATAATCATTGTAAACCTGGTGAAGGTATTGACGCTGGTGTTGCAGGATGTACATGTAAGTCATAACTTTAAAACCATTGCAGCATATACACTACGTCACTCTTTAACTGAATGTGCAAATTATTCATGTCTTGTCATACAGTTTTGTTCAGCAGCACAATTTCCTGGGGAACATGGTCACAGAACGGACGTGGATTCCCACTCTAGTGTCATTGCATATTGTGTTAGCAGTGCAATGTATAACTAAGACTTCAAGCAACATATACGATGTTTGACTTTCTCAATTGCATAGGTCCATCAACATCTGCACAGCATCAATGTATGTCATGTATGTGTCTCCATATACTCTTATTGTGATCCACAGCTGTCTCTGCCTCTGCCACCTGTCATGACAGCAGATTATGCTCAAATGTTGATTTGTTTATGCCATTGTATATTACAGATACATCATCACAAGACATGGCCTGTGAAGATGCACCTACAGGCAGACCTTGTATGGTTGTCCCCCTTATTTACAGGATATAGCAAATATGAGCACATCTGTGGTACATGTTATTCATGATACTTTTTCCATACTGTTAGAAAAATATGTATTTGAACATATATAAAGTGCTAGTTTAAAAGCAAATAGTATGTAATGCATTTTATTCTATTTTACAATATGGCAGTAAGAATGATCTTACATGTAATTGCTTGAAGCTTTGGAGCTGCAGTGTGTTTGAACTCTGACCCTGGCAGTAGCCAGCTCAGCAAGCTTATGTTTTTCACTAATGATTATCTGCTGGGTCAGGAAAATGAATGTATAAAGCATTGAAAATCTTTCTTCCTTCCTCTGAGATGGTTGGCCTTGCGAATATTATCAGAGATAAAGCACAGCTGCTAAAAGTAATGTTGCGAGAAGAACAAAGAAGTGTATTACAAGACTGAACTGACTATTGTATTCGAGCAGGACTGAAACCTTGAAAGAATAACATTTACAGAAAGACATTATAATTGACCAGGTGCTTTGCAAGGCTGTATTATTCTCATGGGAAAACTTTTAAAAAGTATAACATCAGCTTTTTCTTATGAATAGAATATTGTAGATCATAGTGATGTAGGTGCCCTGTGACTGACCACGTCAATCAAGTGGGCACAGCTTGAATGTATGACTATATAACACAGTACATTTCCTGTATCATGCCAGACAAAACTCTATACTTGTATTGTATGGTATTTTGCCTCCTGGTGTACACTAGTAAAGTTTTTTGCATCTGAGCCTCCTGTGTTGTAATTGTTTATTTTTATTTAACAGTTTGGTCCTCCTTTGACCGGAAGCCCTCGACAGCTACAGATCAGAGTGTACGGTGGTCGAATACTGCGCAGGAGAAGCTACCGAAACGGTTCTTCTTGAAACACAAAGACCTCCGACTGAATTGTCATTTTAAGAGGCTGGCCAGTTTTCTGATCTGCAGCCGAAGAGCGGTCTCGAACTGGTTGACCCAGGAGGCTCAGGTAGGAAGATTTTTGCCTTTTTTCTGTTTTAGATCAGGGACTAGGTTACAGTAAATGCTATTGTCATAGATTTGTTATACAGATCAGGGACAAAAGGAAATTACTGTATATTTTGTCAGATCAGGGAAACAGAATAAGGTAGGCAGTTATTCTAGATAAACTGTGTAAGGAATTGAGATACCATGTGGTAAAAAGGGTTACGTAACATTTTTCTTTTTGAAATGGGAAATCAGTGCACTAAAAAATCGCGAGATATGCCCCTAACTGATGACGCAAAATATATGCAATTACAACGAGCAGATAATGTAAGGTATTATACAAAATTGGTTAATAAATACGAATTTGACGGTAAAGTAAATAAAATTTCATTAGTTAAACTTTTAAAACAGCTTAAATCTGACGCAGAAGGTCAGGCAAAGAAACAACGGCAATTAGGCATTCCTCAGGCACATAGGTGGATTGAGGAAGTGAACCGAAGGGAACAGAAAATTAAAAATGCGAAAACATTATTTTTAGACAAAGAGGATAATAATACAGTAATAGCGACGGCCCCTCCCCCTCCGCCCCCTCCAATGCCTTTTTCAGGGTATGAAGCAGGAGGACAGGCTAGTCCACCTCCACGTTATCCTGAAGTTGCAGGAGCATTAAAACCGTTTGTTAGAGAACCTATTGAAACTAGATCCCGGACACGTAAAACACTTAGGGACACAGATTTATATCAAATAAGGAGAGACACACTAGAAGAGAGTGAAGAAGAAATCTGTCCACTAATCTAGGTACCAAATCCTCAGGCAGGGCAGGAAGGGCAGGATGCAACTCTCCTAGTATATAGACCATGGACACCGGAAGACATTCGGAAAGCTACAGAGGGAATCCCTCATCCAAAAGTTAACCACAAAAAATTTATACAAGATTTACACGGTATGAGACTAAGTTACCACTTGAATGGGGAAGAAGTAGAAAGGGTAGTTAGACAGATTTTGGGTCCAGACTGGCGCATGATTTGTGGCACCTGGAACTCTTGTAATGCAGAGCTTAAACCACTCCCACATAGTGACACAGAATTATACACCAGAGTCAAAGGTCTTACAGACTGAATTTCTGAAAAATGGAAACCTAGAGCAGATTGGACTTGCATTAACCAATGCATACAACAAGATACTGAAACTGTAGATGGGTACTATGGTAGATTATTGGAATGTTTCAATAACCATAATGGTATGACTATTCCTGAAAGTCAGACGAATGATAGCTCATATGAACAGCAACTGAAAAATGCATTTTTGAAAGGTTGCATTGCACCTATCAGTAGCTTTATTACAAAGCATATGATAGATCACTGAACAAGCACGCTACAAGCCTTACTTGAATATGCTAGGCATGCTGAAAGACACTTTAATAGTAAAAAGAAAAAGAAAACACAGGTCTTCACAGCTGAAGACGGAGCAGAGGTCTTTGTAGTACAGTTGAGTAAGAAGGGTAAGAAAAATGCCCAAGGTAATAAACAGTCTGACAAAAGGTCAGAGGATTTTGAAGAGAGAAAAAAGAAAGGTGAGTGCTTTAAGTGCGGTAAGAAAGGACATTTAGCAAGGGACTGCAGGCTAAATAAAAAGGCGATTACAGAAGATAAAGGTAATGAGGACTGACTATATGATAGTGATGACAATCAAAAATCATCAGGAAAGGCTAACAAACAAAGGACAAATGTAAATGTAGTGGAAGGAACAGAGGAAGTGCAAGCAGATGTAGAGGATGAAGAAAGTGAAATTTTAGATTTAGCATTACTGAGCTTGGAGCTCAATTTGGCAGACACAAAACCGGAAGTTACACTTCTGGTGGAAGGAAGGGAAGTGAAATTCTTGTGTGACTCAGGAGCGTCATGAACTTTGATACATCCTTCAAAGTTACCAGAACACTCTGAATCACCTGACTATATATTAGTAAAAGCAGCAAATGGACAGCTATACAGGGAACCACTCTCCCATGATATAGCAATAACTGACCCTGTCTCAGGTATGACTCAGAAAAGTAAGATTGTAGTTTCTGCAAAATGTCCAGTAAACTTACTGAGAAGAGATCTTATGCAGATATTTGGCATAGCGGTAGTTCCTACTATGCAGGGTATGGAAGCACAAAGACAAATGGATACTTTTGTGGTGCGATCGGAGGGTGAAACTTTTTACTGGTACAGCCAGGATCTAGTTACGACTGGTCCAGGGGCAGTAACCGAGGAACTGATGAATGTAGCCATCAGTAAGGTCCCCTCCCTTGACACTGACCAACAGCATTTGTTACATTGCACTCTATACTACTGTAGTATGCCAGGACCGGATAAAGAATATGAGCAAGAATTGTTCAAAAATCCTGCTAACAGATTAGTATTACGAACCTTATATTGGGATACTGAGGGAAACAGTGTAGTAAGCTGTTCACTACCACAGGAATTCATGGCACTGTACAAATCTAATAGACTGCCACATGTCAGCTTGACAAAAAGTAAAGATGTGAGATGGGCAGATTTAGGAGAAAAAGTAACAAGATGGGAAAAACAAACTGATTTAGAATTATCAGAACAGGGAGTACAAAAACAGAAATTGAATTGGCTAACACAGACACGACCAGCTGTACACTTACAAACTAGTGAAGATAGCTGATTAGCATTCTTGTTAGAAGAAGAAGAAAAAGCCCTGAGCGATATACGAAACGTTCTTTGGTCAACAGGTAAATCAGATGTAGGACTTATTCGAACAGCAGGACCAGTAACCATTACACCAAAATCAGCATTTAGACCACAAAAAAGACAATACCCCTTGAGGAAAGATGCAGAGCAGGGAATCAAGCCTATAATAGCAGCATTACTCAAGGGAGGAGTACTGGTAGAATCTCTGGATTCACCATGTAACACCTCTCTATTTCCTGTTAAAAAGGCAAACGGGGAATGGCAGATGGTACAGGATCTACAAGCTGTAAACAATGCAATAATACCCAGAGCACCTACGGTGCCAGACCCACACACCTTGTTGAACGATTTGAAGCCACAACAAAAATATTTTACTGTGGTAGATATAAGCAATGCTTTCTTTTCAATACCTATATATCCTGATAGCCAGTATTGGTTTGCATTTACATTTCAAGGTAAAAGATACACCTATACTCGGCTACCGCAGGGATATTGTGAAAGTCCAATGATATTTGCACAAGAAATGGCTAGCAACCTGGCAGGATTTACTCCACCAGGAGGTAGTCAGATTCTACTTTATGTAGATGACATCTTGCTAGCAGCCCCCACCCAACAGCAATGCAGGGAAGATACAATAGCATTATTGAAATTTTTAGCAGCACAAGGACACAAAGTAAACAAAAGTAAGTTACAACTTTGGAGAAAACAGGTTAGATACCTAGGATATGTAATATCCAAAGAAGGTAGAATACTAGACGAAGACAGAAAAACAGCGATTTTACAGGCACCCAAACCAGCAACCAAGAAGGAAATGATGTCCTTCTTGGGAACGACTAATTTTTGTCGAAGCTGGATATCAAACTATGCTTTAGAATCTGCTCCACTGGCTGATTTAATATATAAAACACCAATAGCAGCACAAGATGTATTACAATGGACACCTGAAGCAGAAACAGCTTTCTGCAGACTAAAACAATTGATAGCTTCATCATTAGTTTTAGGACTTCCAAATTATCACAAAAGATTTTTTCAAACCGTAGATTGTAAACAGGGATACATGACGTCAGTTCTGACGCAACAGCATGGGAGTAAGCAACGCCCCATAGCTTACTATTCCTCACAGTTAGATCCAGTGGCACGACCATTGCCTCACTGTGTGCAAGCAGTAGTCACAGCTGCAATGGCAGTACAGGCTTCGGCCTCAGTGGTGTTATTCCACCCTCTCACATTGAGAGTGCCTTATGCAGTCAAGATAATTTTACTGCAAGAAAAAATAGCATATCTATCTCCTGCTAGACATCTTTCTTGTATGACCATACTGCTGAGCCAACCTCATATGGTAATTGAACGTTGTACAACATTAAATCCATCAATGTTACTTCCAACTCCTGTGGATGGCACACCACACAGCTGCCTGCAGGAAATTGAGCAAATAACTTTGCCCAGACAAGACCTCACTGATATGCCCTTGGATGATGCCGAGGTGACATTTTATGTGGACAGTCCATGCAGGAAGAGTCCTACAGGGAAAAATCTAGTAGGGTATGCAGTAGTCACAGATACAGAAGTTTTAGAAGCCCAACCCTTACAGCATAACCTGTCTGCTCAAGCAGCAGAATTGATAGCCTTAACACGGGCTTGCACTCTAGCGAAAGACAAATGTGTGAAGATATATACTGACAGTCAGTATGCTTTCTCTACAGTGCATGTTTTTGCGCAACAATGGAAAAATAGGGGAATGATAACATCTACTGGCAAACCGATTAATCATGCGCAACTTATTTTGAACTTATTAGATTCTATTCAGTTACCTACCAAAGTAGCTATTTGTAAATGTGTAGCTCATACAAAACAACAGGATGCGATTTCAAAAGGTAATGCACGAGCTGATGCAGCTTCAAAGCAAGCAGCCTCAGACTCAGAAACTTTATTTTTGAATGAGGAATTACAACCCTCTGAGATTTTAGATTTAGAAATGTTGAAAACGATGCAGACATTAACTACAAAAGCTGAGAAACAGAAATGGGAGAGACGAGGTGCAATCCTTGAAAATGGACTGTACATCTCCAAGGAGAAGAAGCCAATATTGCCGTCTAATTTATTTAGATATACAGCTTTGTTGAGCCATGGGCAGAGCCATGTCTCAACAGGGGGGATGGTACATTTAGTAAATCGAATATTCCAAACATATGGATTCATGAACTTTACACAAAAATTTTGTGCAGCATGTCATATTTGTAATAAACATCATGCACAAGGAGCATTCAAACCCAAGCAAGGGAGTTTTCCTATACCACCATATCCGTTCCATACTGTCTGTATGGATTTCATAGAACTGAGCAAATGTGAAGGGAAAAAATACTGTTTAGTAATTATAGACATGTTTTCCAAATGGGTAGAAGCTTTTCCTACTAAAAATCCGGATGCAGCAACAGTAGCAAAAGCTCTAATAAAAGAAATAATTCCTAGATTTGGCATACCAGAAAGAATCTATAGTGACAATGGGACACACTTTGTTAATCAGACAATTCAGCAACTTGGGAGATTCTTTGGGATCTCCTTGAAGAACCATTGTGCTTACCACCCACAGTCTGCAGGACTGGTGGAAAGGTACAATGGAATTTTGAAAAGCAAGTTGAGAAAGTTAATAAATGAAACACAGAAGAATTGGATTTGCTGTTTGCCTTTGGCACTGCTGAGCATGAGAACAGTTCCAAATGTAAAGGGTTTGACCCCCTTTGAAGTGATATTTGGAAGGGCATATTATGTACCACAGTGGAAAGCTCTCATGCCTGCAGAGCTAGAGGCTGACAGCTCATTAGCTAGTTACATGAGGAAACTGTTAACAAATAAAACTGTTTTGCAGTTGAACTCTTTTTCAGATAAAGAACAGACCAGACCATTAGAAGCGGTGCTGACCCCTGGGTCCTGGGTGTGGCTGAAGGTCATAAAGAAGAAGAACTGGACAAGTCTGAAGTGGGAAGGTCCAGGTACTGTTGGCGACGCCCACTGCAGTCAAAGTTGCTGAGAGGTCGTCCTGGGTCCACCTGACGCACTGTAAACCGGTAAAGAATTTTCAGCTTGATAAACATTTTGTGACTGATACACAACAAAGGCAGGATGGCCAGGAGCAAAATGAGTAAAAATACAAACCAACCCCGAAGATATTGTTTAACCATCTTGCTAACTATACATCTATTGACTATGATTGTGGTGACTTTCCTTTTGTTGTGGTTTTTCCTGCATATAACCGTACAAATGAAAGTGGAGAAACATGATGAACTGTCTATAGACTGGCATCCAAACTTTAACACATACCTAGCTATGAAGCGTGTATATGTAGAGACTATGAACATTTCAAACTGCTGGGTTTGTACTGCTATACCAACAGCATATGGAGGACTGTTAATGTCCGCTGTCCCTTTGGGGATAAATGAGACTTGGGAAAATTTGCTTTTTGATACAGGAACTGTGAGATCACAGGACAAGATTGCATTGTATTTACCTATTACACAGAGAGGAATTGTTTGTTTCTATAAAAATGATACACTCCAAGTGGGTTGGAGCAACTGTAACATAACTGTATCTTATAAATGCTATATTAAGACTAAAGATAAAACAACTAGTTGTAGCACAAATTATGATTCATACTTGAGCTTAATGAAAACAACATTAAGAGCTGTGCAGAAAAATCCTGAGTTGCATAAACAATTGTCTGTTATAGACAAGAAAATGTTTCATTCAAAGTTAACCCGCATCAGTACTAAAGTAGAAAACTGTTATTTTGTTTGTGGGAAAAAGGCATACAAATGGCTACCTGAGAATTGGTCCGGCAGTTGTTTTTTGGGTTATCTGGTTCCGGCTATAAGGCATACTGCAGAATTACCTCTAGGTAAGATATGAAATGTAAGAGATGTAGCCCGAAAACCTGAGAATCCAGTCAGAAAACCTGTAAATCCAGTGGGAAAAATCGAAGCTGGCTGGAAGGATCATCATTCCGTGAAAGATAAAGAAAAATTGACTCATATGGACTTGAGTGACAGTGTTATATCCTGGGCTGGAATATTCCCAGCCTATGGAGCAGTCAAATCAATCTGGGAGCTGAGAAAATTGTCAAAGCTTCTCGAAGTAATGAGTAATGCAACTTTTTCCGCTCTTGAACTTGTGACTGATGAACTGAATGCAATGAGAACTGTTGTGCTACAAAATCGAATGGCTCTTGACTTCACCCTAGCAGCGAGAGGTGGTACGTGCGCGCTTATCAAAGAAGAATGCTGTGCGTTCATACCAGACAATCGACATGAGATCAATGATCACCTAGAGGTAATACAGCAGGTATCGGCCATGACTGAACCAGGCCCAAACCCACTGACGAACTTTTTCCAGAGTCTATTTGGTGGGTGGGGTTCAATCCTAATGAATATTTTGATTGCTATTTGTGTTGGTCTGCTCTTATTAGGAGCATGTGTCTGTTGTGGGATTCCCTGTATAAAAAGATTAGTCAGAGAATTTGTTGATATATCTGTAACTGAGACTTTGTACCAAGACATTGAACTGGAGCTATTGGTTCCAAATGAAAATCTTTCTGAAATATAAACCAAATGACTTGCCTAGTTGAAAGTCCTCAAAGGAGAAGGCTAGGGAACGATATGATATTGTTTATGTTTCTGAATAGAATAAAAAGTATTAAAAGGGAGGAAAATGTTAGAAAAATATGTATTTGAACATATATAAAGTGCTAGTTTAAAAGCAAATAGTATGTAATGCATTTTATTCTATTTTACAATATGGCAGTAAGAATGATCTTACATGTAATTGCTTGAAGCTTTGGAGCTGCAGTGTGTTTGAACTCTGACCCTGGCAGTAGCCAGCTCAGCAAGCTTATGTTTTTCACTAATGATTATCTGCTGGGTCAGGAAAATGAATGTATAAAGCACTGAAAATCTTTCTTCCTTCCTCTGAGATGGTTGGCCTTGCAAATATTATCAGAGATAAAGCACAGCTGCTAAAAGTAATGTTGCGAGAAGAACAAAGAAGTGTATTACAAGACTGAACTGACTATTGTATTCGAGCAGGACTGAAACCTTGAAAGAATAACATTTACAGAAAGACATTATAATTGACCAGGTGCTTTGCAAGGCTGTATTATTCTCATGGGAAAACTTTTAAAAAGTATAACATCAGCTTTTTCTTATGAATAGAATATTGTAGACCATAGTGATGTAGGTGCCCTGTGACTGACCACGTCAATGAAGTGGGCACAGCTTGAATGTATGACTATATAACATAGTACATTTCCTGTATCATGCCAGACAAAACTCTATACTTGTATTGTATGGTATTTTGCCTCCTGGTGTACACTAGTAAAGTTTTTTGCATCTGAGCCTCCTGTGTTGTAATCGTTTATTTTTATTTAACACATACATAAGGACATCTGGGCAACATGTATACCATTTGTAAGTGTCTCCATATTCTGTTAGTTTGTACTGTATTTGTCATGTGCTTTGTTTGCAGTCATGATTGTAGTGCTTTCCTATGTATTGATGTTAGTGTGCCTTATCATCCTACAGGATCTACATTACCACTGATGATATGCTTCCCAAACAAGGATGACGTAAATGGTAAGACATTCCATGTTTACTTCATGTCATTATTGAGGATCACATCTGTGCACTTCCTGACTACCATATTCTTCATCACCTGCCTAGGACAAAAGCAGCATTCACATCAGCCTCTGCCAAATGGTATGTGTCTATATTATCTTGTGTGTGTTATACCTTTGTTGGAATGCAGCATGATGGTCATTATTTGCTTACTGATGATGTATTGTTTATGTTTCCCCATGACAGTTTCAGTTCTAACCTCGCCTGTGGTAGTGGGGTCCCACCTATATATGTCTGGTATGTTGTACTATTTAATTTATTCCCAATTGTCAAATGTGTGCAATATATAGCATACATGAAATCTCTCTCTAATATAGGGTCTATGAAACTCACCCAGGCACATTGTCCTGGTAAGTCCATATTCCAATTAACATTATAGTCATATAGTTGGCCCATATATCTTTACTAAGCTGCATCATGAATTGCTTATGCATGTAATTAACCTGTGTCATCTGTATATTTTTGTAGCCTGTCCATTACCAGCCTCCTCCAATAGCCTTTCCACTGATCCTGAGTTGGGATGTGATGTAGATAACTGTGATCGTATATTCTGTGGCACACAGGCCATAGCTTTGCACACAGACCATAGCTTGCAGCATGATCCACATGGCCCAGAAAGGGACAGCCATGTGGATCATGCTGCAGCCTCATATAATGAGGATGATGTAGCTGGACATTCTGAGAACGTGGTGACAGCAAATTCTAGACATAATGATGTCCATGAGCCATTGTACCATGCACAGTCAGGTGATAAGGGTGACTTTTCCCCACAACCAAGAGGTACTGCCTGTCACAGAACACATGGTTGTGTTGCTGCTGTGCAAGGACTTGTGTCAGAGGGTGTCCACCTATTATTACAGGCTAACAAACATTCCCAGTGACATTATGGAGCTGACCTTCTAGCTCTTACCCATGCAACTGATCATGCAGCACACTAGCATCATTTGTTACATGAAGGTCAGAAGCACAGACTTGGAGATATCCCAGCTGCAATGACTGCATAGCATGGCAGTGTGTTATCTGTTGCACACTCTGTTGACAGTCTTGCTACACTGGTATTAGAGCAGTGCTGTAGTACTAACTAGGTTTTGCATGCCCAAACTATACTAATCAGAGTACCTCTAGTGGGCAAACATTGATCTCCTCTCATTAGACCCGCACTTGGCAATTGGACATCGATGTCTCTACTGCAGTATGCACACACATCTGCTGATGGCCACTCCACTGACAGCTCAGCAGGCATATCCAGACAGTCACATTGCAGGCATGTTACATCCCATATTACATCTGGAAGTGTCACCATATCCAGCTCCTCCACTGAGCAACATGGGCCAAGTGTTTCCTGATGTGGCAGGGACAGTCAGGAGCACAGTGTGAGCTGTCATTTTGAGCACCCTAGACACATTAGTGTAACAGTGACAGTTGATCCAATGTGTGTCCTGTTGTATCATTATGACCCTGTGGCAATGATGATCACTGTGCTGCACAGTGACACATTGATGTGCCTGTGGTTGTTGACATGTTTGATGCCACAGGTTTTTCTTATATTTTTGATGACATATGTACATTGAGTCATTTGTGGATATGTATTACATGACTGACATTGATATCTGTTAGTGATGATATTGACAAGAATAATGTACCATGTGCTCTCATACTTTAATGCTTGCATCATGGTTAGTGAACAGATATGATTGCTGCTTTCCTTACAGTTTATCTTGTTGTCTGCCATTTAGACATGCACAGCTATGCCTCTGCATAGATACCTGTGTCACGTATGGCATTTTAATATGGTTCTGCACATGCCTAGCACCAGAATTTACTGCTTTTCTGTGTAACTTTTTCCATTTTTAATCTCCATGTTTATTTGTATTTCTCATGCATACCTTCCCATAGCTGACTGAATCTGCACATTGGTGTATATATAAATATGTTGCTGTATCAACAACATGGATGTATGTTGCAGGTATGCTATGTGGTCAATGTGATTGCTGCTCTGCATGTCTGCACATATATTGAATGGAAATGACCCATATTGCAGTGCTACCATGTGTAGGTGAGGCAGTAGTCTTATAGTACAGTCAGTGGTTTTGTGCATGTATATGCTGATGTTTTCTTATACACATTCTGGAACTTGCTTTCTTGTCAGTGTGCCTATTATATGGGTAATGCTCTATGGTATTACTCTGTATGATAATATCCTACCTATCTAATGACTACCTCTGTTGTGCATACCCCCTGTGTCCAACATATGTCACATGTGCCTGCATTTCCTTTTTGTTAATGTACCTTTCAGACAGTCTTCCTTGATTGCTGTTTCATCTAAGTATTTTGTATGTATTCATAGTGCCATAGATTAGATTATGTATCCAGATCTTCCTTTGTGGTTATCAGTACCCCAGCCTGCTGTAATGCATTATATAGCAGTCACATATTTTTTGTAAGTAATGCTGCAGACTTCACAGGAGTCTGACTGGAAGAGCTTTCTCTCGTGGTAGTAAATATGGCCTCCAAATGCTTTCATAAAGTTGTTGGCAAAGAACTTTGTCACATTTAAGTTGCTTTGGATGCACTTGCTGTATTTTGGAATCCAGGGGGGAGTGAGTGGATTCCATAATTATTATATGCTGAATAAATAATTCTTATGGCTTTCTTAAGTGAATGTTATGAAATAGATTCCACCACTCATATACTGAAACCTTCCTTCGGCATGCTGCTCTGTCCTTAACTTTCATTTGGAATCCGGGCTATTATCTGCTAACATTCACTCCTTTATTAATTCTTTTCTATCCCAAAAGTTGTTATTGACCTCCAAGACTAGTACATGTAGCTAGCTACTCTTTCTCATTCCTGTTTTTAGCTAAACGTTGGATAGAGAGGATATGACAACATAAATATGTAAAATTATGTAAAAGTAACAGTCTGATGTTGCTTGTCTTGTACTGTTACTCAGATATGCAATACATATCTGGGTAATTGTGTTACTTTTGTATGTTTAAAAATGTGCAAGAAAAAAAAAAGGCATGAAAATGGAGAACAGAAATCCAAAAAGTTATATGATGAATGTACACATTAGTAGAATTCTTTAATGTGTTAAACAGGGGAAAACTGGGGAAAAGAAATGTACTAATGTGCTGAAAGTGCTTAACTTCTTAGTTAACTTTTTACTAAATTAACTTAGGGTTAGCAAATTGGTGTTAGTTATATAAAATTACTTACTTGCTTGCTGCTTGACTGATATGACCTTTCAAATATCCCTGCACTGCTACTCAAAGCTCTCAACACACACACACACACACACACACACACACACACACACACACACACACACACACACACACACACACACACACACACACACACAAATCATTCTGCCATCAATGTTCAGCAGATTCTCTGATTCAGATGCAGTCCATGAGTATAATTGTGAAAACCATTCCAACTTGTGCATCTGTAATTCATCTATACCTTTTCCCTTTGACCCTCATCTGTATCACCCAAGCAAATTAACTTCTTGTTTTAAGAAGTTATGAATATTTACAGTCATACTAAGAAGCATAGTACAATGGTGTAAACAGGGTCACTAGCACATAATGCACAAATGCAACCAGATTCAGCCACCTGAAAAAAATTACTGGCACCGGTAATTAAATGTTTTTGTTAAAAAAAGAAAAGTTTATAAAGTTAGTGACTGTTGCTTTCAGCACACAAGATAACCTAATTGAGTTAAATAACTATAAGCCTTGCCAGTGAGTTGTTCTGCAAAATGCTGTTCACTGCTGTAGTGGGCCTCCTTGAAATAATGGACTTTGAATGGTCAATGGAATTATGCCTGTTACACTCCATCAGTGCTCACCTGTAACAGTAATCCTACATTTTGGAGTCATGCCTTACCAATACTTAAACCTTCAAGAACACATTACCCTCACTCACCTCATAGCCATCTCACCCAATAAGAAGAGCAGTTCACAAAGCTGGGTGGTGTATACAAAGGTTGACATGACACTGTTTCTGTCTGTAGGGGTTGAGGGTTTGCATAATAGTTAAGTTGTTTGCCTTACAGACACAAGGTACAGGGTAGGATATTCACATTTGGGAAGCATGGCTAGGTTTAAAAAGGTCACATAGGGCCATTCGCTTTGTAATTACTTGTGAACATACCCTCTAACAAAATGATGACGGCCCTGGTCCAGAGTTTATAGTTTCCTAAAATATGACCAAGTGTTCTATTTATCAATTATATCTGCAATGGCCCTCACAGACATGGTCCACTAAATAAGATGACATATTCTGTTTTGTTTGAAAAAAAAAATACCCTTTTGCCTGTGTCTTGGCATCCTTTTGATGGTTTTGTCTGGATTCTGATCTTGTAAGACCTTCAGAAAGACAGAAAGTAAAAAAGATGTGACATCATCAGGGGTTGCCTGAGTAGAAAAATGGCCAATATGCTTCTGGAATCTATCTCCTTAGGATACACCTAGCATTTCATTTCTGCAGCCATTGCCTTCTTGAACTGATGTTGCTAGTCCAGTCCAGCTGTGATCAATACTCCAGATCCTTTACGTGCTGTTTTTTATTGAAATTCATTCACCCAAGGCTGTTGTGATCCCAGTATAGTACTTTTTATTTATCTACAATGAACCTCAATTGTCACCACCCTTTCTACTTGGGCAACATTTTCAAATCCCTACTCAGGCTCTGTCTCTCATACTTCCCTGCTGCATTTATCTTTGTTCTCTAAATAAAAGGACTGATCCTGTTGCTTAGTTCCCTCAGCTTTAGGAGAACAAAATACACTGAAGGCAGATTTATATCACCTGTATAAAGAAAACTAGTCTCAATTCTGTTTGACTTTAATTTTTGCTTCAAATTACTTCTTACACACTGGGGTTTTACATATGGGACAAAATTCACCACTATCAGTATCTAGAGGTTTCACCCACTGCAGTCTCTTTCTCATTATAACCATCTTTGAGGTCTATGAACCTCTGGGAATGGGAATTTTCTCAGCTGCAACCTCATTCAAAAAAGGAAAATTTCAAACACAAGTAAGGTATGCACTAGCCATTGTCACTCCCAGAGTACATTACCAAATAGAAGAACTGAAGCAAGGACTAATCCCTGTGCTAACCTGCTGGTCACATTTGTTATGGCTGACATCTGTGGTTCCACTATAAATGAATGACTGCCCCTTGAAAGTTAACTTTTCAATCACAAATGATTGCGAAAATCCTCAACTAAACTCCAAAACTAAAATAATGTTATTGCACAGGTGTTATAGCAAACCCCTTGCATCTCTCACATGGTGGGCGTTATACCCAACTTAAATGTACTAATTCCCTGGTTAAAAAAAAAAAAAAAAAAAAAAACACGCACACACACACACGCAAACACACACACACACACACAAACACACACACACACACACACACACACACACACACACACACACACACACACACACACACACACACACACACACAAAACAACACCAATTGCAACAACAAACACCCTGAAAGGGTGAGCAAAACACACTCAATGACCATTATTTCAAAGTTTGAGTTAACTGAAAGGAAATATGGGAAAGTGGAGGATGGAATTAACAGCTAATAAAATATATGTTCACAAGCCATAGGGAGACTGACCTCTTACTACAAATCTCTGTGCCCTAACCAGGCAGCAATCCCATTCTTTATTGTTGGCTCTATACCCAACATGTGCTTGTGTGGGACTGAATCAAAGGCCGTACTAAAATCTAGGCAAAACACTGACAGACTCCTGGATATGAAACCATTTGGCTTGATCCCTGATATTGTTAAAACAAAAGTTGTTACATGTGTGGAGAAACCAGATTTAAAATGAATTAAGCAATTTCATCTCTGACAGTATTAATTGCAGATCTGGTGTGAATAGTTGTTATTGCATACCTTTTATGATATTGATTTTTTGTAGAACATATGCAGATTCCAAGACAAGAGCCCATTTTCAGCCATAACTTAGTTATAGGAACACATAAACTCATCCATTCATAGCAAGTAAGGTACAAAACTGTTAACAGTATGGTTGAATGCACAGCATATAAAGTAACCGACTATCCTGTGATAATTCTCTATTCACAGATAGCTGCAGATCAAGAAGTGTTTGTTTGCAGGTGTACAGCCAGTAATGAATGAAAAATTTATATAATATTACATTCATATTTGCACATTACTCTCTTGTAGATGATATTTTAGGCCACCCTTAAAACTAGTGTCATTGGTTATGGTGGTAAAAGATATTGGTACAGAAAAATGTATGCTGGGTATAAAAATGCAGAATCTTTTATGCAGCATTTAAGAAAATGTAGTATTCCCTTTGTTCAACCATGACTTACCACATGACTTCCCCAGCTCTTTAAGTGGATGATTTTGCTATTCTAGACTGTGGGCCTTCTCTTGTTCTGATTTAAAAAGCAGCTTCTGTTCAATAAATTGTGAGACTGGCTACTTTCTACAAAAACAATCAGTGACCAGTCAGAATGCTAAAATAAGAGCATTTTGGTTTAACATATGGCTCTGTGAATGAACATTGCTTCACATCACTGACCTGGTCAACAATGATATGGCCTAGGTGGTTCAATTTATATAGCTAGGACTCTAGCTAAACCTGACATTCCATCCTAACCTCCATGTAGGAAACTCCACAGATAATCTGATGAAGCACCTCTAACTTACTTATCATGCCTCCAACCTCCTTGCATTGGAAACTTAAATTGCAATATGCACTCCTGATCATAGCACTCAACTCTTCTCCAAATATGAAAATGCTACAACAACCTTTAACAAGATTTGTGGGTTTATCAAAAGTTAATCAGTTTAATCTCTCTGTTTACCATTGTACCTTATTAAGGAAGGTCATATGGTTACCTCTTACTGCCAGAGTCACTTTTCTTCTCACTACCCTTACTTCTAAACCCCTACCCCTTGAATATTATGCCTCAATGGGTTTTAAGTTGAATTCATACATACCCATTAAGGTCACAAGAAGTGGGTGCATTAATTTACAAATGACTGCCCTTCTAGCCAGTAGTAGATGAGAAGGTGTTCTATAAAGTAGCAGTCACTACCTGAAATCTAATTCCTTGTCAAATTAGAAATGAGAGTAATGAATTTATGGTGAACCTACTAAACTTCCTAAGAAATACTTATGAAATGCAACTGCTTTTCTGGTACTGGGTAATTGATAGTTTGCTGTTAGGTCTTTAACACCAACTGTCTAATTTCTCCTGTAGTCTACTTACTTAATGATTCAATTAAACATCTCCATTTTATTTACCTTGTTATCTGCTTGCTTACCATGTTTGTCTAAATTGTTGTTCATTTGTTCATAGGAGGTTACTAGGCTAGCGGCCCTAGAACCCTTTCAAGCCTAGCCATGTTAATCCCGAGTTGCCTCATTTGGCCTTCATTAGATGGATGTACTTTGCAGAGCGAGTCTCTGATCAACACTGATTACCCCCTGCCCATGAGGGACATGGGTTCTACCCCCCTGGGTGAATTTGCATTCTCATATCCATTTGTCCAGATTGCACTTGAATAGAGTCAGTGAGGAGCTCTGCTTCATATTAATTGGAAGTTTATTCCAGAGTAGTGGCAATCTCTGGGAGATGTATCTGTCTCTCCAGCATGTTCTGTTAATATCACAGGCTAGGTTAAGATCCCTCGAGTGAGTGATTCTTGTGTCATTTGACTTGTGGATGTGAAGCATTTCCATCAGGACAGGGTCAGAGACTACCCTGTTGGCAAGGCACAAGTCACCTGTCAGCAGCCTACATGATACAGTGTACAGTGACAGGCTTTCAGTGTATCCATGTAAGTTATGGTTTGGAGGCCCTGTATTTTCTTGGTGAGAAACCTCTGTGATCTCTTCAGCTGCTGCAGGTGTCTGGTGAGGTACATGTAGAACAGAGAAATTGTACTCTATTAATGGTCTGATGAGAGTTGAATACAGTGGAGTTATAATATCATTAGACATGGATGCCATGCCTTTACTTATGAGATGTGCGAAGTAGAAAGCTTTCCTTAGCATTGTAGAAACTTGGTGGTCGAAGTTCAGATTGCTTTCTACCTGTGTTCCCAGATCTTGCACCACTGGGTTTGAACTTAGTTAGGGAATGCTGTAAATATTGTAATAAGCAAGCAATTCCACTTTGCCAAAGGGGATAATAATACACTTTTTTGCATTTAGCTTTAGACTGTAGCTTTGGCACCAGTCATTTGTTTGTGTTAGCCCTTCCTGTAATATTTTAACATCACTGAGAGACTCAGTGATTGCATCCAGTTTGCAATAATCAGAAAACTTGATAAGCCAAAGGCCATCTACTTTAGCCTGGACTTTTAAGAAATAGATTCCAAACAGTAAAGGGACCAGCAAAGATCCATGTGGTATGCCACTGGTGAGAGGTCTACTTGTAGAGGTGGAATCACCAACTTTGACAGTATGTTTTTGTCAGTGAGCCAACTGGCTACCCATCTAGTGATGTAAGGGCTATTATCCAGCTGGGAGAATTTTTCAATGATACCTTAGTGGGGGATTGTGCCAAAAGCCTTGGCTAGGTCAAGATAGGCAGTATGCACTGTCTTACCTTCATCCAAGACTTTAATGACTTTCTTAAAGAAGTCTTCTAGGTTTAATAAGCATGATCTCCCCTTAACAAGGGCAAATTGGGTTGGATCTAAAGTTTGAAGGTTGCATATGTCCTTGTTGATATGGTGCATGAAGATTTCTTCCATGGCCTTGCAGATGAGTCTGTCTAGACTTATGGGTCCATAGTTCCCAAGGTTGGTCGATGCCCCCCCCCCACCTTTTTGTGAGAGGATTACTGTTGCTGTTCTCTAGTATGATGGAACAAAGCCAGTTCTCAGGCTATGGTTAAAGAGAACGTCAAGTGGGTCCACTAGGTCCTGTTTTAGATTGCTTAATAAGCAACCTTGAATATTATCTGGTTCCACTGAGGTCATGCTTTGGCTTTGGAGAGTGCAGCTATGACCTGATCTCTAGAGATACTAGGCAGATGACTGCTGTCAGGTAAGCTTTGGGATATGGCTGGTGGTGACGGGGGTGAAGTTTGCACCAAACCTGTCAGCTAGCAGGTTGGCAATTTCCTCCGGTATAGTATGAGTGATATCATCTACTACCAGTCTGGCATAAAGCTGGGCATTCCCTTTTAGATTTTGGAGATATTTAAAGAATGCCTTATGATTACCCTTACCCAGGGACACTATTTCAGCTTCATAATTAGCTTTAGAGGACTTTACAATATTTCTGATTTGCTTGTTTAAGCTCTGGAGGGAATTCTTCCTCTGCTGAGTCAGTTCTCTCTTGTTCTTAGACATCAGTTTCTTCCTTTTGTTATATAACCTGTTTATACTTGAGGTCCACCAGGGTTGCCTGTTTTTTCGGGATGACCTGGTTTTAATCTGGTCAGGTACAGCCGAGTCTATGCAGTTGCTTAAGTGTTTATACAGGGCATTCGTGTACAACTCAGCATAGGAGTTACTGTTGTCTGTGATTGTGGGGGGGGGGGTATAAAACTTTTTATATCATTGCTTAGTAGGCTATAGTATGCTTTGGAAAAGTTTTTCTTTTGTTCTTGTGGTGATGACAGGTTCAATAGTTACTTCAAACAAGACAAACTTATGGTCCGACCTTACCAGTGAGGTCATCACACAGGGGGGAGTGCAGTGACACTTGAGCCCTTGTGGGGGTACAGAATATGTGTTCCAGAGCATTTGTATTGACAAAGTCCAGGAACCTCTGGGCAAGCATATTTGTGCTCATGTATGTCACCCAGTTGATGGAAGGATAGTTGAAATCTCCCATGACTAAGGTGTTGGGCTGTATGGTGTGTGACTCCAGTAAGTGCAGGTAGGTGGTGTGCTTTTCTTGGTTCATGCTGGGAGACCTATAGTTAGCAATGATGTGCCAAAAGTTAATTGGACATGGAGTGGTTCAAGAGGGTTGTACTGTTTGACTAGTCTCAAATAAAGATGGATACACTACCGCCTTTGGTTCTTTCATGCTCATTTTGTGGATGGAACATGTGGGAGGCATTGTAGTCTTGCACAGCTGAGGTGTTCTCTGCAGCTTTGAACCATGTTTCAATGACTGCACTGATATCAGCATCTTCCAAGTTGAAAAATGCTTCCAGGAAGTACAGTTTCATATATAGACTCCTAGCATTAAGTAGCAGAACCTGAGTTTGTCTCAAGGGGATTTTGTTGCACCAGAAATCTTGTTGTTTTGACATTGTCTAAAAAAGGCATGATGGGGGAGGCAAGTGCCTTTGCCAGTATCGAAATGCCTAGAGGAGACAGGTGCAGACCATCTGTGAAAAAGCATTGTGGCCTGTCAACAATATCTTCCCAGTCTGACAGATAACTGGATACCTCTGGACTGAGACCACAAGCTAAGCCAATTGTCAAAGTCAGTCACTTTCTGTTTATATTGTGGCATCATCATGGGTAAAGATAGAATGCTGCTTAGAGCTAATGGTCTAATAGCAGTTTAACTGTGGTTGTGCAAAGTTTTACATAATAACTGCATTTAGCAGTTTGCTTAAGCCTGCCTTGGAATATTTTAATGTGTAATTTGCAAGAGAAGTACCATAAAGCTGCCATTCACCTTTTCCTTCCTTTGCCTAGAATTTCCCCTGTATATGCCCCACAAACAATTAAATGTTATATAAATCCACTGTATTCTTAACCAGCTATTCATGTATTGTACACTTCTGCATACTGTCTTTGTATATGATTCTACCAGTCACATTTCCTTGTGTGCCTTGGACCCAGGTGATGACTAAAAAGGGATCCTGGACTAGCTGAATTCAACAAAGTCCAGTTACTAAACATAAATAAACAAATAAATAAAAAAGTAGAATGGTCAGGGCAGTCTGCTATGCAGAACATAAGTATAGTGTTGTGTGTGTTTCTAATTTTTTAATATTTTTTCTAGGGATGGATGTCAGTTCTGGAAAATGAGTCTCAGTACTAAGTTGATAGTCTGGAGAACAGATTTGTGCCATCTTGGAAAGACTCTTGTTTTTTGCATTCTGTTTCGCAGGCAAGACATAATCTACATGCATTATTTATGCAAATTTGAAGTTGCTGTAAATTAGCCGAGAAGAAGATGGCAGTGAAAGATTATAGACTTTCAAAGCTGGAAATAAGTATGCCTTTCACTAGGAAAGAATAGGTGTTATCAGATAATTTGTATTATATTTTAACAACGTATTAAAACATTCCTTAGTAATTATTTGATATTCTGTTGATATGAGGGATAAGTATAAGGGCAGGGTTGAATCTAGAGTCTAAGTCATTTAAATTTATTGAATTTTCCATAATTTACCATTAGAAGATAGGATGGAAAAGACTGTCAATATTTTTATAAACCTTTGAGGTTTAAAATGCATTGTTCCTAGGTACTAGAGTCATATATTTGAGGTAGTGAGGTTTGTGATTAATGATTCCCTGAAAGTAGATTGAGAGGGATGGATATACTGGTTTGGCAAGCTATCTGTATATAATTGTTAATCGATGGCAGAGAAAAAAAGAAATGCTCATAATCAGTACTCTTCTTAACTGACAGTGTATAATTCAAATATGATTGTTTGAAGAAGCCAATGAGTACTATAGACTTATTGAGATGAGTTGAGAGGTCAAAAAGGCTCTAAACAAGTAAAGCCAGGTTGAAGTGTAATCCACAGACTGCTATTTTCTGAAGTAATTTTGGTATTTAGTATTCTCAGCTGTTGTTAGGTCCATGAATGTTAATAGCTGTGAGGCTTTCATTTTTCCATGTGATTGAAAATTTGGTTAGGTAAGGCTATCAAGGCTACAGTCACTTTGAACATTCTTCTTTTTTTTGCAAAAGCTTTTATTAGATTTTAACTAAACAAACTGATCACAACAGCAATTGTATTTAGAAATTTGTGAGCATAAAAAAAGAACAATATGAACAAGGACAAACAAGAACAACTATTTACAAGAGTGTCTATTAACAATGAAGATTCTCAAAAAATTCCTATACATTACAATTGATACAAGTATAGCTCTTTTTGTTTATCAAGCAGTTCCTTGAAATTTGTCCATGTATTATAGTAGGAGGTGATTCTAGTAGATCTTGATTTAATGGTGATGATTTCCAGATGACATACTTTGGTTGCAATATTTGTGAATTCTTTGAAAGAGGGTGTAGCTTTATTGTTACAATTTTTGGTTATAACTTTCATTGCAGTTGATAAAATGGACCATAAGAGAGAGCATTTAATTCTTTTAACACAAACAGGAATAGGGGTATCAAAAAGTATTAATGACTTATATAAAACATAATTGTCCCCTTATAAAGCCTGTAAAAAGTTTAATGTTATTCCAATAAGGTGTAAGTACAACACAATCAAAGAACATGTGTGGCCTCTCTGCTTTAAGCTCCTGTTTACATCTCTGGAAAATTTGCATCTTCTTAAACATTAATTCAGTTTTATGAAGTGTGAAGAAAGATCTATGCAAGAATTTAGAAGCAAAAAGCTTCCATCTAAGAGAAGAAGTCTGTTTGGAAGATATTAAAATGATTTTTTATCCTCTTCATCTGGAGGTCTGTTATTAATGTGAGTAAAATAGTTCCAATAATTGTCATTGCAACTTTTTGTTTATTTCCTCTATATAATTTGGATAACAGATCCTCTCCCAGTGTGTTTTGTTGTATTACTAGTCTTAAAAATTCAATTAATTTGGGGATAGGATCTCTTACTCTTGGTTGCATTAACTTAATTTCACATTCTACATATTGTCTGCAAGATTGTATATGCAATCACATATTTTTGCTGAAATCGAATTTACTTATGATATAATCAACAGAATGCAGTTTTTCATTATTCATTAATTGAAACCAACATATCAGCTTTTTTTCTTTAAATGTAATCATTGTGTCTAACTTTGAAGTGAAAATATTACTTTGAGTATATGTTATAGGGGAAAGAAGAAACATCCATACATTTTATGTTGGATTTCTATAAATTAAGTTTTTAAAAATATTTAATATAGTACAAATAAAATAAAAGTCATTTGTCTGGTGACTCCTTTCTGAAACGTAATCTTTTAGCAAACAATGTAAACTATTGTGTAGTATAAGATTATGATTAGAGTTTATATTATGTTTACATTTTATGAAAATGCATCCTAGAAACTCTTTTCACCTGGCTGTGTAAATATTATTTATCAAAGAGATATTGCTTTTATAATTGACAGAAAATATAATTCTAGATCTGGTAGTCCAATCCCTCCTGCTGTCCAGTCCCTTATATGATGATTTAAGGCAATTCTTGGTTTGTTGGAGAACCAAAGATATTTTAAAATTAATGTAATTAATATATTAAATTCTTTAATACAAGTTTTAGATGGAAATAAAGATAATGATTGAATAACATATATGATTTCTGGTAAAATAATCATTTTGATTATAGATAGTCTGTCTTTCATTGTGAAGAAAAATTGTTCCATTTATTTATTAGATTGTTTATACTTATTATGGTGTTAGTCTAATTGCAATTTATTATATTACTAATGTTATCTGTTATAATTATCCCTAAATAACTAATTTTTCTCTCTTTGACAATATATTTAGCAAATCCATCATTTATCCTATCAATATTGGCATTTATGGGTAGTATTTTTGTTTTGTTATCATCAAAGGAAAGACCAGATTTTTTTAACTCATCCATTGCCTTAAAACAGCAGAAAGGGCACTATCGCTGTCTCTTAGTGCTAGAAGAAAGTCATCAGCAGATAATTATATTTTACAAACCAAATTTACATTTATGCCAATGCCTTTTATGTCTAAATTTGACCTAATAAAATTAGCTAAACATTCCATAATTAGAGTGAAAAGTAAGGGTGCAAAAGGACAACCTTGTTTAGTTCCCTTCAAACGTTGTATTGAATCAGAAGTAAAAGTAAAAAATGTATGCAAAACAATCATCATAAAGAAGATTTATAAGATGTGTAAAAATTCTTGAAAAATTGCATTCCTGCAAGACTAACAAAAGATATTTCCAATTCGCAGAGTCAAAAGCACAATTAATGTCTAGATTCAATAATGTTAGATTCTCTTTTGTTTTGTTTACATAATCAATTACTGTGATTATTCTTTTGATATTTCCATAAGTATTTCTATTTAGAATAAAACCAGTTTGAGCCTCATTAATCATGGAAGGTAGAATATATTTTAATCTATTAGCATAAATTTCCATGAATAATTTATAACCTACATTTAAAAGTGTCTGTATGAAGAACATTCAGCTGGATCATTGTGATTTCTTAAAATTGGGGAAATGAGAGTATATTTCCAGAAGGGAGGAACTTTTATGTCTTTAACTACAGAAAAAACTTTGTGTAATACATTTAAGACTTTTTTAGGTATTAACTTGCAGAGTTCTAGTGTAATTCCATCATTAACTAGTGCCTTGTTAGGTTTTAATTTGTTAATCTGAATTTGTATTTCAGACACTGAGACAGGTTTATTAATTAATTTCACTTGGTCATCATGTAATTTATTTTTTATATTTTTTATTAAGGATTTGATTATCCCTTCTGAGTCTGTTATTACATTATATCAATTTATTGTATTGTAATAATTTCTAATTTTTTTTTAAATATCTTCTATTTCTGTCAGTTTTTCTTTTCTCTTATGGGAATAAATCTCCTTTATATGGTTAGACTTACTAAAAAGTTTTGTTCAGTTAGCTAACTTATGCATAGATTTTTGGTTACTAGAGAAATTAATCATCTTAAACTTTTCTAGATTAATCCTAGTTTTATGTTTTAAAATTTCCAAATACTTAGTATGCATATTATTAATCTTTTCTATGTTATTATGGTTACCTGTCTGATTTGACAGTTTTAATTTCCAAGGTTTTTTTTGTATCTCATACAGTTCTTTGTCCCATTATTATTTTGATAGCCAATTGCTGACTCTACCAAAAGGATATGGTTTTAGTGTATCACAGAGATAGACGTCTGAAATATCTCCTGTATTGTTAATTTCTGAAAGAATTTCTTCAATAAAAAGTCCTTAAACTCCTTTAAGAAAGTTATACATGCTGGTATCCGCCTGATATTAATGTTATTGTTAGATTTTAAATACAGGGATTGTATTGTGATCTGGAAGTGGGCAAGATACTGCTTTGACTTTGCTTAGTTTATCTATCAACTAATTGGATATTGGACATATACTCTATCAGTTCTGGATTGTGTTATATGTCTATGTGAGTAATGAGTAAAGAAAAGTGATTCTGGAGCAGATAAATCATTTATGTCCCTAACTTTAAGAGTGCCTTTGCTGATGCTTTCTGTTTACCTATTGTATCAGTATCCTTTGGTGACAATATACAATTAAAATCTTCTGCTAGTATGATGCTACCGTTTGAAATTTGAATTACTTGTTCTAGAAGTTGTTCAACAGTTTTAATTCCTATTCCAGGAATCCAGTATACATTGATAAGGGTTAATATTCTCTTATTATATTCTAAAGTAACAGAAGAAAGCATACCTTTATCATCCATATATATGTCAATGACTTTAGGCATAGGCAATTAATTTTCCACGATATTGTGAACTAGGTAATATAGAGTAATACTTAGTATTAGGTCTGTCTTTATCTTCTGTCAATAGGTGTGTTTCTTGTAAAAAAATAACTTCAGAGTTAAATAACTTGTAATATTTGTTTAAAGTACCTCTCTTGCATTGAACATTATTCTTGATAATCACAGATTAAAAAAATAGTTATAAATGCTATCATAATTGCACAGGAATGGCTTTACCCACTATCTTGCTATGCATTGGTCTATAAGATTCTAGCCTGGTGGAGGCACCTTTTGGGGAGCAGTATTATTGTGGATTAATTCCAGAGGTTACAGAAGATTCCAGATGCTAGGGGTGTGCATATTATTATTTTTTTATATTACAGATATTGCTATAAATGTGTTGCAAACCTTAATGACCTTTGGAATAAGGTTGTCAGAATCTGCTATTTTGTGGTAGTGAGTACCATGTATTAACTTGTTTTAAAGGATATCAAAGGGAATGTGAAAGCTAATATGAAGTGAAGCATGCTATCGGTATTATAATAGAGTGGGGAAAGAATCAATGGTACATTTCATTTAGCTGTTGAGAGGAATGTTTGACAAATATTTCTGTGAGCATTTTGAGTTTGCTTATGGGCTTTTCTTCATTGACCAATGAGATGTTTAGTGGCATGGGCTTTTGTTATTATTGCGAGGCGATTTAATTTCTCCAACAAATTCTTGGGTTGTTTTCTGGCAAAGATTATTTTGGTTTAAGAAATCTTGACTTCATTTGCTGTATTAATTTCTTACAGATATTTCCAATGTCACAGTTCCTATGCAGAATGGTAGAAAGGAATGTAGGATTTTGACACACATTTTTCATGTTATAATTTTAGTTCTGAACTTAGCCAAGGAGTGGGTATCACTCTATCATTCTGATCCTTCTGGATGTTGAAGGGAAATGTTTGTTTCTGAAGGGGAGTTAGTATATTTAAGAGGTATACAAGGATGATGTTATAGTTGGACTACATTGCGAGTGAGACCCAGTCCAACAAAAATACTTAAGTGACAAGTTAAAGTTATTGATTGTCTGTAACTCTATTGAATGTTAGTACTTTTTCTTGTAGGTGGATGGGTCTGGTGTTTTGGTTAAGAATATAGCTATAAAAAGGCAATGATTGCTAAAAGGTGGAAAGTGTAAATATGATATCAAATATTTGTAGGTGCTGTTGTGAGAAACCACCTCAGTATACAGACATTGTTGGCCCATGGTTAGGTATAGTATGTTAGTTAATGATTCTTACATAAGAAGACTTTATTGAGAGTGTTGCTTAAGGTGGGTGAGCCATAGAAATCATAGTATATGTTAACAATCTCTTTGTAGTGCACTGTAATACAGTGAATTCCAAGCTGGGGTGTAATAGTCTCTAGAGGTTAGTATAGTACATAAAGGTTCATTGGAAGCAGTTTGTAAATGACAGAGACATGGAATTTTAGATGACTGACGGTGCTGTAAGTACAAATTACCTGCTGTGGTCATGACTAGAGGTATCAGGTGAGATGGTATTTTATGAGTTGATAGTAGCAGAATTCTTCCACAATTTTAGGATGCGGTATTACGCTTAAGTATGAGCTTTAGCTGGACTCGATGAAGTGAGATTAGGACTGTGATTTAATGCAGGATTTAATTATGTCTATACTGTTATCTGTTTTTATTTAGTTTTTTTAAAGCTTGTAACCAGATTTTATGGGAACTGAAATTTTTTGTATATATTTCCTGCAACGAATGTCATAATCAGAAGTCATTTCAGATTTATGAAAGCTCTATGAGATGGCCTAGTGTTAAGTTTTATATCCCTCATGATAATTAATATCTTTGACAGATAAATAATATCATAAATTAAAGTCATTACAGGTATTACAGTCTAGGCCTATGAAAACCCACTAAGTGAGCTTTATGGATTATGGCTAGTAAGGGAAGACTAACTTTGAAGCTGTTCCACCAGATTATCATGCCATTTAGGTTGTAGTTAGTAGTTTATGCAGTGGATATAAAAACATTCATTAAAGGGAGAGGTTAATAACATCAGTATATTTGTGGGTGCTTGGGTATTTTGATACAAGAGAAGTGCAGCTGGCAGCATTATTAATGTAAGCCATTTTACCTAGATATTGGTTGAAGAAGGAAGGGAGAACTATAGGCTTTAATTCGGAAAGTTATTTGTACTGTGCTTGCGGTTATGACTTGTGTGTTAAATCTTAAATATATCTGGAAGGTACTTGTATGATGATATGCACAATTCTCCTGTTACAAGAGTAAAGTGAGTAATGTGGTGGTGTACATTCAGGGAGATTGTAGCAAATTAGTTAAATGCTAACTAAGGGCAGTAACTAAAAGCTGTGGAATATTGATATGGCATATTGATATGACTTAGGAGTGCTGACTTAGGAGTACCACCTTGAAACAAACAAAAAAATGGACAAAAGCCACACCTTTTGTTCTTACTCTTGCTCTACCCATTTCAATAAACATGCTAGCAATAGTTTTGAAGAAGCAGTAAATATTGGACATAATGCAGCAAATGAACAAATATATAAACAAACAAGACATATTAAGTTATTTTATAGAACTTTTGTTGTCTCAGTAATTGTCGTAATTGCTAAAATTATTGCCCTATATAAGTATGGAAACTTAAAAAAAAAGAAAAAAAAATCATACTAAGGTGATAATTGAAGGAAGGTAGATACTGTTTCCTTACTCTTTCCTGCAATGTCTGTCTTAATTTTCTTGAATCAAGTTTTAGATCATATCATATCATCAGAGACACAGAAGCCAGACCAGGAGTGAATTTATGATTACCCATGTATTGGTCCAAATTGCACTTAAAAAGGGATAGGCAGGAACTCTGCTTCACATGGTTGGGAAGCCTATTCCAGAGAATGGGAATTATTTAAGAAACATGTGGATTCTGCATGTCCTCCCTGCGGTCGAGTAGCATTCGAAAGACATGCATGAATGGGCGTCCCTTCGTTGAAGGTTGGGCATTGGGCTGGCACCTTGGCACCATAAAAAAATCGACTGCCAATCATTAGCAGATGAGAGTTCTACTGTGGTAACCCCTAACTTGGAAAAGCCAAAAGAAAAACAACAACATCTGTCTCTCCATCATGTCCTGTTTATGTCACAAGCAAAATTTGTGTCTTTTGATCTGGCACTTCTAATGCTGTTTGTTTTACAGATGTGGAAAAAGTTAATCAAACAGGATCCAGGGATGCCCTGTATGCCAGGCAAAAATCACCTGTCAGAAATCTGTGTGATACCAGATAAAAAGACAGGGTTTTCAGGCAATCAGTGTAGGACGTTTGTTTACTCTCTGTATTCTTTTTGTAAGGAACCTTTGGGGTTGTTCCAGTTGCATGTATCTGGTCAGTTACATACCAAAGGGGGCATTATACTCTATGATGGCTTTGATGAGGGCTGAGCACAGTGGCATGATGACGTCTCTGGACATAGATGCCATGTCCTTCCTTATCCTTCCTTCCTTCCTTGATCAACAGTGAATGATTTTCTTACTATATTGAACACATGCTGATCTATAGCTAGGTTACTGTCTACATGAGTTTCCAGATCCCTGACTAGTGAATCAACTTGAAAGGGCATTTTATTGATGACGTAGTTATGCAGGGTGGTAGACGTCTGATAAGGTACTATAATTCATTTTCAGGTATAGAGTTTTAAGCCATGACTTTGGCACCATTAAGTTGTCTGTATTAGACCTCTCCAAAGGGTATTCTCATCTTAGAGGGATTTAATGACTGCTCCCAGTTTGCAATCATCTGTGAACTTGTTCAGACAAAGGCTTTTGACATTGGCTTTGACATCCAAGAAGTAGATGCCAAAGGGGAGTGGGGCCAGCACAGTGCCCTGGGGGACTCCACTGGTGACTAGCCTCTTTGTGGAGGTGACCTCACCAGTTCTAATCTCCTGGGTCCTATCAATGAGCCAGCTAGCTGTCCAGAATGTTATAAAGGGGTTTATACCTAGTTCCATAAGTTTGTTGAAAATGCCCAAGTTGGGTTTTGTATCAAGCTGTAGCCAGATTTAGATAGGCAGCATGCACCATTTTTCCCTCGTCCACTGCCTTAGTGACCTTTTCAAAGACATCCACCAGATTCAGTAAGCATGACCTTCGTTTGACAAAGCCAAACTGGAAAGGATCCAGTGTCTGGAAGTCTCTTATGTCCATGTTGATAATTTTTATAATAATTATTTCCATGGCTTTGCAAATAAGACTAGTCAGACTAATGGGTCTGTAGTTTCCAGAATCTGTTGAAGGTCCTCCCTTATGAAGTGGGATGACCACTGCAGCCCTCCATTCACATGGCACAAAGCAAGTTTTAGGATTATAGTTAAATAATGACTCTAGGGGCCCTGATAAGTCATGTTTTAGACTATTCAGGAGGTATCCTGGGATGGTATCAGGGCCCATTGAGGCCACGTTCTTGGCTTTAGTGAGTGCAGACAGTGCATGCACCCTAGTTATAGCTAGAGGGGTTATGTTTTAGGGGATGGTTAGGGATGAGAGGGGGCAGCACACACAAGGTTTATAAGGGACTTTACTAGTGTGGATGTGCAGTACTTGTGTGTTGTGCAGATATACAGCATGCTGATAATGCCACACACGCCCATATAGCAACATATGTCATCCTGCTCTCCCATGTGATTTATTCCAGATGATAACACTGTGTAACTTGGTTTAACATTTTATTGGCACTCTCAGCCATTCATGTGAGTTTATCTAGATTATTACTGCATATGTATTGTAATGGTGTCATTTCTGCATATGCCCTCATGTCAGTATGTGATGAATAAAACTTTCTACCTTTTCTTCTGCATTTTTAAATCATTCTTATGAGCAAGTAACATGACCTTTACACTTGCAATATGTTCTTGCAGGACAGTAATGTTATTTAGACAACTGTCACATGCATCCTGAATAAGAAATGTTGATTATGTTAACTGCAGTAGCGTTGTCGCCTCACAGTAAGACATTGTCCTGTTCGATTCTCAGCTAAAGTGTCTTCTGCATGAATGGGCATACCTTCATTGAAGGTTGTGCGTCAGGCCTGGCAAGTCGGGACGTAAAAATCTACTACCAATCATTAGCAGACCAGAGTTCCGCTGTGGCGACCCCTAACCAGGAAAAGCCGAAAGATACAACAAGATTATGTTAACTGCACATATCACATATTTTTGTCTATTTATTTGTGTGCATGTCAAGTAAATTATACTCATTACATGGTGCAGCTGTTATTGTTCACTGATGTTTGCATACCTTCCTACACGTCACTACATATTATAATACAGTAGTTATACCTTGAACATCCTTGTTATGTGAATTACATACTGATAGATTACAATATTGATGTGTGTCTTTTACAGGCCATTTTACTTGTTTCTCTGACATGTACTCTAATGTCTGATATCTCTGTTCTGTTAAACTTCAAATACACATATTATTATTGACAGGCTTTTTAAAACAAGTTTGATAATGGCAGATACTACATTGTCACGTGATGTTCATATTGTATGTTTTACATAAGGATATGGTAATACTGTCTGACATATTGATTCAGTTATCTGAATACATTACATATGACATGGATGTACCACAAATCTGTGTCCATAACAATCTGACTTACATAATAGATTTTTTTGTAATATGTTAGAGTTTGATGTGTTGCATGTTTTAACATAAGCAGTATAGATGGGCTAATCTTCACCTTAGTAACACATCATATACATTGTGTATGAATCATTTATATTGCTATATGTATTGCTGGTTTATTTTTACTGTTAATCGTTTTGTAGGACTATGCAAGGATGAATAGTTACTGTCATCATACAGAGTCTGGACCCATGCCTATCCACCCATGCACCAAAGAAGACAACAATGCACTAAACTGCTTCTGGAAGAGTCTGACATAAAGAACCCAGGCAGACACCAGGATGATGATGATGGCAATGATGAGCACCAGTACCACTGTTCCTGTGGACTGACAACCTATACCATGCCAGTCAAGAGACCTGAGGGACAGATTCATGATGTTGCCAGTGTTGCTACTGTCTTCCATACTCAGACGAGGGACATGATGGGCGCATTTTTCTAGGACATGGCATGTGCCATGTATGACTCCTTCCAGGCGATTAGAACGGAGATAATTTGAGACATTCAACCCCATCAGGAAGGGTCCTCTGAAACATAAGCATTGTCTATGTGATCCAGTCATGAAATGCTGTGACCAGGATGTGTTGCTATTCATCTGTTATTCATTATTAAGCACACATTTGTGCACACATGCCGCACTGCAGTCATGCTTTTAAGATGTACCTCATCATGCACACTATACAATTCAGCTTGTATGAGCTATATATTATCTCTACATTATGACCCATGTTAAAATATGTTGCTGTCATTATCACCATTGTGTCACATGATTCCAGATGCTGACATTCCTGCAGACATTGTTACGGACAAGCAGAAAAACTATTCTTAGACTCTATATGGCTTGCTTCATCTGCATGCTATGGCCATAATATTGTTATTTCTGATCTATTCTGCCCCTGTAAGTGACAGATATGTATGGCACAGTATTCTGCCACTGTGACACACTTTTCCTGCTGCCAGTGATCATGTGACTTCATTGACAGGTGATGACATAAGCAAATTTACATTACAAATGCTAAGTTTAATAATATTCCTCACACATACCACTGAAGTGCCATTCTCTTGAGACTCTGTGCTCATGGGTGATATATGTGTGTATTTTGTACACATTGGTGTGTCAGTTTTTGTATTTGGTATGCATGTTTACATATATAAAATATCACTGTATTTGCTCCATTAGTGACATTGGTGAGTCAGGCGGTCCCACTGACAATCTGCCTTTGTGTGTGATGTATAATGCTAATTTGTGTGCCATGTAGTATACAGTTTTCTTCTAATATCATAATGCATGCCTCTGTCATTAATATCTCTGTAGTCTGTAACATTGCTTTATGGTTTTAATGACAATGACTGACATCCCATAATGACTTTTGGAAAGTCACAATGTTATCATATAAATGGCACAAGTAATGTGTACCTGTGTTATTGTCATTATGGCAAACACCACTTATTGTGCCTAATAACTTATCTGCTGTGCATTACACATGTTAACATCCGTGTCTGAGTATCATTATGTATGCTATGTCTGCATCACTTTGTAAGGCTGTATATTTGCATGCCTAACATTGACAATCAACACACAAATTGATATTGTAATGCAATGGCATGAATGAGTAATTCTCCATCAGATGTGTATCATAGTTGTGTATAAATGACTGTCCTTTGATCAGTCATACACATTTCCATTGTATATTGTTATCACTTTCAGTGAGTGTGCCACATGTTGTCTTACTTTAGCATGGCAAAAACTACAAGAGAAACCCAGCCGAGCTAGCATTTTCACTGTGTGATACCTTAAACCTCCTGTAATAGATGCCATGGAATATGTGCAAATGACCCCTTAAGGACATCAAGTTTTTCAGCTATATATCTTCTGAATGTCCATGACTTTTTACTTTTTCTTTTTAAGTCTTTGTGGATAAATTCAGGCCAATTGTCCTGAATGTATCCACAAAGACTTAAAAAGAAAAAATTAAAAAGGTATCACATAGAGAAAACTGTAGCTTGGCTAGGTTTTTCTTGTAGATTTTACTAACTGGCTTGTCTGTGTGACCTGTTTATGTTAGCATGGCAGTATATCAGGATCATAGGATCATAGGAGGTTGCTAGGCTAATGGCCCTAGAGTCCTTGCAAGCCTAGTCAGGTTTAACTTGTGTTTCCAAGTGTGTCTGGTTCAACCAGACACTAATATCAGCACCTACTGCCCCTGTCCAAGAGGGACACAGGTGAAACCCCTGGGGTGAATTTCTGGTTACCCATCCAATTGTCAAAATTATGATTAAAGAGTGCCAAAGAGGGGCTTTGTTTAACATGAATATGAAGCTTGTTCCAAAGGTGGGGCAACCTCTGTGAGACAACTCTATCTCTCCAGCAAGTTCTGTTGATGTCACATAGCAGGTTAAGGTCCTTTGAGCGAGTGATCTGTGTGCCATTTGACTTGCGAATGTGCAGCATTTCCATCAAAGCAGGGTCAAAGACTGTTTTATATGCAAGACACAGGTCACCTCTTAGCAGCCTGTATGACACGGAGTAAAGTGACAATGATTTCAGTCTGTCCCCATAAGACAGATCTTGAAGATACTGAATTTTCTTTGTAAGGAACCATTGTGGTCTCTCCAGTTGCTGCAGGTGTTTGGAAAGGAACATACCAAAAGGAGCGCTGTACTCTGTTATTGGCCTGATGAGGAAAGAGTACAGGAGGGCTATAACTCTTTTTTTTGGGAGGCAATGCCCTAACTTATGAACTGAGCAATACAAAATGCCCTTCTTACCACTGTGGAGACATGATCATTGAAGTTAAGGTTTTTGTCGACCTGTGTGCCCAAATCTCTCACCCCTGACTGTGTGCTTAAGGTATTGCTACTGATGTGGTAGTTCACAGGACATCACCCTTGCTGAAGGGGATGATAATGCATTTTTTGTATTAAATTTAAGACCATGACTTTGGCATCAGTCATTAGTCTGTGTAAGACCTTCCTGAAGGATGTTGACATTGTTAGGGGTTTCAATATCACTCCCAGTTTGCAGTCCTCAACAAACTTTGTTAGCCACAGTCCTTTAGTTTTAGCCTGTACTTCAGAGAAGTAGATTCCAAATGTTAGGGTCCCAGAACCTATCTCTGTGGAACACCACTGGTTACAGGTCTGCTGGAGGAGGTTGAGTCCCCTATTTTGACTGTATGAGTTCTATCAGTGAGCCAGTTTGCAACCCACTTGACCATATATGGGGTGATACCCAGCTGGGTGAGTTTATCAATGATGCCTGAGTGGGGGATTGTGTCAAAGGCCTTGGCTAAGTCTAGGTAGACTGTATGCACAGATTTGCTCTCATCTAGGGCTTTGGTGACTGTCTTGAAGAAGTTCACCAAGTTTAACAGGTAGGATCTCCCTATGACAAAGCCAAACTGGGTGGGACTGAGTGTTTGAAGATTTCCTATATCTTTGTTAATAAGGCCCATGATGATTCATTCCATGGCCTTGCAGATAAGGCTGGTCAGGCTAATGGGTTTATAGTTCACGGGGTCTGTGGATACACCCCTTTGTGCAAAGGGATGATGGTAGCTGTTTTCCATTCTGCTGGGAGGAAGCAAGTGCTTAGGCTGTGATTGAAAAGTGTGCCCAATGGTGATGCTAATTCCTGTTTTAATCCATGTAGAACACAGCCTGGCATGTTGTCTGGTTTCATGGAGGCTGTATTTTTGGCCTTGGAGAGGGCATTTATGACCTGCTCCTTGGAGATACTAGGTGGGGGACAGATGTTAGAGATGCTTTGAGTTATATGTGGTGGGAACAGGAGAGTGAAGTTTTCACTGAACCTGTCAGCCAGCAGGTTTGCTATATCCACAGGTTCAGTATTCAGCGCAGATCAAGGCCTTACCTTTGAGGTTATGGATGTAACTGAAGATCACCTTGTGGTTTTCCTTAGGGAAGTTAATTTGGATTTGTAGTTAGGTTTCTGGACTTCACTAGGAGTCTTATTTGCTTGTTTAAGTTGAGGAGGGAGTGTTTCCAGTTTTGACACCATTCCTTCTTACTCTTAGACAACAATTTCTTTCTACTGTTGGATAGCCTATTCATGGCAGTTGTCCATCAGGCAGGTTTGTTTTTCCTTGAAGATCTTGCTTTGGTTCTGTCAGGTACGGCAAAGTCAATACAATTGTACAGGTGCTCATAGAAAGCTTTGGTGTAGAACTCAGCATAGGTATCTGTTCCATCAGTGGTGGGAGAGGCTATGAAACTATTTATGCTGTCATGTAAGAGGATGTAATTGCCCTTGGAGAGTGGGAGTGGGGAGTATGTGTTATAGTTACTTCTAGTGAGACTGATTTTGTGGTCAGATCTCACCAGGGATGGCCACACACTGGGGGTGGTTCTGTGGTTCCCCATGTTGGTGACCACCAGATCCAGGATGTCTGATCTCCTTATGGGTGTGTCAACCAGCTGGTCCAGGGCATTGGATTTAATGAAGTCCAGGAACCTTTGGGTAAAGTGAGTTAGAACATGTATAAGTTATCCAGCCAATGGATGGGTGATTAAAGTCACCCAAAACCAGGGTGTTTGGTTGTATCTTGATAGATTCAAGTAGATCCAAGAAGGTTGAGTGGATGTCCTGCTTAATGTAGGGGGTCCTGATGCTGGCAATGACCTGAAGATGGGTCTTACCTACACTCAATTGCACCTGAAGTAATTCAAGGGAATCATGCTGTTTAACCATAATTCAAGGGAATTGCACTGTTTAACCATATGGTTATATGGTATGTAGCCCTACTTTCTTTCAGTTCCAATGCTAATTGTTGTTTATCTGTTGCACATTGCTGTGTTGTTTGCATCACTTGTGTACAGACATGTTAACAAGCATCACTAATCCACACACTGCATGTGTCAAACATTGGCCCTTAGCTACATGTACCTTACAAGGGACATGCAGTCCATCTTGTGTTGGGATTACATGCATGTGCAATGTTTTTACATGGATATCCATATCCTTTGTTTTTCTGTCCTTGATTTTTCATGCATGCATTTCCTTACTACTGTGGATGTATGTTGTCCATTTCCATTTCCCTTTCGTCTTATAGCTTTGGGCTATATGTTTCATATATACATGGCATATGTATGTTTGTATGTGCACTTTTGTGTAACATCTCATCATTGATATGTATGTGTACTGGGCTTATATGACATTTTGCCACCATGATAGGCTATCATACACATGCAATGCATGCACATACAATCTGGTGATCATGGTGATATTTTCATCTGTGTTTATGTTTTACTTGTGTGATGTGCATTCCCTAGGCGCACTTTCTATTCCTCTCATAACAATGTATACACAGGCTTACATAAATTAATTTGTAATATTCATATGCTGCTTATTAATGTTTCTGTATTGTCATGTGGATTCTACATGGCAATTTCACATTGCATGTCATTTGGGTTATGTGTGATGAGCCTTCTGTATGTTTGGTTTGTGTAATATCATTGCATGTCACATACCTATATTGCACACTTGAACACCACCTGTGTTGCCTCTGGCATGGACTGTCTTCTTTAATCAGGATACCATTTCTCCTGTTCTGATATGTGGTTTGTATAGTTAGTGGTATATTATGCAGCCACATTACACTTTTGCTGCAGTATTGCTCCTTGGCACTGTGCTTAATGGTTTGCCTGTTGTACGTAGTGTTCTAATCTGAACTTCACTGTTCTGCTCCTACATTTCCTTTGCTGGATTTGATCAGCCTTTCTGTTGCGTGGCTTACACTTGCACTGCCTACAGCCTAGTGGATGATGATGATGATGATGATGATGATGTTTGATGTCCATTGTGTACTGCCATGCCAGCAAACCCAGTTAGTGTTCTGTGTTGCACACCTTCCATCAGTCTTGCTCCTTTTGGTATGATTGTCACACAGTTTGCAACATCTCAGCACTGTTTTGTGCATTAGTATGTAATGTATTATTAAGGTGCATCATTGCTGTAATATATCCTTACCTTGTTTATCATCTTTCCTTAACCCTGTTGTACAGTCCATATGTGTGGTGTGTATATTTCACCTATTTTTTATGTATATTACTGATCTTTGTCAGTCATGTCTTGTGATAGTTATTATTATGCTTGTACCCACACTTTTCCCCACCTTCACTTTTCGTGTCTTTTCCATATCTTCTATTCTCAAAAAATAAAAAATAAAAAAATAATGGGGGCATATTCTCACTAAAAAAAAAAAAATAATGTCCATGCTCCTCTGACTCTCCCTTAGAACTTCCTGATCAGTCATCCCTCTTGTGTGCCCCTCTTCTTCACCCTTATTCCACATCTGCTTTGCTATCACCCTAATTTCTTGGGTACATGCCTTACTTGAGTTCCCTATACATGTCCCGCATCCATTGTTAGCTAAGGTTAGCATTGTTGATGTGACTGTGGATACCATTTTGCTGTAATTAAGAATTTTTCAATTTAAATTTTTTGCAAATGTATATGTGTGTGTGTGTGTGTGTGTGTGTGTGTGTGTGTGTGTGTGTGTGCGCGCCCGCATTTTGTGATGATATCCGCAACATACTGTAGATATTTGTGGTTTTATTGTACTATTGATGGTACATATTTGTCTTCAGTCAATGTTTTCCACTTATTATTGACGTGTTCTGTTGAGTCGGTCTAGCTGCCACACATGCACAATGCTAATGTAAACGTATCACTTTACAGATGTTTTTTCTTTGGAATAAAATTTTGCAATACCTGACTGCAGTTGCACTAACATCACTGGTTATTTGTTGTTGCTGCATTGCACTGAGTTAAGCTCATTAGACAAGGGCACATTTGCATATTACTTGACTTGTTGCAAATTCTGCATGGTGTTCAGAGCAATCTGCCAAATTCTGATTAATTTATGGAATCCATCCCTGTGTGTCATTCTCTTTTACTCACTTTGTAATATGTACTCATTTCCATCATAGAACAATAGTATTAGGTTCATTAAGTTATATGTGTCTGCTGCATAATGTGTTAATGAAGGTGGTTGATACATACCCTTATTTAAGCTCTGAATACTCTCTCAAGTACCCCATAGGTATAATACAGTTAACCTGCTGATGTCTATAGTTTACAAATGTTTCACACTTCTGTCCTATCTATTAACATTTTCATTCAATTTGTTATTGTCAAATTCTCCATTATCTAATAGTCAATATTTTCTGATTCAGTGTTCAACACTTTATGTGTTCTTTGTTCTTATAAATCCAAGAAGCATTAGCTAAGGTTTAAATATACTTGAAATTACAGTCAGTAAACATGGCTAAAATATAACACAGTAATTATATTGTCTAAAATGGGTCTATATTATATGTTCGTAGTTTGAAAACTTTGAACGTTAAATAATCGAATGCAAATGTTTGAAGATTCATATAATAAAAAAAAAACAAACAGAACTTACCTGACTAGTGTAGGCAGGGGGCAAGCCCCCCTGCACCCCCACTCCCCCTCCTCTTTAACTATACCAACTCCGAGACCACACTATAGTGCAGTAAAGGAAATATTTCCCTTACTGCACTGTAGTGCGGTCTTGGAGTTGGTATATTTAAAGAGCTGGGGGTGTGTGGGGCACATCCCCCCATGTGAGGGTGCAGGGGGGCTTGCCCCCCTGCCTACAGCCATTAGTTTTGTGTTTTTTTTTTTTTTTTTTACATATGTTCGAAGTTTTATAACGTCTAACATTTAAATTCGATATTTTAACGTTCGAAGTTATAAAACTTTGAACATACGATATAGAGCCGTCTAAAATTACCTACCACTTTAGTTAATCTTTATTATGGAAGACAAATTTGATTGCATTAAGTGTCTCTGTATGTGTTTCTGCTTTATAATAAATATTTTTCTACGTGAATGTGAGACATATAAGTTTGGAAACATTCTTAGATTTCTAAACACACTTTTGTTTATCCTATAGGCTCTTTTTTTATACGCATAAAGACAGTTTGGAAACATTTTTCATTTTCTGGATACTTTGTTTATATATAATGTTGAATATTTAAACGTGCAATCTTTCAGAGATAACAGCCATTAAGGTTTTAAAATAGTACCAAGTTACCAGATAAGAATAAATTACAGGGGCTAAAGTAGTTAAACATTAACTACTGTAGCCTATCGTAAATAGGTCTCTGTCATGTTTTTAATATGCTATTTTAAAATAGCATGGCGTGCAGCTCTGCAATTTGTGTTGTGTAATAAACATCTGTATTATGTTACAACAATCCATTTTATCCAACTTGATATTTATTCATGATTTACATAAATCGAGCAGATATCTTTAGTGCATGCAGCTATGTGGTTTTATTGTGTGTGTGTGTGTGTGTGTGTGTGTGTGTGTGTGTGTGTGTGTGTGTGTGTGTGTGTGTGTGTGTGTGTGTGTGTGTATGGTTTATTAATTGCATTTTATTTTATATTTGTTAACCTGGAAGGTCCATAAGTGACCATTTTCAGCACAACCTAGGCCTAGTATGCAACATAACTGAGTTAGCATAACCACTGCAATAAAACAAGTTGGATATGCAATATTGATAAAACACCAAATTAATAAAAGTAGACTATACAAAGTTATTCTATTTTATGTTGTTACAAAGGTTCCTTTTTATTAAGAATTTATACTTATACAGTATTACATGCAACTATATCTAGAGTGCAAATCAGTCTTAGGCATAAAAGATTTAGGCATTTGTTTTGCAATCATAATTTCTATCCTTTTTACCCAGACTATCCATGCTGTGTGTGAATGAGAGCAGGTAAGCTATGATTCAGAGAGGTCTGGTCTTCTTTCGGCTTTTCCTGGTTAGGGGTCGCCACAGTGGAACTCCGGTCCGCTAATGATTAGCAGTGGATTTTTACGGTACCAAGTTGCCAGCCTGTTGCCCAGCCTTCAAAGAAGGCACACCCATTCATGTATGCACCTACCTGCATGCCTTTAGATGTCACTCGATCACAGGGAGGAAATGCAGACTCTACACAGAAAGCACTCCAAGTTGTGCTAATTTTAGATGGTCATGAATATGCTTGATATAATGAAGTCATTATGAAATGTAAATGAGAAATGATGTAAAACAGCATATGCTAATGAAACATTCTCTATCCTACTCGTGATTCATAGTAAAATTTTCTCACCTTTCCACGTTGTTTGCAGATGTGTTATATAAAGAGGAGTTGTGCCTATTATATCTATTTTGCGATCCATGACGATGCTGCCACTTGCTGCTAATCTTGTTATCTCTTGTTGTGAGCTGCTTGTCTTGGCTGAGCCAAAGCAACTTCCACCCAGTGGTGCTTGCCAGCCAAGAAGGCAGAGAATAACCCATTATAATTTTGATAAGCAGAGATACTTGATAAGTTTAGAGTGGACAGGGATACTATATGGGTTTTAGTGTGTATGTATGACTCCTACAGTGGTACTGAAGGAATGTGTGGACTTCCAATTCCTGTGGATACTATGGTATTTGTAGCACTCACTATACTTGCCACTGCAACCTTCCAGAGAGAGACTGGAGAGACATTGGGTATCTGTTAGGCTTATGCCTCAAAAATGCTGTATCATTTCTTGGATGTACTCTTGACAAGTGTGGACCAGTACATCTATTTATTAGTGTCCCCTCAGGACTGAGCCAAACTATGCATGCCTTTAATGGGGTGGCATGTTTCCCTAAGGTATTCAGTGCAATAGATTGCTCCCATGTTGCACTTAGGCCCCTCCTCTGGTCAACGAGATGAGTAGTACTGCAACAGGAATGGTTACCATTCCATCATTTGCCAGATAGCGTATGATGCATGGGGGGGCATCACCAAAGTCTCTGCCCAGTAACCTTGCAGGACTCATTATTCCTATATCTGGTACACTAGCTCACTCTACTGCTTTTTCCTGCATGGTTGGATGTCCAGTGGTCATTTTGTTTGATAAGGGGAACATTTTTTCTCTTTTTTTCTTTTTCTATTTTATTTAAGTAGTTACTCATCGTAAAATATATTGCTGCATATTAAACCAGTTTTTCTTTGTTTTGTATCTCCCTCTTTTCTCTCTCTTGCTTTATTTTTTATTTTTCTTTTTTGTCTTTCAGTCAGTGCTGGATGTTCACTGGAGTCATGGCTCCTGACAACAGTGAGAAATCCAAGTGGAGCTGCAGAACATCAGAAGATCATCCGATCATATCAGGTTACTAGGCTATCGACCAAGAGGTCATTTCAAGCCTAGCTGTTTCATCCCAATTTAATACCATAGATACTCTAGTCAGTACAGTGACAGGGATTTTAGTTGGTCTGTGTAAGGCATGTGCTGGAGTCCCTTGATCTTAGTAAGAAACCTCTGAGGTCTCTCCAATTGCTGCAGGTGCTTTATACGGTACATGCTGAAAGGGGCGTTATACTAAATTATGGACCTGATTAGTGACAAGTATAGAGGGCTTATAACCTCCTTTGCTCTAGAGGTGATGCCTTTGATAATCAAGTGCGCTATGTAGAGGGCCTTCTTTACTACAGTAAACACATGGTGGTCAAAGTTAAGGTCACAGTTTACTTGTGATCCCAGATCGCTTACTACGTTGTAGGTACACAGGGTATTGTTGTTAATTTGATAGTGTAAAGGGACATTGTTTTTACCAAAGGAAATGATGATGCATTTCTTTGCATTCAGTTTTAGACTGTGACTAAGACACCAGCCGTTAGTCTGCGTAAGTCCCTCCTGAAGTATACTGGCTTCATTTAGGGATTCAATAATTGCACCCAGTTTGCAGTCATCTGCAAACTCGGTCAACAACTTCCTCTTAGCTTTGTCCTGAACTTCTGAGAAGTATATACCAAACATTAGGGGGTGCATGGCTAACCCCTGTGGTATCCCACAGGTGACAGGTCTATTGGTTGATGTGGAGTCACCCACTCTGATAGTGTGTGACTGGTTTGTGAGCCAGGTGGCAACCCATCTTACAACAAAGGGGCTTACATTCAGTTTGGTAAGTTTATTGATAATGCCTGAGTGTGGGATTGTGTCAAAGGCCTATGCCAAGTTGAGGTATGCTGTGTGCACAGATTTGCCCTCGTCAATGACCCTGGTCACATTTTCAAAGAAACCCACCAGGTTTGACAGGCAAGATCTGCCTTTGACAACGCTGAATTGGGCCAGATCCAAGGTTTGTACGTCACCTATGTCTTTATTTATCAGGTCCATGATGATGCATTTCATGGCTTTACAGATGAGGTTGGTCAGACTTATGAGTCTATAATTCCCTGGGTCTGTTGCTAAGTCACCTTTGTGGAGGGGAATAACTGTTGCTGTTTTCCATTCCGCAGGAACAAAGCCAACAGTTAGGCTGTGATTGAAAAGGGTACTTAATGGTGATGCTAGTTCATGTTTTAGTTTGTTTAGAAGACAGCCTGGGATGCTGTCTAGTCCCTTAGAGGCTGTGTTTTTTTGCCTTAGACAAGGCTTTAATGACCTGCTCTTCAGATATGTAGGGTAGGAGGAGTTGCAGGCAAGGTTTGTGATAAGTTTGCAGGGGATAAGGGAGTGAAATTTTCACCAAATCTGTATGCCAGCAGGTTTGCTATCTCTGCTGGATCAGTGTGTGTGATGCCATTAGTCACTAGTTCTGCACATGCTTGGGTCCTAACTTTTAGGTGGCATACATAGTTGTAAAAGGCCTTATGGTTATCCTTGGCTATGATTGCTAAGTTTTTCTCAGTTACCCTTAGAGGATTTGACATGTTGTCTTAATTACCTATTGAGGCTGAGGAGGGTGTTTTTCCATTGTTGAGGTTTTGCCTTAGTTTTCTTAGACAGCAACTTTTTGTGTTTGCTGTAATGTTTGCTGATGCTGGATGTCTGCCAGGGCAGCTTTTTTCACTTGGTGCTCTGGTTTTGATTCTCTCTGGAACAGATGACTCTATAAACGTTTACAAGTGCTTGTACAGAGTTTTAGTGTAAGCTTTGGTGTAGCTACTACTTTCACCTGGGGGCGAGGCTTAGAATGTATTTATACCTCCCCCTAGGAGGGTATAGTTTACTTTAGTGAAGCTTTTTAGTCTGACTTCGCCCTTTGTGAGTTCTGCTGTTAGTGTCAGTTTGAAGGCGACTGATTTGTGATCAGATTTAACTAATCAGGATCTAACAGTTGCGGTGGTGCATCTATTTGTCGTGTAAGTGAGGACTAGATCTAGTATGCTTGTTCCTCTTATTGAGGTTTGAATAATTTGTTCCAGGGCATTTGAGTTAAGAAAGTCAAGAAACTTTTGTGCTAGTGAGTTAGGGCTGGAGTAGGTTTCCCAGTTGATGGTGTGATAATTGAAATTCCCCCATGAACAGAGTGTTTGGCAATACTCGGATTGACTCCAATTTAGTGAAGTAGACCTCGTGTGCATCATGATCCATGGAGGGGATCTATAGCTAGCTATGACTTGAATGGGGATCTTATCCACAGTAATTTAACCATGGACTAACTCCATAGAGTTGTCCAGTCTAACTAATCAGGAGGTGAATGTATCGCTAATATAGATAGAAACACTTCTTCCTTTGGTTCTCACATGTTCGTTTTGCGATCTGAAGGTGTGAAAGGCATTGTAGCCTTGCAAGGCTGCGGTACTCTCTGAGGCCTTGAACCAGATTTCTGTGACTACACAGACATCTATATCCTCCAGTAATAGAAGTGCTTCCAGGGTGTGCAGTTTTTGGTTTAAGTTCCTAGTGTTTAGCAGCATAACCCTTATTTTGTTATGGTTGGCAAATTTAATGTCAGCAATTTTGTTTTTAAGACCTTGCCTAAAAAAGTACTATGGGGGAGGCAAGAGCCTTTGCCAGCAGCAAAAAGCCTAGTGATATCAGGTGAAAACCATCTCTGGCAAAGCAGAGAGGTTTGTCGTCCATGTCATCATAGGCTGACAGAAACTGGATCCCCTTTGTATGACACAAAAAAACTAAGCCAATTATAGAAATTGATAATTTTTGTTTATACTGTGGCATCATTCTAGGTGAGGGTGATATACTTCTCAAGGCTAGGGACAAACTGCCTGGGACAGGTTCAGGCTCCTAGCTGGCGAGACATTTCCCTGTGGTACATCTGGTTGGGGACACATGGCTGAAGTGATATTCGGCTGTAGAGACATGTCTATTGCAGATTCTCTGTGGACAAAGAGAAGCACACAGCACCATGATCATATCTTCAATAACCAAATGCAGAGGAGGGAAATAATGTCCCTGGTGCCATGCCACCAAGAGATAGCTTACAGTATGGCAGGCATCATCATCAGGTTGCCCATTGCCTTTATTACTAGTGTGTGCAGACAATTACTCCCTTCACAGTGATTAGAGAACATTACAAAAAAATACATACTGAAGCAAAAGTGTTACTATGGTAGCATGCAGGATTTACTCCATGCTGTAGCAGACTTCTACATGTTGTACTTATATAAGTATGTACTGTACACCAAGCACAATACATTTTACTTCTCCTACCAACATGCACTTGTTTATTGAGGATGTGGACATGGTGCTATGTGCGTCTCTTTGTCCACAGGGATTCTACAGCAACCACATGTCTCTGCAGCTGAATGTCTCTTCAGTCACATTTCCCCAACCAAATGTACCACAGGGAAATGTCTCGCCAGCTAGGAGCCTGAATCTGACATACATATATCCTAAAGATAGGCTAGGTGATGATGCAAGTGATTTTGAAGAGGGGCTATAAAGACAACTGAATTGTAAGTTGGTCTGATTTTGTGACTTACTTGATGCAGGTGATCTTTCAAACACTGATCTGAAAGTGCTGCAGGACTGGTACCATAACTTGAATGAGAGGTTCTGCTAGGTGTATATGAACACGGATGTGGCCTGCATAAAATCTGCTATGCTTGTTCCCCATGGATAATTACAGTACATTCTCGAAAAGCACCTGTAGTGTCATGTGATCTGCTTCCACATGTCTGAACAGTACCCTATCATCTTCCCCTTCCAAGACTGACTCCTGCTTAAGTCTGGTAAGTCTTAAACTAGTGTATGAATGGAAGCAGCCACAGATGCTTGGTGTGCCACCATACAACACATCAATGTGGTCATGGCATTATAGCTACTCTCTGTTATTGCTATGTAGTGCAGAAATCCTCATGTGTGCCTTGGAGAACTTTGACCATTTCTACCACACTTTCTGTGGCAGTGCTCTGAGCCCTACAATGTCATGGCACATTTGCTACTGGACAGCCAATGCTTTACTTGTTTTCTAGAGTAGCTGTGAGGAATTCCTGTACCTGGCTTCTTTTTGTAAAGGTATCACTTTTTAAACTGTTACCTCTGAATGTCTATCTTCATCTTTAAAGTGCACATGCTTTTCTCCCTGTGCAAGTGTGAATGTAATGTCACCATGTGTTTGACGTGGGATATGGTGTCCCTGCCTGCAGAGTTACTAACACATTATGGGGTGTCCGATTCTGCCATTAAACTTGAAGATTTTGTGCCACTTTCCTCAGGCTGCATCATAAATATAACTATGTTATCATCATCATCATCATCTTCACCAGAAATTCTGTTGCTAATACCCTCCAGATTTATTGGTGTAGTGGTTTTTGCTGCTGTTCCTATAAAAATGATTTGGAAACATTACTAATAAGGAAACAGCATACACTGCTGTATGCTTATTATGAAGGCGTGGGGACACTTACCATGCACACTGTCTTTCATTCTGTGTAAAAGTGAGTTCACCTGTTAATAGTAACTGCTGGGTTTAATATAATCATTCCATAGCCACATTCATTTCTGTATATAAACATACGTTACTGTTTATAAACCAATCATTTTGAGCAGAAGATTGTTGCTGCAGACTATGGTAGCAACCAGTGTTCTCACCACCTATAATGATTTAATTACAGTCATCTTCTGTGTCATAGTCATCCTCACGGATTTAGAGGAAGTATTGCTCATCTAGTGTTAAATGGAAAATTGTAGCAGGCCACTCCTGGTACTTCTATGGGCAATTTCATTCTGCTTCACTCTAACACATCCTACCATATAATTTGCCCTCTTACTTTATTGTGTTGATGTGCATTTTCTTCCACTGACTTCATTGATGTCCATTACAAACTGATTCCAAGCTTTTACCCTCTTAGCTTGTTTGGCTTCTTTCCCTCCATTACCAAACGGACATTTGTCATATGTCCTGAGGGCTGTCAAGAGGATGCGGTTTTACTCATGGCTGAAGGTGTCCTTTCTCTGCCTTGATGCCTTGTCCTGCATCATTACAGCACATAAAAATATGCCACAGTCATTCAAAATAAAAAACTTTTGATGCAATCACCAGTCAAACAGCATGCCATTCTCATAAAAGGTAGGTGCCACAGACCCCATAATTATATACAGACATGCAAAATCTCAGCCCAGCTAAGTAAAGTTGTGCAGTAATAATGCCTGCAGTATTATAAATGCATTCACAGCAGTAAAGCAATCAGTTTGTTAACAGATTCATCCTTCCCCCAGCCCCTACCAGTGTCTTGTATTCATCAGTGACCCACTCAGAAATGTCCAAGAAAGACATTTATGTTTAGCTAACAAAACATCCTTACAACTGCAGTACTTCCCAATTATATCACTGTGTTTCAAACACATATACACAATCACTAAATGACAATGAAGGAAATGATTTTCTCACTGATCAGTAATCATTTTCACTGATGCTATAATAATTTTCCATTCACAAATGACAGCTTCACATTATTCAGTAAAGCCATTATAATATTCCCATCACGTCATTAAAACAAACATTTCTTGAAGTGACCTCACTAAACATACATAATTTTTGAAGTGTTTTACATTAATTTACCCTATGATCTGTATTTAAGAACATCCTTACCACATTTGTTTTATTCTCTATTCATACAGAAAGATTATACTAAGTGTACACCTAGTCAGCATTTTCGTGGTAACCTTTAAAATCCCCTCAATTTTTATGGCTGCAAGAAAATCAGTAGATAAACTAAAATTAAGAGGATTAGGAGGAACAAGTTGAGAGCTATGCTTGTGTTGCCTGTTCGCTCAGAATGGTCTATACTTAGTGTAAAGCGTTCATGAATCTGGCCCTATTTCTATTATTTTTTCTTATTTAAAAAGCATGTGGCTTCCTAAGTCATTTGCTGCCTTATCTGAGTAATCACAAGTTAATATAGTGGATTAAAATTTTTTTTCACTAATTCAGGTTCATTTATGTGTTTTGTATGTACATTATGTACCTTTTCATTCATCTCTATGGATTGCAGTAACATGCAAACAAGTACAGCTACGTACTCAACATACATTGGTGTCAGCTACTTAGGAATGCAGCCTCAGAATCACATGAATGCATTGTGGAAAGTAGGGAAGTCCGCAGCAGACCTTAGCAATCCCCAGTTGTGGGAACACCATAGATAGCCTCAGTTATACTCAAACCTGACTATGTTTAGATAATGCAAAGTAGAGTCATATGCATGAAAGTTTGCATAGCCATGATGTATAATCTCTGCCCATCTCATATCATCAGGCATACCTATTTCTGCAAAAAGCACCCCCTCAAAATAAATAAATAAATAATTACATTAAAAATGTATATTTCTTTTGTACTGCATAAGGCATGTATAAACGACATTCAGGTGTAATACTCCAAATCAATAGCTAAGGAAATGCACAGCAGCAGTTGAAATTGTAAGTAATATAAAAATAACAATTGCATACTGAATTTTATCCACCATATAAATTAATTATGAATGCATTTCTTTAAAAACACATGTGACAAAGCATTTTTGATCAATCAAGCTTGTGAATAATAACAGTAGCAGGTCTTATGTCCCTGCTAGTTAAATTAGTTTGCTTAGGATGATGTCACACCCCAGAGCAAGTAGTTCTTAAACTGTGAACCACAGCTCTGCTCATACTGTCTTCATTCTGATATTAGCACTTCTAATAATGGCAGCACCTGTTAAGACATGAGGCCGCACTCCAAACTAGTCGGATAAGGAGACCAAGATTATGGTCTGCCTTTTTAGTGATTCGTACCTGGATCCAGGCATGCATAAGGAGGAATGAGTGGAAGAAGATGGACATCTGGCAGGAGTTGGGTGAGCATCTGTCATCCCTAATGAGGCTCACCCATTGCAGCCAAAAATGCCATCACAGGTATAATGGCCTACAGAAGTATAGGTCATTGTATTTTGATGGCACAATGATCTACAGAAGTTTAGGCCTGACCAACTGGCTGAGTGGGTCGACCAGTTAGCAGCAAGAAGACTAGAGATGAATAGTAAGCACAACTTTAGTTTTTTTTTTTTTTTTTCCATTTTTTTGGTCATATTAAAGATAAAAATAAAGTATAAAAATGTTGCATAAATGAAGGTATTTGCTAGAAGAAATATGTCACTGGAAAAATATATCTATATCTATAATGTTATTATAATAAAGAAAATGAAAGCAAAACATATCTGTACGCAGAACTGCATCGGTATACAAATATATACAATGTTTATGTGATAACATAATTGTATAAGTCTTTAAATACATGTATGTCTGTAATCTGCTTGAGTACACTTACAACTATCTTTAGTGTATATACATATATGTATGTATTTAAACACAAACAAAAAGATTTGCATTATCACATAATATCATTTATAGTATTGCATTAACTTAGTTACCAATTAAAGTACATGCAGGCCATTTTTGTAAAGAAATGATTTTGTCTGTAAAGGCCAGAAAATATTTATTAGTATAATTGTATAACACAGTCATTTTTTCCACAATATTAGCTGCACACCCAAGATGGGTGAGCTCTCAGACAGGAGCCACATCATAGTCACAGTGGAGGTTGTAAGATGGGGGGGGGGGGGGTTGTAGTATAAAGTGACTGACCTGCACATAATGAGAAATGACCAGTTGTATTAAGGAGAAAACTAACAAAGCATGCATTATTGTACTGAATTATAATTCAGTACAATAATGCATATTTTGTTAGTTTTCTGCTTATATAGATCTGTAACACAAATAGTATTTTTGTCTAAGCCTGAACTGATGGTGGTTTTCCATGGGACTATTTCCAGCAGCCTTATGCCTCTGCCTTTGTATGAACTCCAGAAATGCACATAATATTTAAGGTGTGGCCAGTCTGTAGCCTAGTGTAATGAAAACATTACCACTTTTGTTTTCAGAATTTATCCCTGTGGCTGCACTCCATCTCTTTGTTTGCAGCTGCCACTATCCTCTAACTCTGTTTTCTTTGTAGGCTAACCCAACCTTAAATAGCATACACAAGTTATTTTCCATCTATTCTGCCATCAGTTTCCTTCACCCAAGTGATGGCCTATGCTGTCAAATGTAAGTCCTGTTGCCTTTTAAGGTTATTGTGTTCTACAGTGAACAGAACTTGTGTAAACACATCATGCCAGTTCTGCATAGGTATACTGACTTACTGTATATATTTTTCCAGCCACCACTGACTTCAATTCCCTAGCTTGCCCATAGTATTTCCCCCTGGGACCACTACATCTTGGAGTGGTAACCTATACATTTGTTTCTGCTGGGTGGAGCTCTTGTCCATCTGGAAGAGAAGTATACCTCTCAACTGTCCAAATTTCTGCCTCAAAGTTTTGGTCAGTTCCTCATAAAATATATGGTTTTCTGGCAAATCACTGAGGACTGAAGTCATTAAATAAAGACAAACATTTGAGTTTCCGGATTCATATCTTTCAGAAGATGCAAACTGACACAAATCCTGTTATTCAGGCAACTTTCTAAGTTTATGGGAACAATATTTAAAGTCTGTCCTTATTTTTATGCTTTTGTTCTCCACATTATTTTAGGCTTTATCCAGATTTCTTGCACTATGAGGTTGAGCGATATGAATGTAATACATCTTGGCATCAGGCTATGAACACCCATGCAACAGTTGGACAGGTGCAGAGAAGTCTAGGACATCAAATTGAAGCCAGATTTCTCATTCCTACACTTTCTCCAAGCCTATTTTTCTGCATTCTTTGCTTATCATTTCATCCTATACATTCAGTACTCTTTCTTCTTTTTCCTCCTTGTAGAATATAGTGTGTGTGTGCTGTGTCTTTAAGAAGTGATTCAAGGATTGCACGCACATATAAATAGCAAGCAAGTGCTAGCCTCAGTGCAATTTTGATAGTGCAGCCAGAGAGTGAGCATGTATGAGTGTAATAGCTAGTTTGTTTATAAGTTTATCTAAGTTAAAGTTATTAAGCCTCAATCCTGATATATTTGTACAAAATAAAGCTGCTTGAATAGAACCAATGAAGACTCATCTATTCTATCCTGACTAGATGAGCAACATGATGTCAGAACTGGGATTCCAGAGACTGATTTTCAGGGCTATGAGGTGCAGAGTTAACAGTGAAGGTAAACTAAGAGAAACTAGCATGAAAAAGGGCCAGAAATCAACCAAAGGTAAAGAAAACTTGCACGGATGATTTACATTATAAGAAAAATAAAACAGAGCAATACAAGGGCACAAATTGCATTATTAAACAAGTGGGAGGCACAAAAAGGTTTATTAATTAAACAAAATGTTTAAGATTAAGATATTTGATAAAGTGATTATCAGAAAAGCACATAAGGGGTTTGGAATTACATCAGAACTGCAAAATGAGCATGTTTAAAGCAAAACGGGCATGTTTAGAGTAAAATGAGCACAAGAAACTTATAATGGGCATGAAAAGAGATTAAACAAGCAAAATGAATATAGTAAAGATAAAAAGGGCACATTAAGTATAAATAAAGCAAGGCAATTGCATGTTTTTTTACAAAGTACTGTGTTTGGCATAACTACTATTTTGCATTGTATTTGGGGCATAACTAGAGTTATTCAAAGTATCTCAAAGTGTGTAAAGTACTTACAGTGTATGCTTATTACTGTGCATTTATTCCAAAGAGTTTATTTTGTGTAAAGTGCAACCATTTTATAAAGTGCAGTCAAAACACAGTAATTTAGAAAAATTTCTTGTGGTGGGTGTGTCTATTCACAAAGTGCTGCCATTACAGAGTGTTTCTTGCACTGCAAAGAGTTAGCAAAGTACCACCATTTTGGGAAAGTTTCAGTGTACTGTGTAGTATTTATTCACAAAGTGCAATTACTTTGAAATGTTTCTTACTCTGAGCTTCTTCTGCCCAGTTCATTCACATTGTGCAGCTATTTTGAAATGTTTCTTACACTAAGAGGTGATTTCTTATAGTACAGTGATTTCAAGAGTATTACAGTACTCGAGAGACTTATTTTGCAAAGTTCAATTATCCATAGGCTTGTTGTGCTATTAGGCATAGTTACAAGTACTGGCATACATTTCTGGCATATGTATATGTGTATATGTTCATGCATACTTGCAAAAGCCTTCACTGGTATATGTTAATATGGCAGATGGATTTTGAAAGCATCACCATTGGTGTTTCATCAGAATTTTGCAGAGAATTGGAGAATATTTGAGCAAGATTATGATATTTTTATACAAGCAGCTTATTCTGATAAAGATGCATATCCCAGGGCATTCACTTTGCTAAGCCTAGCTGGGTCAAAGGCCAGTGAAAGAGAGCATTCATTTGTGTATGTACCAGCAGTATATGAGGGAGAAGGTGAAAACCATCAAATTGTTGTACAGGCTGAATCAAGAGGATACCCCAAGTGTTTGAAGGGCAAATTCAGGGAAATGTTTAACCCCCAGACAAATATTACATTAAAGAGGCATTTGTTTTACACAAGAGATAAAAAACCAGGGGATACTTTTGCAGCTTATATAACTGACCTGAGAAACAAAGTTAAAATGTGACAGTTTGGTCATTTAAAAGATGAGTTAATAGAGGACAGGCTTGTGTGTGGTATTAATAGTGCTACAGAGAGAAAGATTTTGCTTCATGACAGTGATTTAATGCTGAGCAAAGCTATAGAGATTTATAATATCCATGAAGTTAAAGAAAGGCACACAAGTATGTGAAGCTTGCAAGTGATATGAGCATGGCATCAGTAGGCTCCAGAGCAAATGTAGATGGCATGCAACACATGGCTAGCAGAAGCAGGCCTAAGCACATGGTAGCTACAGCCATTGCAGGTTTATCTGGGAAGTCCCATAATTTTCCAGGAAGTTCTAAGAGAAGGACATGCTCAGTGCAGTATAAGGGTGAGTCAGCAAAACCCAAATCCACCTTCATTGTTAACTGTCACAAATGTGGTGTCAATCATGAGTCTAAAAGAGAAAAATTCTTAGCATTTGGTCAGCAATGCCACAAGTGTAAAAAATGGAATCATTTTCAAAAGTTTTGCAAATCAAGTAAACCTCACATAGTTATAAAGAAGGGTCACTCGAAAAAGCAAGTTGATCATATAGAGAGCTGCAATTCTGCTTTCTATGTATAATCGTGTATCAGTAATTGGTGAAAAGGTTGATGCAGTGAATTTGCTGGCAAAGAGTGAAGTGTTTTGCACTGTCCAGATCAATGGTAAATCCACCAAGCTCAAATTAGACACTCGTTCAAAGTGTACTGTTATGTCAGCAGACACATTTGCTAAGGTGAGAGCTGGTGCACAACTCAATGTGGCTAGTTGTGTGAAACATCTTGCTTTTGGAGGTGAAGAAATTCAAACTGAAGACTCAGTGGTGCTTTCATGTTATTTGCCAGAAACTGCTACAGCTTACTATTCTATGTAGTCCAAAGACCTGTGCAGTCATTACTGAGTCTCAGAGACAGTATGAGAATGAATTTGCTTTCCTTTACCAAAGAAGTTCATCATATAAGCACATCTCCTAGTTCCAATTTTACTGAAGCCATTTTCTCAGAGTATGCTGATGTTTTCGATGACAAGTTAGGCAAACTTCCAGTTGTGTATTCCATGAAGTTGGACCCAGAGGTCAGTCCAGTGGTCAGACCAGCAAGAAAAGTTCCGATAGCTATACAGAATAATAGTTGGATAAAATGGTGCAGCAAGGTGTCATTTGTCCAGTCACAGAACCAATTGAATGGTTGTCATCCATGGTAGCAGCCCACAAAAAAGGATCAGATGAGATTGGAATGTGTACTGACCCAAGAAATTTGAACAAGGCATTAAAGAGACCATATCATTCAATGTGTACAGTCGAGAAAGTCACAGCCCTAATACCAAATGCCACTGTTTTTTCTGTCTTAGATACAAAAAAGTTCATTTTGGCAGGTGATGCCTGATCATCAATTCTCACTACTGACTACTTTCAGTACCCCACTTGGAAGATATAGATTCCTCAGGAAGCCATTTGGAATAAATTCAGCAAGTAAAGTCTTTCAGCATGCAATGGAGCAATTTCTTTCAGGTTATCCTTGTGCCATAATAGTAGATGTTTTATTGGTTGGAGGTAATGGTGAAGCAGAGGATGACAGAAACCTTAAGAGAGTTCTAGACAGAGCACATGAAGTGAACTTAAAGCTCAAGCCTCTGAAGTGCAGATTCAGATTACCACAAGTTACATATGTAGGTCATTTATTTGCTAACACTGGGTGAGACCAGATCCGTCCAAGCAAGCAGCCATTCTTGAGATACCAGCACCAGATAATGTTCAGGCTCTACAATGTTTTCTTGGTACTGTCAATTATTTAGGCAAGTTTATATCAGACTTCAGTGAGCTAACAGCACCTCTGAGAGAGCTGATGTGCAAAAGTATTACATGGTCTTGGTTGGAGCAACACCTGAAAGCATTTGAAGACCTTAAGCAGAAATTGCCACCCCCATCTACATTAAGATACTATGATGTCAATAAACCAGCAATGCTTTCCTGTGATGCTTCAAAATTTGGTCTTGGTACAGTTATTCTTCAAGAATTCAGACCAGTAGCCTATGCATCAAGAACTCTTACCCAAACCGAAATGCAATATGCTCAAATTGAGAAAGAGTTTTAGGCAACAGTATTTGCATGTTCAAAGTTTCATGATTATATCTATGGTCGAGCTATTCAGATTGAAACTGAGCACCAATCTCTAGTTACTATTTTAAAGAAGCCTATGCATTCAGCTCCAGTGAGATTACAAAGAATGATGCTCAAATTGCAAAAGTACAACTTCAAAATGGTCTATCCAAAAGGCAAATTTCTTTATCTGGCTGATAACTTATCTAGAGCACCCAGAAATGCAACAGAACAGTTTCATGCAGAAAATTTTGACTTTGACATCACAGAAGTGCATAATATTTCTACCATGAGACATGATGAGCTGTGAGATCATACAAAGACTGATCCAATTTTGCAAAAGCTCAACTCCTACATTAATGTTAGATGGCCATCAAAGGAATCTAGTGTACCACTTGATATGCAAACTTATTTTCCTTACAGAGAGGAGATGTTGATGGAAGATGGCATTATTTTCATGGGTTCTAAAATTGTTGTTCCTGGTTCCTTACAACATGAATATATCCAGATTTTGCATTGTGGTCACCCAGGTTCCAAATCTACCAAAATAAGGGTGAAAGAACTAGCATTTTGGTCTTCTCTAGCAAAAGACATTGATAAAGTACTTTCTTCTTCAATATGCAATAGTACTAAATCGCATTTGCAAAAATAATCACTTCATCTAAGTCAAGTTTCTGAACTACCTTGGTCAACAGTAGCCACTGATATATTTGAGTGGAACAATCAGCATTACTTAGTGTTGATAGACTCTTATTCAAACTGGTTTGAGATTGATTTACTACCTAACCTAACATCCACTGCTGTTATCACCAAGTTGAAACATCATTTCTCAGTCCATGGTACTCCACACAAAGTTATTTCTGACAATGGTACTCAATTTACTAGTCAGATGTTTCAGAAATTTGTAAGAGAATGGGACTTTGTACATGTTACTAGCAGTCCAGAATACCCACAGTCAGATGGACTAGCTGAACATGCAGTACAGAGTGCAAAGCTATTGCCTGACAGGTTAAAGTGAAAGTGTGACAATACTGATGTCTTTTTGAATTTACTCAATCTCAGAAACATACCCCGTGACGATATACTTGGCTCACCTGCTCATAGACTTCTATCTAGGCAAACCAGAACAACATTGCCTATCAGTTCCAGTTTGCTGATGCCTAAAGCTAAGGACAACAGAACAGTTAGAGCCCAACTATTCTTTCTGTTGTTTCCAGAAGTCCAGTTATGATAAATCAGGCAGATTTTTTTGTCCATTGAAAGATGGAGGGACAGTGATGATACAAATGGTGAAAGGTTTTGACTGGATTGGTCAAGTAACAGGTATATGTGCTGAGCAGAGATCCTACTTCATAGAACCTGAGGGTGTGCAGTACAGGAGAAATTGCAGACATCATCTTCCTGTGATATTGTAGCATTGTTCCTGTGATACAGACTCTAGATCTCAGAGCAATCCAGGCAATATTCCTGTTGTAAAAAGTGTCTTAACTTCTACTTCCATTCCTGATGTTGTTCTTGATGTCCCCAAATCTGAACATTTAGCAGAGACAGTCCCAGTTGCTAGACCTAATTCTAATTTTTATGTCACACAATTTGGTTGTATTTCCAGACCTAGTGTGAAATACACACCAACCTGAACATAATTGTTTATATGTATTTAGTTTTGTATAATTGCATGACAAAGAATTATTGTACTGATTGCATGTCAATTAATGTCATCAGCATTGCATGACATATTTCTCAAAAAGAGAGGGAGGATGTTGAATAGAGTGTGTGTGCTGTGTCTTTAAGAAGCATTTCAAGGACTGAACATGCATATAAAGAGCAACCACGTGCTAGCTTCAGTGCCATTTTGAGAGTGCAGCCAGAGAGTGAGCATGTATGAGTGTAATATCTAGTTCGTTTATAAGTTTATCTAAGGTAAAGTTATTAAGCCTCAATCCTGATGTATTTATACGGTTCTACCTCACTTCAACGACATGCCGGAACATCGACAGGGAAATCGCGAGCCCCAGAAGATCGACAGCGCAGAAGACCGACGCGACGGGACCTAGAAGATCGACAAGCAGAAGACCGACCCGACGAATGAAAGCACCGACGCCAAGGATGCCGAAATGGGAAAAGGCTGTGTAAGTATGCGGTAGTGACGGACGTTAGGGTGCGAGTAAGGTAAGTGTGGATAGGGGTGGGTTAAGTGAGTTAGGGTTAGGGAGCGGGTCAGGTAAGTGTGCGGTAGTGACGGACCTTAGGGTTAGGGTTTGGGTTAGGGTTGTAGGTAGTTGTGTATGTGAGGTTTAGTGTGGGTTTGTAGGGATTTTGGTGTGCTTGTGTTGTGTATGTGGTTTTTGGATGGGGAATGTGTTTTGTTTGTTGATTGTGGTGTGTGAAGTGTATGAGGTTTCGTGTTTGTGTACCGTCGGTTATTTCGTTGTCGGGCATGTGGAATTTCGTGTTTTTGTACTGTCGGTTATGTGGTTTCGGTGATTGCGTTGTCGGTGTTTTGGTGTTTCGTTTATGTGAGGTAGAACCATTTATACATAATAAAACTGCTTGAACAGAACCCACAAAGACTTGTCTATTTTATCCTGACTAGACGAGTGACACTCCTCCTATTCCAGCTCTTCTTCTCCGCTTCTGCAACTTAACCTCATTATAATCTCCTCTACTTGGTTGTGTAAATACATGGAGACTAACATTATTACATTTTAGTTGTTTGATGATATATGGAAATCACTTGTAAAATTTTTTTTTATGCTTGAAAATAGACGTTCATGGACTTGACAATGTAATTAAGTTTTCTGTGTTATATGTAATTTATTTGTTACTATAGCTTAATTATTTGTATTACTCCTTATTATCATCCAGTCTACCTGTGCGGTGTCATAAATGTACTTTATGCTTGTCTGTGTATTCCTACTGGGTCTCCATCATAAAGAATATAGTGAGGCTGTAACCAGAAGTTTGCATTTTGTACTTCAACCTAATATTGTTCACCCACCACCCACCTATAATTTAAAAAAATATATACTCAGTTCTAAAAATTCTACCACAGATATATATAGCTAAGAGACTATTTATTTTCAGTTGTTATCATTTATAGCCATAAAATGCTGTTTTAGAAGTGTATTCCTTTCACACAAGCATTCTTTCTATACCTCTATTCATTTATATAATCCTGCTTTTTGAGTGTTGAAGTTTTCAAAAGACACTCAGAAAACAATGTACACACTTGAGTATACTGAGTACGTCTAGCTACACTCTTTGTATATATTGTATGTATATGTTGTATGTCTCTTGGGTCCTGTCTGAAAATGGGCTAGCCCAGCAGAGTTAACCTGGCCAAAAAAGTTAAATAAATAAATAACTCTGCACTTTTCTGTATGCTTAAATTATATAAATAGGATGAATTGTTGCATTGTATACACATTTGTATGACATTATATTTCTGTGCATGTCTCTCAACCAGCAAATATTAAAAATAGGAGCAAAGGCCCTTAACAATAGGAACATCCAGCTAAAAATCTAGACATCTAATTAGCATAACATTTGAATACCAAATAGCATACTGGTCTTCCCACTTCCAGTAGGAATGTGGAGTACTACTCAAAAAGACTTAAAAAACGGATAGTGACTATAGAAAAGTATAAGTACACTATCAAAGTGACAGTGCAAAATCTATGGACTTCAGTGACCGTATCTCACAATTCTACATAAAATAAAAATACCAAATCATTAATTTTTGCTTCAGAAAAAGGGACTTGTAGGATGTGTGTCCTCTTTCTTTAAAGTATTATTGTGACTAGTATATTGGTTATATGGTGTGATTTTCTGTGTATTAGACAGCCTCAAAACTCACATGCAATGAAGGAGATTCAGAAAATGTCAGAAAATAGGAATATATCTCCAAAAATAGAGGCACCCTATATCAGGCCTGAAAATAGGAATACTCTTCCAAAATATGGGCAGCTGAGAGGTCTTTGTCTGTGTCAGGTTTATAACCTGTTGTTCGTCTGTAACATGGACAGCAATGGCATAAGCCTATAGATGCTCTTTCCCTTCACTGTATACCTGTACAGAACTGTTTACATCTGAACTATTTTGATGGCATTATGAAAACATAGTACTATGCTGTACTATGAAACATTTACCATGTTAAGATTGTCATTGTGCATGTTATAGTATGCTACATTAGACATGATACAATTCTAGTACTGCTGTGTATGTTCTTCCTTGAGGTGTTTGTGTATGGTACTTTCTAATGTACCGGTTATACCCTGCAGATATCTGTTTTTCCAGGGTGTGTTCTAGATGATCATTTGTAATCTGAGTGATCTTGCTGTCTTGAAAATCCCTGTTTCTGTCTCTATGCAACCTAAGATATTGTATTCTACAGCATTTATTGGCTGATACACACTGTGTCCCTCTTACACAGTCATGGTGAAGTGGCACAGTGTACTAACCATTCATAATTTTTCATGTGCTTAGACTGCTTTCATTGCATCCCATAAAGCAATATGCAATATGTGTGACCCTTTTACCTCACTTACTATTTGTCTTACTTGTGTGTGGCCTTCTTTATGTTACAGATTCATACTTTGTTAACACAGTTATGGGTGGGTCTTGGAAATCTATTTACAATCTTTTTTTGTTTTCATTGTTTTAGTCTGTTTATGCATTTAAATAGCTCATTTATTAATTTATTCCTATATTCTCTTCATTCCTTTATGGCATAATATGCAATTACAAATTGTTTCACAGGAACATGAGGATCTGGATATTATGCTTCTTTCAACATAATATTCGCATTCCTTTCTGCCATCATGATATGTTATCTTACATTTTGGAGGATCTTTTGAACTTCATTGCATTTTAATGGGTTTGAACAGTAAGAGTAGTTTTTCAGGACAGACACTGTTTTCCCATTTCCAATTATGCATGCATCACTGTCATAGTTCCTTATGACTTCTAGTTTCATGGTAGGTTGGAAGATAATGTCCTCTATTTTTTTAGTATAACTTTGACAGATGACCATTGATTTACTTTCCCTTTTACACTTTAAGATGTATAATTAATTTAGAAACTCAGGTTAGGTCAAGTTGTTTTTATTTTGATTTGAAGTTCAATATTAGATCAAGTGAGTATCAGAAGAATTAGATAATGCAACAGTATTTATTTTGTGTTGCTTCTTATTAATTTTATTAAAGATTAGATCAAGTAAGAGTTATCGGATATTACATATACTTCAGTGAATAATAGGCTTCCCTGTTTATCTCTTTTATATTTAGAAGTAAAAAGAATAAAGGTAATTAAATTTTCCATTTCTCAATGGGAAAAGGACAGACAACTGCAACAAACACTGACTGAAAGGAATAACATAAAAAGACTTGCTACTAAAACAATACCCATGAACATTGGTAATATTTCAGTTTAGATGCTCTTTATCAAATTAAAAATGTAAAATTAGTCGTACAGAAATGGTGTTGTGTAATCTGACAATTAAAGAAATAACTTCAAGAGAGTATTTCTTTATTTTTATTTGTTTGTTAAACAATAAATAAACAAATCAATTATAAAACAAATAACTGTTTACATAGGTCCACAGCTGATCACTACATCAAAGTTATACATCAACAAGAATTAATATTTTTCAAGTAAGTCTTTAAGTTTAAGCCATGATTTATATGAATGTGCAATATTAAAAGTTCTCATCTTTATAGTATGCAATTCACTACTGCAAACAATTTTTGCCATATAATAAATTCAAAACTAGAGGGGGTAATTTTACTTTTCCAGTTTTCAGTAATTACTTTTCTGGCTATAGCAAGCATAGACAAAAGAAGAGGCACTTGGGTTTTTGGAATTTTCTTAGGAATTAGAGCATTAAATAAAACTAAATATTTAGAAGTATTAAATCTGACCATAGAGTAAAGTTATTAATTTATTTCTAAAAGGAGGAGATGACTTCACATTCATATACCATATGCATACAATCAGCTATTATTTCAAAATTACAACTCCAGCATTTAATTCTGTTTGATTTATACATAATTACATTTTTTAGTAGTGACAAAAGCTCAGTGTAAAAACTTCCAAGTGAAAATTTTCCATTACATAGATTTTAATATTAATTTCTTGTATTCTTCAGAGAAGACTTCATTATTAATTTCTGAGTTGACATTTTGAGGAGTAGTTCTGATAGTAATTGTCAAAATATGTGAAATCTAACTCAAGAATTTTAAAAATTTGTGACAGAAATGATTTATTTTTCATTACATTATAACTGATATTTATTAAGAATTCCAATAATATGGGGAACATTTTCTTATTTAGCTTATATATTTGTAAAATTAACCACTTCCCAGAATCTTGATTGTATATGGACCTTACATTTTCAACAGTATATAAATATCAGTATAATTTAAGAATTGATGCCAATAAATTAAATTACTTTGTTATTTTGATACTAGTATTTTGTTGAAGTTATGAGTTCCACAGCAGTCATTTGTAAATGCAATTCAAAACATAGAACATATTAAGTCTTTAATACAATGGTTAGAATATGTGATCTTTTGGAAAGAGGAAATTATGTTATTTAAATAGGGAATTTGAGAAGAAACTATAATACCATTTACGGAAAACTTTTTTAATAATCAGGATAAAACTATTAGGTACTATTTGTTTATGACTGGTTGTGATATATTTATTATTTACTAATAATATTTCTTGATGTATTTCTTTCCATTTTGAATTACAAGATGAATTTATCCACAATGCTATAACTTCTACAATCGTTGAAGTAGCATACAATTGAATATCAGGGAATCTGATTCCACCATTATCCAACCTTTTCTGTGCCAAAGGAAACTCTTGGTTTATTTGGATGCCAAAACATTTAAGAAGAATATTATTTATCTTCTTCATCATTTTTTTAGTGGATATAGTACTAAAGACTGTAAGATAAACAATATTTTAGGGAGAACTACTATCTTATTAATCATTAATTGTTCTTCCATGGTAAAGAAGAATTTGTACCAATTTGTGACTAAACTTAAAATTTTATCAACAACCTCTGGAAAGTTTGTATCATTTCTTTACCATTAGACATAATGGTTATACCAAGGTATTTCATTTGATTGCTATTCCAATTGAAGTTAGAATATTTTAGTATGAATTTTTAATTTTTTTGTTAATTAATAATGTACTTGTTTTATTATGATTAAATCTTAAGTTTGAGATTTCTTCAAACTGACTCATAGAACTAATTATATGTTTTAATGAATTTTCTATATTTCATATTGTTAGTAAAATATCATCAGCAAACAATTGAATCTTTAGTTCAAAATCTTATTTTATTTTGATACCATTAATGTTCTTATTGGATCTAATACTATTAGCAAAGGGTTCTAAAGCGAATGCAAAAAGTAACGGTGATAATGGACAGCCTTGCTTTGTGCCTTTTTATTATTTAAAGGAATTAGAAAGAAAATAACCTATTTTAAGGTAAGCATTAGAGTTATTGCATAACTTAGAAATTAATGCAATTGGCTCAAGTGAGAAACTGGACACTTTAAGTGCTTTAAATAGGTACGAACAATTAACTGAGTCAAAAGCTTTCTCTAAATCAAGACTAATGATAGAAAGTGCTTTTTTATTTTTATTTGCATAGTCTATTACTGCATATATTCTTGTTATATTATCCTGCACTTGCCTATTTATAATAAACCAAGTTTGATCATTGTTAATTAACTTAGGTATAAGTAGATTAATTCTGTTAGCTAAAATAGACATGAACATCTTATAGTCCACATTTAAAAGTGTAATGGGTCTATATGATGAACACTTTGTGGGATTCTTATCTTGTTCTAACCTCCTTACAACTTTTTTCTCTCCTCTCACCCCCCCACACATCTTTCCTCTCCTTATATATCCCCTTCCACTTCCACTTTTCTGTTAAATTTCTTAATATAACATGGATCTATTTTAAAACATTGAATTACCATTACATCAACTTACAAAATGGTGAGAAGAAAACCATAAACATTTACATTAACAAAAGTACACATCGTCAGAGGTTTTCACTATGTAACTAAACACCGCCATCAGGAAATAAAAAACAAACTGAAGCAAATATAACCCACCCAAGTGTGGGGCTTTGTCCCCCACACCCCCTATGTGGGGGATGTACTCACCACATCCCCCTAACTAAATATACCAACTCTGAAATCACACTACAGTGGAGAACAGGGCAAATACACCATATTGGCCAAGCGTTTAATTAAGCAGTGAAAACTTCCAATGATGTGAACATTTATTAATGTACACATCCATGTTTTTTGTCTCGTCATTTAGCAAGTCAACATAATGGCAATTTGCTGTTTTAAAGCAGATTCTATAACATATCTAATTTCTCTCCAATAACCTAACCTAACTTTTAATTTCACTTTTACTAATACCCTCTTTATTCCTTTGTCTTGCATTAATATTGCTAATCACTAATCGCTAAATCCTTTTATCTCCAGAACCATCAAAAGTTTTTCTTTTTCCAAAAATAAAATGCAAAATTACTATGTACATTATCAACCTACTATTGTACCTTATACATCTATTCAATTTCTTTAAATGTTATTCAGATTAAATGCACTGTTCTGTTATTGCCAATTTTAAATCATTGTGGAGGTTTTCTCCCTGGGCCTCCACTGAAAATGTGTCTTTGTCCCAGTTGGACTTTCCTGGTTACCAAACGTAAATAAATAAATAATAAACAAATAGGTGAATTAAGGGAATATTTCCATGATGAGAGAATTCTGCAGTTGTTTTTATTTCTCTATAGACCTTCCCTGGGATTCAATAAAGCCTGTACTAAGTGTACATTAAGTGTATACTCTTCTGAGCGAACAGACAGCACAGACATAACTCACACCTTCTTCATCCTAATTTTAATTTTCCTACTGATATTTTTGCAGCTTTAAATATTCACAGGGATTCATAAAGGTTACAACAAAATGTAGACTACATGTACACTTAGTGTAATTTTTCTGAGTGCCTAAAAAGCACAAAAACATGATAAGAATGTTCTTGAATACATATTGTGTACACTTAGTGTATACTAAGTGTAGGCTTTATCGAATCTGGCCCCTTATCTAATATTTTAACTGTATTATCTGATAGTATTTTATATAGTTCTAGAATACGATCATCTAAGCCCAGTGCCTTATTATTTTTTAACTTTTTTATTTGATCTTTTATTTCTCTTAAAATGTATGGTCTATCAATTTTTTTATTTGTTCACTTGTTAATGTATTATTTATATTTTCCTTAGAAAAGTTTCAAGTATTTAATCATTATCTAGGTTATTTGTATTATTATTTATATTTTATAAAATATTTTAAAGCCCTCAAGAAAACATATATCTGTTCTTTCTTTTTTATTGTTTGTGTTATAATTTCTTTGATATGATTCAGTTTATTCATTTTCTTTGATCCAAGAGCAAGTTTATGCAAGCTTAAAATGTTTACTGAATATGCCTGTAGTTTAAGTTTTTCCAGGTTTATAGAAACTTTATGATTTAGAATTTCAACATGTTGTATTTAAGTTTTTAATTTCAGACTGACTGATAATGTCATTTGGTTTTAGATTTAACTTTAGTGTGTCTACTTTGACCTGTAGTGTATTCAATTCTTTGTCCCATTCTCTTGTTTTACTAATATGCCAGCTTGCAATTCTTCCATTTAAGTAAACCTTTAATGAATCCCACAGGACAATGTCATGTACTTCACCATTCATGTTTATTTCTAGGAATTTTTTGATCTCTTTAACATACCAATCCTTGAATCCTTTTATTTTAATAATGTACGTTGGTAATTTCCTCTGATGTATTAGCATTATGGTCTGATAATGGGCATGGAACTATTGAAACTTCTCTGATATGTGAAAACAGATTGTTTGAGACAAAATGTTTTTCAATATTTGTTTGTGTTCATATGTATATGAATAATGGGTAAATTGAAGTGAGTTTGTTTTCTTTAACTCATATATATATATATATATATATATATATATATATATATATATATCCTTTAAATTCATTAGATTTACAATTGTTTTAAGTGTTTGGCTGAAGATGTGATTCTCAGCTTTCTATCTGCAATGGAATATTTGTCTGATAAAATACAATTAAAATTACAAGCCTTTATGACTTCACCTTTTATGTAATAGGCTATAGTATCTAAGTATTTTTATTTTTTTATTTGCATCTTTAGCTCCAAGCCCTGGAATCCAGTAAGAGTTCACCAATGTGTATAGTTTTCTGTCCTACTCAGTTATAACAATGCTTAACATACAATTTTTATCTATACAAGTATCTTTTACTTTAGACATTACTGGTGAGTTATTCTATAAAATGGGGGTGCCTTTTCTTTTAGCTCTAAAGCCAGAACCTGCTAAAACCAAATAATTATTTAATGAACATTTATTTACATTTTGTTAAGTAGATGTGCTTCCTGTAGAAATACTATTTGAGCTTTATGTAATTGCAAGTATTCAACTCCCCCTCTTTACTGGATTATTCAATCCATTAATGTTAATAGATATGTATTTAAAATCAAACATTTATATAAGAGAGAAAAGAAAACAGGTATGATGAAATTGCATTTATGTAAAGAGCTTAATATATATTTTATATATAACAATATCAAATCTTCAGCTATGGACAAAACTTTTGAAACAAAAAAATGCCTAATGATATAACCTTAAAACATTCTACCATGAAATAACTTATTCTTAGTTTGTTGAAAAAGACAAACAAACTACCTCTCAAACTTTCCGTTAGACTAAGTTAACTCATGCTTCAGATTCATCTTAATGTGTCTCATTTTAAGTATGCATCCTCTTAAAAAAGCCTGCCAGTGAGTTATTATGACTAAGAATCTTTTCTTGTATCTCACATTATCTCCCTGGTCCACTAAAGGAAGGAAGTCAATTGTTATTTTCATATTTATTACTGCGGTGGTGGTGCTGCGATAGCGTTGAAGCCTCACAGTAAGACGTCATGTTTGATTCTCAACTAGAGCGTCTTCTGTGTGGAGACATGCATGAATGGGCGTACCTTCGTTGAAGGTTGTGTGTCAGGGCCAGGAACTCGGCACGTAAAAATCTACTGCCAATCATTAGCGGACCGGAGTTCCACTGTGGCGACCCCTAAAAGCCGAAAGACACAACAATTAATTTATAGGTCAGATGATTTTCTATTTTTTTCTATTTTATTTACTATGTGTAAATATGTACATAGGATCACAGGTTCATAAATTAGTACAAGGCTAACTGTTCTTGTGGACCATTGTAAGTCAAGCCAATTACCCCATGTAAGAATCAAACCCTGCACCTTGTGTCTGTAAGGGGAACACCTTAACCACTATGCCAACCTCCCACCCTTGCAAATGTATTTATATTCTTTAATTCAAGAGAGTAATTTGACATCTCTAGTACCCTTAAAACAAAACTTCTAATGAATATTTGTTTAATCCAGTCTAAAGGAAGTCACCATTAACCCTAATAAAGCCTGTGATCCTACACCTACTACCATATAGTTTGCATAGTTTCTATACATTAGCCATATGTTTGTCTTTTATAAATTCCCACTGAGCCTGATTAATGGCCTGATATAATGGATCCATTGCAACTCCACATTTAAACTACAGACCTTGAAACAGACTCAGGAAAACAGAATTCCATGTAACCATCACTTATAGTGGACGGATGCCAAATGTGCACACACATTTGTAGAGTTGGTGTCAGCTTCAGCAGCTGTGTAAATATTTAAGTTTTGAGCCTGCTATGTCTCAAGGTAAAGTTTATAATCTGAAAAACGTCTGTTTATCTATAAGCAAGTGATAATGCATGAGAATGTATTTGTTATTCAGAAAGTAATGCTCAACCGGGGTGTTGTGAGGCTCACTGGCAAAAGGTCTCTACTCCCCTTAAATTGCATTATTCCCTCATAATGCCCATCCTGTCATGCATTCTTGCACTCAAACAATGGACTAAGTGCAATAATTCAGTTAGACAATGGGTAATCTGTTAGATTGTTTCACATTTGCTTTTTTATTAGCATATGCATTTCTTATATATTTTTGATGTAAAATTGTTCCTCCACCTAATGTTTCAAAGTTGCTGTAGCATGTTGTTAGAGGAAGTATTTACATCCAAAAATATAAGTTATATATGTCAACAAAGACACACACGACTACACACACACACACACACACACACACACACAGTATATATATATATATATATATATATATATATATATATATATATATATATATATATATATATACACACACACACACACACACACACACACACACACACACACACACACACACACAAACACACACACACACACACACACACACACACACAAACACACACACACAGATGTGTCCAGCAACTTCAGCCACTTTCCTGAACGAATACACCTTACCTGTCATGTGATCAAATTAATGCATGAAAAAAAAAACATGTTGCAACTCCCCAAACTGTCTCTGATTTTGTAGAATGTCCCTGATTTGCTTCCCTTATTTTCTGGTAAGCTGATAAAGATTGCAGTTAGTGAATAAAGCTAGACATAATAGCTTCATAAGTCTTATTGTTAACATAATGTGCATTGCTGAAAATCCTCTTTCGATCAGAATTCTTGAGGAAAGAAGTTGAGTGGTATATGTTCTCCGTCTCACTCACTTTGTCCATTTCCCTCGCACACACAAAACACACACATGCAGATATTTTTCATCTTGCTAAATGTGTCCTTTTTAAACTTTGCTTAGAGAAATTTAAGTAAAACAGCAAGTCCTTGTTTTATTGTAGTTACTTTTGCTAGCTGGTTTCTTACTTTTTTAATTTACCTTTTTATTAATTATTTTGCATTCACTAAAATCAAAGTTTAGTGAGTGCAAACAAATGGAAGCTGTTTGTTATTTTTTTTTCTGTCCTTACTTTACAGCTGCTTACTATGCTGCTGTGAAGTAGCAATTTTTTTTTATTTAGCTTTACATGTACAGTAACACCCTGTTTAAAACATTTGCTCTCTATTCAGGATGACAATGTATATTCTGCACACTGCCTCTGTTGATAATTGTGCGAGCATTTGCTCAAGATGATGCTTACTTTTGAGGAGACACTGACACCATGTGCAAAAATGGGAAAAAGAGGAGGTACGAATGGTGTTTTTGGTTGCCCATTGTGGTTTACCTATAAAATTCACGTCAAGGTGTTGCTGGGCCACTTCAGTTTTTCAAAAGCAGTGGATCTTGCTGATCATATTTTATTTTATAGAGTGTCCTTCATGTGGGGAAAGGGGGACAAAAATCCTCCATTTTTTGAAGCCATTTGCTTGAACACTGTCTGTGGGATTTCTTTCATATGCACGCCCATTTAAGGCACTGTTAAAATCTTGTACTGTACATTCTGGGCTGGGTGCAAATCAGTTTGCACATAGGACAAGAAGCTACCCTAAGCTTGCAATAACTTGAAGAACTGGGATCATTTCCAAGGAATGCCTCCATGCAAGGTATGCAAATGGAAAAGCATACAAACCTTCATAGTCCATCAATGTCCCTCCATCTGACAACACGCAATTTAACTGGTATAAAGAGCAAGCCATCAATGAAAGAAAGAAAAAAAAAAACTGGTGGAGAAAGCCTTAAAATCCAGGTATACTATGCCAAAACTCAGTGTTGTTATAGCAACTTCCTGCAGGTTACATGTGTTGTTATACAACAGAATAGGTGTTACAACAACAGAAAGTACTTCCTGGAGTGCATCTAAACTGACTACAGCAGTATGCCAGCAGTATACATCAATGTACCTAACACTATGATCTGCAGTGGTATTTTACAGAATTTAAAACATCCTACTAGTATGTCTGATCACTGAGGCATCCCTCTATGTGTATGCCACCTAAGTACTTCAAGGAAAACCATGGTATGCCCTGCCAAGAGCCCCAGTAGAGCAGTAGCAGATATAACAAGGTTTATCGTATTGCACAGCAAACAGCTGTCCCATATACAATGACATACTGCCATTGAGAACATGAGTATGTGAAGCAAATCTCCCCCTACAAGACTGGAACATACTGCCTTTCTCCAGGGGACGTGTATCACTACTTTGGCAGCATATTTTCAAATCAAAATAGCACATGCAGCACACAGTATAGTTATATAGAGAATATTCAGATCCAGGTCAGTGCCCTGATTAAATATATGCAGACATGCATATATCAGTGCAGGTAGCCAAAATTACTTGTTGCACAATCAAGCTGTCCCACAGCGACATCAAACAGTTGCCATCTAGTACTCAGTGTCTGAGAAATTGTAACTATCCATGTTATGCTAGTGATCTCAAGATGGATATTTGCTAACAATTCTTTCTTTTCTTCTTT